>NC_133333.1:167402882-167715382 GCF_042186555.1 Aquarana catesbeiana | reverse complement strand
TTCCAGAGGATGGGCGAGGCTCGGGGGAAGTCCTGGAGGCGGATATGGGAGGAGGTGATGAGGGAGCTAGAGAGCAGGAGGTCTTGGGAGGAACGAAGAGGGCGATTAGGTTGGTATTTTGAGACTAGGCTAGTGATGTAGCTGGGGTCAGAGTTGTGGATGGCTTTGTAACTTGAGGGGGAGCACAAAGTCACCAGAGGATACTGCAAGCACCCAAGTCACCATCTGATTTTTGTCACATTGTTTGAAGAATACTAAATGCACATTTTTTATGGGCTGTTATTTGCACATCTATATATTAACTTTTTCTATACTTGTCACGGAAGTATAGTGTGTCCGCTTAGTGCGGTTTCATCCTTTTTGCTATTTGGACTTTGGATACACACATGGTGATATGTTTATGAGTGTGGTTTATAATTTAATGAATTTATTTATTTTTTAGTATCAGGTCTTACACTCTGGCTATTAGTACCAGGGAACCACTAGGAAATCAATAATAGGCTAATGTATGTATGTTCCCTAAAAATAATCTTTTGGGACACATTTGTCACGGATCACGTTTAGCTCAGTTCACTTTATTTGCTCTAAGAGTTTGAACACTTTTGCAAGATCACACATGCACATACCCTTATGGGGCATGGATTGGTAATATATATCACAGATTTATCTATTCTTGAAATAATGGTGGTATAATTGAGTTTGGGTTTACATTTATTACACCGGATGCTGACCTAACACTCAGTGACAGATCATAGACACACCTATATCTAACTCACTGGTATTACACATGAGGTGGGATTATATACATTAGGTACAGGTGTAGCACACATACTAGTGGTGCAGCATTCAACCCCCCCCCCACCCTTTCTGTGTTCATGTCTTGATATCAATTATGAATAGGTAGCGCCATTCACCCCAATTTATTAATTTGAATTCCAGAGGATGGGCGAGGCTCGGGAGAAGTCCTGGAGGCGGATATGGGAGGAGGTGATTAGGGAGCTAGAGAGCAGGAGGTCTTGGGAGGAACAAAGAGGGCGATTAGGTTGGTATTTTGAGACTAGGCTAGTCATGTAGCTGGGGGCAGAGTTGTGGATGGCTTTGTAACTTAATGTTAGTATTTTGAATTTAATTTGTTGGGCAAGAGGCAGCCAATGGAGGGATTGGCAGAGAGGTAGCAGACACTGTGCGGTTTGTTAGGTGGATGAGTCTGGCAGCAGCATTCATGATGGACTGAAGGGGGGATATTTAAAGGTAAGCCAATGAGGAGGGAGTTGCAGTAGTCAAGGAGAGAGAATAATAATAATAAAAAGGTAAACAGAGTAAACGTAGTCAAAACATAGCCAGAGTTCAGGAACCGGAACACATAGTCAGACAAGCCAAAACGTCAGGGAGCCAGAGATGAGCACAGTAGAACAGCAAGCAGGATCTGGAGCAAGAAGGAATGTCAGCCAAGCAAGTCTTTAACAGGAACATAGGAGAGCGTCTCTAGAGATGGGACCAAGGCTAAGGCAAAGATCATCTGGGATGGATGGCTTAAGTAGGCAGGACTGACAAGCAGGATATCAACAGATGAGTCACTGTGGAGAGAAAGGAGCTGGCAATTAGCCGACAGCTGAGCAGCTAGCTTTGAGAAGGAAGGGCTGAGCCCAGCCCTGACACTCAAGCTCCGTCAGATTGGATGGAGAACGTCTGAACAGCAGTTTTCAAGTCTTGCCACAGATTCTCAATTGGATTTGGGTCTGTACTTTGACTGGGCCATTCTAACACATGAATATGCTTTGATCTACACCATTCCATTGGAGCTCTGGCTGTATGTTTAGGATCATTGTCCTGCTGGAAGGTGAACCTCCACCCCAGTCTCAAGTCTTTTGCAGACCCTAATGCCGTGTACACGCGATAGGATTTCCCGACAACAAAAGTTGGATGTGAGCTTGTTGTCGGAAAGTCTGACCGTGTGTATGCTCCATAGAACGTTTGTTGTTGGAATTTCCACCAACAATTGTTTGAGAGGAGGTTCTCAAATTTTCCGACAACAAAACTTGTTGTTGGAAATTCCGATCGTGTATACATAAGTCTGACGCACAGAAGTCCATGCATGCTCGGAATCAAGCAGAAGAGTCGCACTGGCTATTGAACTTCATTTTTCTGAGCTCGTCGTACGTGTTGTACGTCACCGCGTTCTTCATGTTCGGAATTTCCGACAACATTTGTGCGGCCGTGTGTATGCAAGACAAGTTTGAGCCAACATCCTTCGGAAAAAAATCCACGGTTTTGTTGTCGGAAAATCCTATCGTGTGTACAGGGCATAACAGGTTTTCTTCTAAGATCATCCTGTATTTGGCTCCATCTATCTTCCCATCAACTCTGACCAGCTTACCTGTCCATGCTGAAGAAAAACATGCCCACATGATGCTGCCACCACCATGATTCACGGTGGGGATGGTGTGTTCAGGGTGATATGCAGTGTTAGTTTTCCACCACACATAGTATTATTCTTTTAGGCTAAAAAGTTCAATTTTGGTCTCATCTGACCAGAGCTCCTTCTTCTATATGTTTGCTGTGTCCCCCACGTGGCTTTTTGCAAACTGTAGACGGGAATTCTTATGTCTTTCTTTCAATAATGGCTTTCTTCTTGCCACTCTTCCATAAAGGCCAGATTTGTGGAGTGCATGACTAATATAGTTGTCCTGTTGACAGATTCTCCCAGCGGAGCTGTGGAGCTCTGCAGCTCCTCCAGAGTTACCATGGTCCTTTTGGCTGCTTCTCTGAATAATGCTCTCCTTGGCTGGCCTGTCAGTTTAGGTGGACAGCCATGTCTTGGTAGGTTTGTAGTTGTGCCATACTCTTTCCATTATCAGATGATGGATTGAACAGTGCTCTGTGAGATGTTCAAAGCTTAGGATATTTCTCCACAACTTTATCCCTGACCTGCCTGGTGTGTTCCTTGGCCTTCATGATGCTGTTTGTTCACTAAGGTTCTCTAACAAACCTCCGAGGGCTTCACAGAACAGATGTATTTATACTGAGATTAAATTACACACAGGTGGTCTCTATTTACTAATTAGGTGACTTCTGAAGGCAATTGGTTACACTAGATTTTAGTTAGGGGTATCAGAGTAAAGGGGGCTGAATACAAATGCACGCCACACTTTTTAGATATTTTTTTTTTTTTTTAATTTAAAAAACATTTACCATTTTCCTTCCACTTCACAATTATGTGCCACTTTATGTTGGTCTATCAGATAAAATCCCAATAAAATACATTTACGTTTTTGGTTGTAACATGACAAAATGTGGATAATTTAAAGGGGTAAGAACACTTTTTCAAGGCACTGTATGTATCAGCAGTAAGGAAGAATGAAGATTTATGTTTGGATCTAAATATGTATATTTTAATAATCATTCAATGATTCATTCTTTCTATATTATCAGCACCAGAATTTCTCCTAATGTTCACTATTTGAAAAAAAGTGTTGAGAGTTCACATCCAGATAAAAGAACTGTGTTAAAGATTCATCTTTACCTCTCCAATTCTGGAAGTCTTTAATTTGTCATACATAGAGTACTGGATGTGTTATGATGTCCAAAATTACATATGCGTTTGATGACACAGTAGCCGTTGTTTATGTGTTTTTAATGCTTATACATAATAAAATGGGGTGATTTTATTGGTTGTGTGTGTCCATTCCTGAATATTTTTGCACCTAAAAAGTCCCATAGTACTATGACACTATTTTTCTATTGAGCGTTGGGGTTGTGGTGCATGGTATAGCCCTTGGATATTGTTTAATAGCATGGTTAAAATTTTGTTCAATCAAGAAAAATGCTCTATACCACTCCTTCAGATTTTCTTGTCACTACAGTCAAAAAATTTTGACCCCACTTACCATTAGAGAAATTAACTTTCAGTAAAAAACAACGTTTTCTAAGCAAATTCTACTAGTGTAGACACAAAGCTCTCTAATTGATAATAACATGAGAACCCCACAAC
Source organism: Aquarana catesbeiana (assembly GCF_042186555.1). Classification (NCBI taxonomy): domain Eukaryota; kingdom Metazoa; phylum Chordata; class Amphibia; order Anura; family Ranidae; genus Aquarana; species Aquarana catesbeiana. The sequence goes on along the minus strand of NC_133333.1, from coordinate 167,711,391 downwards.
CATTGGTGGTAGTACTGACTCTTTTATCAGAACAGGGTGTCTTTTAAACTCTGGTTCACAAACTCTGAGATCCATTTGAAGGATACAGTGACTGTACTAAAGTTGAAAAAAAAAAAGACATTTATAAAGTAAAGTGTTATGCTGTACAAATATGCCCTCTGCTTCGCTTGCTTTGGCACTCTAAAGTAAATTTAGCCCCATTCAATTTAATAGGCAATTGTGTATATTATTAATCTGCTCCCTCTTTCCACCTGCTGCAGTATGTATATCCAAAGATATATAATACCATTTCGCTCACATACAGTGCTAAGTGTACATATAATTGTACAATAAGTGTGTACTATAGCTGACAGTGGGAGAATCTACAGTGCATCTGATCTGGTATCACAGAGAGAGAAGGCTGCCGGTGGTGCTTCAGGAGCCTTGTGAGTACAGACATCCTAAGGATCCTTAAACAGTTATCCCCTCTTGTGCTCACCTGAGGGACCACACAAAGAAAAACACTAGCTAGTGTTCTAAGAGCTTTGTCCAGGACTGTCCACTATTTTACTAAGGGACATTGCTCTGTTCTGCAGTCAGTTTGCTGCTGCTGTGAAGATTTCTTTATCTGCCCTCTGCAAGGACTTAAGTCAAGTGTCACTAGGAAAGGAAGTTAGAGCCCTCGGTGTGAATAGTTCAATTTGGAAGTATTATTATTATGCACGATTTATATAGCACCAACAGTTTATGCAGCTCTTTACAATGTAGAGGGGGGACAGCACAATTACAGTACAATACAGAAGGGACAGGAGAGCCCTGCTCATAGAGCTTAAATTCTAAAAGGAGAGGAGTGGTGGTACAAAAGGTAATAGATGCGGGGAATGATTTGATGGGGTGGCTCGGGACATTTGTTAAGTGGGTGTGGGATGGGCTTCCCTGAATAAATGAGTTTTCAGGGATCTCCTAAAGGTGGACAGGTTAGGGGCTGATCTGATATACCGGGGGGGGGAAGGGAGTTCCAGAGGATGGGAGAGGCTCTGGAGAAGTCCTGAAGGCGAGCATGAAAGGAGGTAACAAGGGAGCTAGAGAGCAGGAGGTCCTGGGAGGAGCAGAGGGGACGATTAGGGCGATATCTGCAGATGAGGTTAGTGATGTAGCTGGGGGCGATGTTGTAGATGGCCTCGTATGTTGTGGTTAGCATTTTTAATTTTTTTTTTGATTCAATAAATTTTATTGTTTTAGGGAAAATAATACAATGTGGACATTGTAAGACGTTGTACAAGGAATTGTGTACATGAAAATACATAAAGATATATTGTATAACTTGTGTTAACATATAATAGATAACGAATGATAATGAGAAGCAGAAACTTATACATCTGGTATACTGAAATGATTAGTTAGATGGTTACTCTAGAATAGTGATTTTTGATGTTTACCCCCCTAGGTGACCCCTACTGGGACCTCTTTTGTCTCCTAGGGGGAAAGGGTTAAACCTGTTGGTATTGGGTAACCAAAGTAAATGTTTTACAGTAATCATATATTAGGATGAGTAAATATTCGAGTTTACCGTATTGACTCGGTACTATATCATGACTAATTTAGTTATTAGTGTTCTTACATCACAGAAATTTTTCATCACAGAAATTTTTCATCATAGGAATTTTTCAGCACCTACCCATTGTTCCCATGGTAACCACAGCTTTTTTTCTTTCATTAATCGGTTTCCACTGGAAGCCATGATTAGTTCATAGCTATAATGTATGTTTACCAGTTCGAGTGTGTGTTCCACTGAAGGAATCTTATCAGATTTCCAAAGTCTTGTTATACTTAGTCTTGCTGCTAGTAGGATGTGTGTTGTTACATGTCTGAAGGTTTGTGGTATAGAATCTATATTCAGGTTTGAGATCGCCAAGTCGGGTGTCAGAGGGATGTGTTGTGTCGTGATGTCCGTTATTTTTCCAGTAATTTTTGAGACGGCTGCCAGAAAATGTGCAGTATGTCGCCTTTAGTTAAATTGCATCTCCAACATTAAGTTTGGGGAATTTTTTATTAAACAAGGCCATTTTTGCTGGGGTTAAGTACCATCAGAGAGATAGTTTTTGGGCTAGTTCCCATAAGGCAGAGCATTTAGTTGCTTTATAAATTGTTTGTAGTGCCTGTTGCAGCATTTTGAATTTTATACAGTGGGGTAGGGGAAGCCAGTGAAGGGATTGGCAGAGAGGGGCAGCAGTCACGGATCAGTTAGTGAAGTGTATTAGTCTAGCAGCAGAATTTATAATAGACTGAAGGGGGGATAGCCTGAGTAAGGGTAGGCCATTAAGGAGAGAGTTGCAGTAGTCAAGGCGGGAAATAATCAAGGAGTGAATAAGTTGCTTTGTGGTGTCATTAGTCAGGAAGGGTTGAATTCTGGAGATGTTGCGGAGGTTAAGGCGGCAGGATTTAGCCAGTGATTGGATGTAGGGGCTGAAGGAGAGGTCAGAGTCAAGGATTACTGTGAGCGAAATTCACCTGAGACCACACTCTGGATCAAGTTAAGAAGTTTTCTTTATTTGACTCGTACGAGGAGACAAGTTAGAACAAAAGGACAGATATTTGCCTATTGGTTCTGACTGCCTGCCACCCGTACAATAGGGCTGCATAGACAAACAGTCAGCCTGATAGATGCCTATCTGAACAGATAATTGCCCACTGGTTCTGACCTCTCTGACCCATGCAATAGGGCAGCATAAATAGAGTTCAGCCTTATGAGTTCCTATCTGATTTGTCTGTCTAACAATTGTAGAACTTGCATTTATATACCCTTTTACAAGCCTTATCTAGCCATCTCTCCTAGATATGATTGGTTGCTAAAATCGACGTCAATGTAACTATCCATAAATCAGACACCTGTTCTACAACCAGACAAACTTACTCATTCCCAGAATTCCTATATGTTCATTAAAATGATTTATAACTGGTTTTGTCCAATTAAAAACACCTGTGTAGAGACAGTATGGCACCCAGCTGTGTTAAATCAACCCTCCTCATCTTAATAAGATTTAACTAACTTCAAGGATTACAGATTTGCGACTTTGGGAGAATGAACTTTCAATAACCCCACCAGATGTGTTATATGTCTCACTGTATAATCCTATATCAACACTTAAAGCACACCTTCACTCATTTTTTCAACTTTCTAACTTTCTATCTATTAAATCTTCTGCCCCTGTTTTAACTTTGAATAGTAAAACATTTTTTTTTTTTGCTGCCAGTAAATAGCTTATACAGCCCACTTCCTATTTCTTGTCTGTCATTAGCCTAGGCTTATGACATCATGCACAGCTCTCTCTCTCACTCTTGTGAGCGTTTGCCAGGAGGGGAGGGGGTGAGTCATAAGAGGGCCAATGAAGGCTGCAGAGCTGGAGGTGTGTCTATGTGTGTCTGTGTAAATCCAGAAAGTGAACAGGCAGCAGCTTCAGCTGCCCACAGTTAAAATGGCTGCAGCCAGACTCAGTGGAGATTTCTGCAGCATATTTGGCAAGTACAGCATCACAGTATATATAAAATAATATGCAAAGTGGTTCGAGGGAAGCTTCAGAATGGCAAAGAGGTTTTTTTACAAATTATGTGAGCAGATTGCAGTTCCTTTTTAATTGAACAATTTGAAGTTAGAATCTGATTCGCTACCATACACAGCTGCACCAAATTTTGCATTCTCCAGTTTTAGTAAATCAACCCCATTGCGTCTACTTCTGGTCTCAACCACAAATGTTTCTCTACAATTACGAAGTTGCCAGATAGGTAGAAATTAAAGACAGAAAGAAAGTAATCATTGGCCACTTAAAGCAACGTGGTCCTCAGAGACAGAACTGTAAACTCTAATAGGGCGTACACACGGTCGGACTTTGTTCGGACATTCCGACAACAAAATCCTAGGATTTTTTCTGACGGATGTTGGCTCAAACTTTTTTTGTCTACACATGGTCGCACAAAGTTGTCGAAATTTCCGATCGCCAACCACGCGGTCACGTACACCACGTACGACGAGACTAGAAAAGGCCGGTTCAGAACCAGGCGCGGCACCCTTTGGGCTCCTTTTGCTAATCTCGTGTTAGTAAAAGTTTGGTGAGAGACGATTTGCGCTTTTTCAGACTCGTGGCTTTCAGATCGTTTTCTGCCGTTCAGTTTGTGCTTGTGGGTTTGTATCTGCTCTTCAGTGCATGCAGTCAGTTCGTATCGGAGTTTTCTGTGCGATCTTGCCCGCTCGTTGCTGTTTTTCAGGTCGCTCTTCACAGGCCTTGCTGTTCTTCAGTGCGTTCTGTTACTTCGTTCTGAGCAGCCGACCGTTTTCTAGCCATGTTTCGTATGGTTCGTAGAGTTCGTGCTGTGCGGGGGCTTGGTGTTGGGGTCCTGACCTTGACACAAGTCCAGTCCATGAACAGGGTGGGGAGGAGTTCATGGACCAAGAATTGGTTGCTTCAGCGTGACCAGTTCTCTCATATGCCTTTGCTCCGTGAGATCCATGAGAATAATCCTGATGATTTCAGGAACTTTCTCAGGATGACGGACCCCGTGTTTCACCGTTTGTTGGCTTCGCTGACCCCCTATATCAGCAGGCAGGATACCTGCATGAGGCAAGCCATCACTCCGGAGCAGAGGTTGGTCGCTACCCTGCGATATTTGGCGACAGGGAGAAGTCTGCAGGACTTGAAGTTCTCGACAGGCATCTCCCCCCAGGCTTTGGGTATCATCATCCCAGAGACCTGTTCTGCCATCATCCAGGTCCTGCAGAAGGAGTATATGAAGGTAAGATTTTTATCCTTTTATATCACATTTTATTGTATTGAATGTTTGCTAATATCTTGTATTTCTTTCCTCATTCCCTAATTACCATGATTGTAATATGCTGTGAATGTCCCCTTTGTCCTCATGCATGCTGGATTTTTATGTAATTATTATTTTAGGTCCTTCATACATATTTGCCCTTCACTAACCTCCCCAGCATGGTGTCTCCTGGCCTATATTCACCTCATGTAGTCACTTAACAATGTATTTTATCTGCTCCATAGTAGTGCTTTACCTCAAACACCCCCTAAAATGTTTGGAAATGTTATTTTTGATTTAAATTCAGGCAGAGTGCCAGAGGCTTTTTTTTGTGGTGTCCCCAAATCATTTTTAGTTACCCTCCCTCCCCCAACTGCTAAGTCAGCTGATCCCAATTCTCTATGTATCCTCAATCATCTATCTGCTGACTTTGCCAAACCCATACACACTATACCCATCTCTTTTGTGGTCAGATTTATGGATGAATTCCCCAAAGCATGTAGTGCAAGGGCCTGCCTGTATACTTTCCAATGGTACTGTTTAAAGTTTTTGTATCCTATTATTATCTTGATAGGTAATAGCAGAATGTCCAAATGTCCTCAAATGTGTACAGTGTGTATTTATATCTTTGTATTATGACACTTCTTACCTGTCCAGTGGTCTGCCAATAGTGTAACTAAGGAGGGGCTGTTCAAAGTAATACCCATTATTTAGGCATTCAGCTCTCAATGAAGTGAAGAGGGTTACCTGTCCAAGATTTACACACACCCCCTATAATGTTAGAAATGGCCCATGAGAGGGGGGAGGGGGAATATGATAGGTGTACCTTATACTTTGGCGTTGTTAAATTCCCCTTAGTAAATGCTATCTGGAGGTTGCCCCATAATGTATGTGTATAATCTGCTTGCCATGTTTCAGAGTAAAAATAGTAATGTTTATTGTTTTTTCATCAACAGTTTCCTTCCATGCCACAGGAATGGCAGACTGTGGCCTCCCACTTTGCCGAGCGGTGGGACTTTCCTAACTGCGGAGGGGCAATTGATGGGAAACACGTCCACATCGTCCCACCACCCAACTCGGGGTCATACTATTATAATTACAAGGGGTTTAATAGTATAGTGATGTTGGCGGTGGTGTCGGCTAATTACGACTTCTTGTATGTGGATGTGGGGAAGAATGGCCGGATGTCAGATGGTGGAGTCATCGCCCAGACGGAGTTCTACAGGCATCTCCAGAATGGCAGCTTGGACTTGCCAGCTCCAGAGGACAATGTGGAAGGACTCCCATTTGTGTTCGTTGCTGATGAAGCGTTTGCTTTGGGGGACCACCTGATGCGGCCATTCCCAATGAGGACCCTCACCCCGGAACAGAGGGTTTTTAATTACCGGCTGGCCAGAGCCCGAAGAGTGGTGGAGAACACATTTGGAATCCTGGCCAGCCGGTTCCGACTATTTCTGACACCCATCCATATGGCGGAGTATAAACGGAACCATATTATACTGGCGTGCTGTGTTCTCCATAACTTTTTAAGGAAACATTCGGCCAACTATGCTGGCTCAGTTGGGCCTGAGGCCGGAATCCTACATCAAACCACACTGACGGCGCTTGAAAGTGGCCGTCCTGGCTTGCCCTCCCTGAGTGCCCGTGATGTCCGGTTACGCTACCTGGAGTTCTTTGCGGGTAGGGGGGCTATCAATATGCCAGCAAATCTGTGAAGCCTTTTTTTTTATAATAAAAAAAAAAAAATTCTTGGTGGACATTTACTGCTTGTGTTTGTTTTAGCTGACCCTGACAGAAATGTGTTGAGTCCAGAAAATGTCGTGATTGTGTAACCTTATACAAAGCACTGTTGGCTGTTATTTCCTAAATGCAAAAACACATTTCACTACAAGCGCACTTGCAACTGCACTGAAACTGCACTTGTAGTGCCAAGAGGATTTGCCCTTAGGAAATAACACCCATTTTTGCAGAAAACAGCAATTACATCACCCCAAAAGTGTTGTATTGTAGTGTTGAGACAATAATCCACACATTCTTGAGTAAGCAACTTTTTTATACCTGCACAATCACATGTGCATTTACCAAAGGTTTTTAAAACAAACCAACATGTTTGTTGTATAACAATTTTTGCAGTAGCATTATCAAAAATCGAAATGTCCATTTCAGATAAAACAGGCCTGTGTAAAACCAACAAGAAAGCCAAAAAACTTGAACTTACAAAGTTCACATTAGGTAAAACCTGAAGGCTATATCAGACATCAGTATTTAGGAACTGTGTTTGATATAGCGTTCAGATGGGGGGAAATCACCCCTGGAAAAGCCAAATTTGGAAGATGCACACCAATTTACGAATGTCAACATGTGCTAGCTGCCATCAGGGGGGATCAAGGGACGTGTTTTGGGGGGGCAAGCCCTTCCTCAACGCTACTTTATAATTGAGGAAGGGGTTGCACCCCTAAAACGCGTCCATTGATCTCCCGTGATGGCAGATAGCACATGTTGACACACTGTGTGCATCCTCCAAATTTAGCTTTTCAAAACATTGCAAAAAAATTTAAAAGATTGGACCACAATCCAAAAAGTGATTTTGTGGGGTTTTAAATTCGCCCCAAAACATCAATGATGTTATTATTTTTTTTAATAACATCATTGATTTTTTGCTGTATGTTTTGCACTTCGACATTACACCCCATGATCTCCCCGATCAGGATCTGGGCACTTTCTGATGTGAAACGTTCTGGATCCACAACATCACGATCACCTAAAAAGAGAGAAACAAAACAAAAACAGGTCTCAAAAATCTGCCATCCATCTCGTTTACCTGAGCCTGTGGTCGCAGACACTCACCTGTTGTGGTGCCAATCTCCACCATATCTTCTTCTTCCTCCTGCTCAGCTTGGGTTGGTGGTATTTCACCTTCCTCCAGAGATGGGGGGTCTCTGGTCTCCTCGGATGAGGGGTGTCCTCCGAGTCTTTTCTCCCCTATGTAAAACAAAAATGGTATAATTAGCACACAGATATTTGATGGCAGAACTAGAAATAGGAAACATTGCTTGGAAGTGGGGTATAATTGTCTATTTTAACTGAGTTCCAAGATGTATTTTTTTTATTGGCCTTTGTCAAGCTGCAATACTTTACCTGTTTAGTACAAGCTTCACAGATGGAGACCCCCCTATAGTATACACTGGAGCACCTGTGTGGCCCCCTAATAAAAATGGTGTTCTGGTGTCCCACACTAGTGCTCCAGTGTCCAGATGTGAAAACAACTGCTCAGTGTCCGCTCCTTACAAAGAATCTAGTTGGCATTTCATTCTAGTAACAAACCCATCTACACAAACAAATATTTGGCATCCAAGTAGGCCGAAAAAAAATGTGGGAAAATGCATATGGCCTAAACAATGGTGTTTTAGAGGCCGAAAGAAAAATGTTTGATACGAACGAATAATGGGCCCATGAACATTAAAGTTGCCCTTTTAAACTGTACAATTAAGAAAAGCATATGGAGCAGCACGAACGCAATAAAGACAGAAAGAATAGGAACACAGCACAACTACTTACTTTTTTGCAGCACTCTCCGGATCTTTCGGTACTGCTCTGGCTCTCTTAACTTCAGGTCCGACCACCGCTTCCTGAGTTGATCTTTCGATCTTCGTACCCCGAAATTCTTGTGAAGGCTTTTGACCACTTTCGCCATGATCTTTGCCTTTCTGATGTTGGGGTTGGGGTAAGGCCCATACTTTCCGTCATAGTCGGACTTCTTCATGATGTCGACCATCTCCAACATCTCCCCAAAGGACATATTTGTGGCCTTAAAACGTCTCCTTCTGGATCGGGACGTGTCCGGATCCGGGCTTTCCTCCTCCTCCTCCTCGTTGCTATAATTAGCACACACCTGCTCTAACTCCGCCATGTGCTCTTCCCCCACTGCGCCGAACGAAAAGGGGCGGGGAATAGACTAGAAAGAACGTCAGGGGCGGGCGGAGTTACACGCATGTGCAGTGTGTATAAAGCGTAACACGCGTGTGTATTACGTACGATCTGTGAGTGGAGGAAGGAGCATTGGACGCGCCGATCGTAAGAACGAAGGTAAGAGACAAACTTGTGCCTATACTGCTTCTACATTGAAGCCTATATTGTAACAAGATTAGGAGAGTTTTGTCTGACATTAGGCTTTGTCTTGTGTTGTGTCTTGCAGTGAACATGGATATCTTAGTGAAAGACAATGACTTCATGTCAGTATTCATAGATATTTTAAGGGAGCTGCCCTGTCTGTGGGAGATTAACCACCCCCATTTCAAGAACCAAACAAAGAGGAAGGCAGCACTGGTGCAATTGTGTGAAATTGTGAAGCAGGTGATCCCCACGGCAGACATCACCTATTTAAAGATATTAATTGGTGGCCTGAGGAGCACATATCTAAGAGAGCGCAAGAAAGTCCTGGATTCATAGAGATCCGGAGCAGCAGATGACATCTATGACCCCAGGATGTTGTACTACGACAGGCTGCATTTTCTGGCAGGCCAGACTGAACCCAGGCCATCCCTCTCCAGTCTTCCTTCCACGCTTCCTTCCCCCCCGGCTGAGGCTTCTGACGCCCAACCTGGGCCTTCCAGGCCACATGTGGAGGAGCCCAGATTGAGCCAGGTATAGCATTTCTCGAAATATTTCTGCTTGTCCAATCAATGATGTTAACTAGATGTTAGTTTGGAGTACTAATTTAGGATTGTGATTGATGAAGCAAAACATTACAACCATGTCCCTTTTTCATACACAGGGAAGTCTCAGCCAGGAGGTGGCCAGGCCGAGCCGGCTGGCTGATCTGCAGGTCCCTCCACCCCCCCTGAAAAGAGAAAGTGGCAGTAGGAGGAGTGCCCTAGAGGAGGCTACCGGAGGACTCTTTTGGAGGGCTACAGAGGTCCTGGGAGCATGACAGACCGTGGAGGAGGACATTGCTGCCATCATTGCCTATAAAATGCAGAGGATGGAGGAGGGCCAACAAGTCATGTGTGAGGCGCTCATATTGGAGGCTCTTAACAAAGGTATGAGGGGCCAAATGACAGCTCAGACACACCTTTGCGATGGTCCTCCTCCTCCTCCTGCAGGTCCTCCTCCTCGTCCTCCCTCTCCTCCAGGTCCTCCCAGTCCTCCTCCAGGTCCTACTCCTCCTCCTGCCACATCTGCAACTGCACAGCCACAGCCGGGAATGAAGCGTGAAAGGAAGACCAGAAAGTGAGGACCCTGGATCCAGTCTGGTCGGCCAAAAGATGCAGCCTCTTGTGGTACCACAGCCTGGGGACACAGATGTCATCTGCTGCTTTCCGGATCTCTGCGAATTCTGGACCAGACTGGCCTCCCTTACATATGGACTCCTCAGGCCACCAATTTTGATGTTCAAGAATTGTTGTCTGCCTTGGGGGTCCCAGGCTTCGCTAATTTCTCATGTTGAACCAGTGTTGCCTTCCTCTTTGTTTGGTTCTGATCCCTTAATAAAGGATTTTTGTTTTGAATTATACTCTCCTATGTGTTTTACTTCAAAAAGGACAGTATTTTTGTGAGGATTCAGGTACATTTCAAATATACAATGTGAAATGAACAAGGGACACCAACAACAAACAATCTCCTTGAGATTAAATAATAAAAGATATCAATGGTGTTGGGGTAACTTGACACACAAAACACACACAAAAATATTCTGGAGGAAAAATAAAAATAACATTGAACAAAGATCAGCCTTTGAAAAAATACAAACATTAAATCCAAAAAAAAGGCTTAAAATCCCCAAAAAAATTAAATAAAAAAAAAAAAATACTGTCAGATGTGACAACTAATAACAATATATTCAGGGAATCCCAATAAAAAAAACAAAAATAAAACTTTGTGAGAAGTGTGTGTGAATATGAGCAGCAAAACTACTTAATTCTTGTCACATTATAAAGAAGAAGAGAGTGCGCTGTATTAAACCATTTTTAACATTGCAGCGTGACGAAAGTGCTGTATCCATTGCGAACGCTAAGTTTACCAGACTGAGCTGTTCCGTCTTGGAATTTCTTCTGAGCATGCGTGGCACTTTGTGCGTCGGAACAGGCCACACACGGTCGGAATTGACACGATCGGATTTTGTCGTCGGAAAATTTTATTTTCTGCTCTCCAACTTTGTGTGTCGGAAAATCCACACACGGTCGGAATTTCCGACAACACGCTCCGATCGGACATTTTCCATCGGAAAATCCGACCGTGTGTACGGGGCATAAGATGTAAACTCACCAGTACAGAGTGTTTGCAAACAATTTTAATATGTTGGCAATTATATGGTAGCAAAAAATCATCTTGGTGAGCACCAAGGGCCACTCTAGGTTTTCCAATCCATCTTCCTACTAGCCTAATAATGACAAATATAACAATATTAGTTGTGAGTCAGCAATCACACAGAGAGGCAGGCAGGCTTGCACATAAAGTAATGTGACAAAACAGAATTGCAGACAAAAAAGATTTCCACCACTATGGTCTCTATTTAGAAGATGAGCCAAACTTTGAATCATAACATTCAGCCCTAGTTGCTTCCCATATATCCAGTACTGAACTTAACAAAGTTTATTTCAGGAAATGTTGATTTAGTTAGGGAAATATTTGAGTTTAAGGACTTATGACTTTTAGCATAATATTACGTAACAAAACTCCTAGGAGCAGAACATGTGTCCTTGAGCTTATCTGTATACTAAAATGATGCTCTATTCTAAGCTCTATCACAAAATGTCTTCAAATTAACTGATTGGGCTGGGATTGAGGGAAGTTTGCAGGAGATTTGCAAATTGATTTCTTTGCAGACAATCAATCTCAATCAATCTCTGAGCAGAAGAGGACACCTATTATTTAATTTCATAGAGTTGTTCCATGATGGCTGTAAAAACAACAATTTCTCACTCTCTCCAGCTGCATTTCTGCTTGGTCACAGCTATCAGTGATTGGTCACAGCTATCACATGTTACAGGGCTGCTGTGAATGGCCCTTTACTATGTGATCTCTGTGACTGATCACAGAGATCACATAGTAGTCAACAATGATGGCAAACAACATTGTATTTACTACTGTCCATGTTACATAGTTAGTCAGGTCGAAAAAAGACACAAGTCCATCTAGTTCAGCAAATAAAAAAATCTAAATAAAAAAAAATCATACAATCTCATATACACAATCCTATACCCACAGTTGATCCAGAGGAAGGTGAAAAACCCCAGCAAAGCTTGATCCAATTTGCTACAGCAGGTGAAAAAATTCCTTCCTGATCCCCGAGAGGCAATCGGATATTCCCTGGATCAACTTTACCTATAAATGTTAGTACCCAGTTATATTATGTACTGTACATTTAGGAAAGGATCCAGGCTTTTTTTGAAGAAATCTACTGAGCAGACCAGAACCACCTCTGGAGGGAGTCTAATTCACATTTTCACAGCTCTTACTGTGAAGAAACCTTTTCGTATTTGGAGATGAAATCTCTTTTTCACTAGACATAAAGAGTGCCCCCTTGTCCTCTGTGATAAACTTAACCACTTGCCTACAACGCACTTTCACCCCCTTCCTGCCAAGGCCAATTTTCAGCTTTCAACGCTGTCGCATTTTGAATGACAATTGCCCGGTCATGCAACACTGTTTTTACAGTGATCAGTGCATTTTTATAGCACTGATCGTTGTATAAATGCCAATGGTCCCAAAAATTTGTCAAAAGTGTCCGATGTGTCTGCAGTAATGTTGCAGTCCCTAAAAAAAAAAAATCGCCGCCATTACTAGTAAAAAAAAAAAAAATAATAATAAAAATGCTGTAAATCTATCCTCTATCTTTGTAGATGCTATAACTTTTGCGCAAACCAATCTATATACCCTTTTTGCGATTTTTATTACCAAAAATAAATGCCAATGGTCCCAAAAATTTGTCAAAAGTGTCCGATGTGTCTGCAGTAAAGTTGCAGTCCCTAAAAAAAAAAATCGCCACCATTACTAGTAAAAAAAAAAAATAATAATAAAAATGCTGTAAATCTATCCTCTATCTTTGTAGATGCTATAACTTTTGCGCAAACCAATCTATATACCCTTTTTGCGATTTTTATTACCAAAAATAAATGCCAATGGTCCCAAAAATTTGTCAAAAGTGTCCGATGTGTCTGCAGTAAAGTTGCAGTCCCTAAAAAAAAAAAATCGCCGCCATTACTAGTAAAAAAAAAAAAAAATAATAAAAATGCTGTAAATCTATCCTCTATCTTTGTAGATGCTATAACTTTTGCGCAAACCAATCTATATACCCTTTTTGCGATTTTTATTACCAAAAATATGTAGAAGAATTCATATTGGCCTAAACTGAGAAAAAAATTAGCTTTTTTTAAAAAAAATGGGGATATTTATTATAGCAAAAAAGTAAAAAATATTGTGGGGTTTTTTTTCAAAATTGTCGCTCTTTTTTTGTTTATAGCGCAAAAAATAAAAACCGCAGAGATGATCAAATACCACCAAAAGAAGCGCCGCACGACCGTGCAATTGTCAGTTAAAGCGACGCAGTGACGAATTGCAAAAAATAGCCTGCTCATTCAGCAGCCAAATCTACCGGGGCTGAAGTGGTTAATCACTGCTGGGTTTTTTATTTTTTACAAAAAAAGAAAAAGACTGGAAATTTTGAAAAAAAAATTGTTTTTACTTAGTTTCTGTAAGTAAATTTTTTAAATAAGTAATTTTTCTCCTTCACTGATGTGCGCTGATGAGGTGGCATTGATAGGCTGCACTGATGGACACTTATTCGGTGGCACTTATGGGCACTTATGAGGAGGCAATTGTGGGCACTGATTATGTGGCACTGATTAGAAGGCACTAATATGCCGCACTGATGGGTGGCACTGATAGGCGACACTGATGGGCACTGATGGGCGACACTGATGGGTGGCACTGATGGGCATTGATGGGAAGCAATGATGGGCATTGATGGGCAGCACTGATAGCCAGCACTGACTGGCATCACTTATGGGCACTGATTGGTGGCACTTGTGGGCGCTGATTTCTGGCACTGGTGGGCACTGATTGCTGACACTGGTGGGCACTGATTGCTGGCCCTGGTGGCGCTGTATTGTAATCAGGGCACTGATCAGTGGCCTGATTACATGTCTGGATGTCCCCTGCGAGGAGATGCTGCTGATTGGCTCTCCTCGCCACACACTCTGTCAGTGTGAGGCGAGGAGAGCCTATTACCGGCATCTCCGTGTTTACTGGCTGTGATTGGACAATGCCGATTGGACAAAGCTGTGATTGGACAAGGTGTGCGAGAGCAGCCGTTCTGGGACGACGTCATATGACGTCGTCCCAGAACAAGAGCCGCACTGCCCCTCTGTCATTTGACGGCAAGTGGTTAAAGTGGGTAAGGTGAATATCTCAACACCAAGTTCACTATATGGACCCCTTATGTATTTGTACATGTTGATCAAATCCCCCCTTAAAGCGGAACTTCAGTAATTTTTTTTCAACTTTCCATCTATTAAATCTTCTGCCCTTGTTGTTTTAACTATGGATAGTAAAACATTTTTTTTCTGCCAGTAAATACCTTATACAGCCCACTTCCTGTTTCTTGTCTGATAAAAAGCCTAGGCTTATTACCTCATGCACAGCTCTCTCTCTCTCACTCTCCTGAGAGTATGCCAGGAAGGGAGGGGGATGAGTCATAAGAGGGCCAATGAGAGCTGCAGGGCTGGAGGTGTGCTTCTGTGTGTCTGTGTAAATCCAGGAAGTGAACAGGCAGCAGCTTCAGCTGCCCACAGTTAAAATGGTTGCAGCCAGACTCAGTGGAGGGTGTTTTCTGTAGCATATTTGGCAAGTACAGAATCACAGTATATATAAAATAATATGCAAAGTGGTTGGAGGGAAGCTTCAGAATGGCAACGATGTTTTATTACAAATTATGTGAGCAGACTCCAGTTCCTCTTCTTTAACTGAGAATAAATTCAGTTCCTCTAATCTCTCCTCATAGCTGAGCTCCTCCATGCCTCTTATCAGTTTGGTTGCCCTTCTCTGCACTTTCTCTAGTATCCTTTTTGAGAACTGCATATTTCAGATGAGGTCTTATTGATTTGTACAGGGGCAAAATGATATCTCTCTCTCTGGAGTCCATACCTCTCTTAACCACTTCAGCCCCGGAAAGGATTTGCCCCCTTAATGACCAGAGCATTTTTTGCGATATGGCACTGCGTTGCTTTAACTGACAATTGCGCGGTTGTGTGACGTTGTACCTAAACATAATTGATGTCCTTTTTTCCCCACAAGTAGATCTTTCTTTTGGTGGTATTTGATCACCTCAGCGGTTTTTATTTTTTGCGCTATAAACAAAAAAAGACCGTCAATTTTGAAAAAAAAGAAAAAAAAGTTCACTTTCTGCTATAATACCAATCCCAAACTTTTATAAAAAAAAAAAAACACATTTATTCATCAGTCTAGGCTGATATATATTCTTCTACATATTTTTGGTATAAAAAAAAAATAAAAAATCGCAATAGGCGTATATTGATTGGTTTGCGCAAAAGTTATCACGTATACAAACTATGGGATAGATGTTTTTACTGGTAATGGCAGCGATCTCCAGTTTTTAGCAGGACTGCGACATTGCAGCGGACAAATCTGACCCCAAATTACTCTTTTTGGGGACCAGTGACATTATTACATTGATCAGTGCTATAAAAATGAATTGATCAATGTAAAAATTACACTGCCAGGAAAGGAGTTAAAACTAGGGGGCGATCAAGGGGTTAAGTGTGTTCTAACTGTAGGGGGGATGGGCTTGCTGAAACATGACAGAGATCATTCCTGCCGATCATTGGGAGCAGTAGACCGCCGGTGGACATCAAGTCCGCGGGACCCATGGGCACGCTCACGGTACCTTACACATTAGTTGTGTGTGGGGAACTGTGTCAAGCAGCACCTTTGCAAAATCTAAGTACTGTATACCACGTCCACAGCCACCCCTCTGTCCAAGGTTTTACTTACCTCCCCATAAAAAGAAATCAGGTTTTTCGTTGATGCAAAAACAAATGTCCATTTGACCCCATTAATCATTCGAAAGAAATTTTTCTAGTGTATGGCCAGCATAAAATATGGCATAACATATGTTTGCGTAGAATGTAATGAAATTGTACTATAGCCATGTTCAGTGATCAGGTCATTTTGAAAGTGTTTTGTGTAACAGAATGCTATTATGATAATGTCCAGGGTCATATTATGTTCATAGGTGTACCATTCCATGTTGCAATATTATTGTAGTTTTATTACATCCAGAGGTCAGTCATATTGGATGAGTATGTCTGTATAGCATATGTGGGGAATTAGCTCGTGGGGATCACCTTTTTCTAAATGAGTCAGCAAACGGGCACTTTCTTAAAAATCTGGCGGATGCCAGGTTTATTTGCAGGAGGTTTGCAAAATAAAAACAAACAGTAAATTAAATCCTTGCCATCCTGCGCTAACTAAACAAATAGTCTCCTCTCTATACAGTGCGGGGCTGATCCCCGTCACCCACAAAACATGTGGAAAAGCAAACCTTTTAGTCCAACTCCCAGAGCTCCTCTCACTCCGGTTCCTTCCCGAGTCTCAAAAACCATAGAGACCTGCTGTGCTCTCTTCCTGGATATTTAAAGTCCAGCTGACTGTGAACTCCAGTGGACCTGAACATCCAGACCAGAACCCAGCCTGCCACAGAGGCTGGAAAAACCGGCCCGGATTCCAGTTCAGTTCCTTACAATGGAACGAATGCGAGGTGAAATGTACCTATTATCGTGTATCTCACCTTGCATACCATCACATATCCTCCCCCTCTGCTCAAGCCCCTGTGGCTGAGCACTTGACCCAACCATACAGTGCACGCAAGCCAGGGCATCTGCGTTATTTTGGAATCTTCCCAGCCTGTGCTCCACCGTAGGGCTGTAAAGCCAGGAACCACCTTGTCACACAGCCATTTTTCTCACTGTTGCCACACATCCACTTTAGGGGAGCATGGGCGGTGACCAGTTTAAACGACCTCCCCAGTAGGTAATACCTTAGGGAGTCTAAGGCCCATTTAATGGCGAGACACTCCTTTTCTACGATGGCATAGTTCTTTTCGTGCTTGTTCAGCTTCCGGCTCAGGTATACAACTGGGTGCTCCTCACCATCTCTATTCTGTGACAGTACAGCCCCTAGGCCCACCCCAGAAGCGTCCGTCTGTATGACAAACTCCTTGCTGAAGTCCGGGGTCACTAGTACTGGTAACCCACAAAGGGTCTGCTTTAAATTCTGAAATGCCTCCTCGGCTTCGGGATTCCACCTGACCATGACCGACCCTCTACCCTTCAGGTCGGTCAGAGGGGCGGCCATGGTGGCAAAGTTGGGTATGCACCATCTGTAATGCCCAGGAAGGCCCTCACTTGTTTTTTATTGATTGGTTGGAGCCATTTTTGAATTGCCTCAACCTTATTGGTCTGCAGCTTGACCACTCCCCGGCCAATAATGTTCCCAAGGTATTTGGCCTCCTTCGGGTCTATGGCACATTTTTTTTGGGTTAGCTGTAAGACCTGCTTCCCTAAGGGAATCTATCACCGCTTGTAAATGGAGCAGGTGCAATTCAAAATCTGGGATGTGGATGACCACATCGTCCAAATATGCAGCTTCATAGGGGCGATGTGGTCTCAAGGCTTTGTCCATCATTCTCTGGAATGAAGCAGGGGCTCCGTGCAGACCAAAAGGCATTATACTGAAAAGAGCCCTCTGGAGTGGAAAAGGCAGTCTTCTCCTTGGCCGATTCAGTTAGCGGTATTTGCCAATAGCCTTTCGTTAGGTCTAGGGTCGTTATGTAGCGAGCCTGTCCTAACCTGTCCACGAGTTCGTCGACCCGGGGCATCGGGTGCGCATCGAACTTGGACACACTGTTGAGTTTCCTGAAGTCGTTACAAAACCTGATAGTACCATCAGGTTTTGGGACCAGCACTATGGGGCTCGACCACTCACTGTGGGACTCTATCACGTCCAACTCTAACATTTTTTTATTTCCTTTGCCACTGCCTCTCGTCTGGCCTCTGGGATTCTATACGGTTTTACATTTACGCGAACCCCTGGTTCCGTCACTATGTCATGTTGGATCATGTTGGTCAGTCCGGGTAAGGGGGAGAAAAAGTCTCTATTTTTATGCACAAACGCCCTAACGTCACTTTGTTGTAGCCACAGACAGGGTATCTGTTATTGGGATGTCAGGTGTCACCGGTACCCGGTCTGTTAGAGGCGTGGACGTGGCCAGTAAAGTCTCTCTGTCCTTCCAGGGCTTTAAGAGATTCACATGGTAAATTTGGTGTGGTTTCCTTTTCCCTGGCTGGTAGACTTTGTAGTATACCTCCCCCACCCTTTCGACCACCTCAAAGGGACCCTGCCACTTGGCTAGGAACTTACTTTCCACTGTGGGAAACAGTACTAACACTCTGTCCCCGGGGCTGAAAGTACGGACCTTGGCACTCCGGTCATAGATCCTCCTCTGGGCCTCCTGGGCTCGCTCCATATGTCCTCGCACCAGGGGCAGAACAGCTGTGATTCGATCCTGCATCAAGGAGACATTCTCTATAATGCTTCTATATGGGGTGGCCTCCCCTTCCCACGTTTCTTTGGCAACATCTAGCAGCCCCCTGGGATATCTACCATACAAAAGCTCAAAGGGGGAATAGCCTATGGATGCCTCCGGAACCTCACGTATGGCAAACATGAGATATGGTAGCAAAAAATCCTAGTTTCTCCCATCTTTGTCGACCACCTTTTTCAGCATACTTTTCAAAGTTTTATTAAATCTTTCAACCAGACCATCCGTTTGGGGGTGGTAGACAGAGGTACAGAGATGGGAGCTTTTGTATAGTCTACACAGTTCCTTGGTAACCCTAGACATAAATGAGGTGCCTTGATCGGTTAAGACTTCTTTTGGGTTCCCCACTTGACTAAACACCTGAACCAATTCCTTGGCGATAGCCTTAGCGGAGGTATTGCGCAAGGGTATGGCCTCACGATAGCGCGTTGCATAGTCTAGGATCACCAGAATATGCTGGTGACCCCGGGCAGATTTCACAACCGGCCCCACCAGGTCCATGGCAATCCTCTCAAAGGGGACCTCGATTATTGGTAGAGAGACAAGAGGGCTGCGAAACTGGGGCGACGGTGCCGACATTTGGCACTCGGGGCATGATTCACAGTACTCCTTGACATCTGCAGGCAACCCGGGCCAGAAAAACCTCTGGGCGATTCTCTCCCTGGTTTTTTCGATACAGAGATGTCCCCCCATTACATGACCATGGGCCAAGTCTAGCCCCACCCTACAGAAGGGTTTGGGAACCAGTAGCTGTTCTACCTCGTCCTCTCCATGTTTTATCACTCGATACAATAAATTGTTTTTAATGGCCATGTAGGGGAAAGACACCACCCAATCAGGATCCACCGGTTCCCCGTCCAATATCTTAACATTTTCCCTGACTCTCATGAGGGTGGTCTCTCACAGTTGCTCTGTACAGAAATCCTCTCTCCTGACCTCTAATGCCGCGTACACACGGTCGGACTTTTCGGCTACAAAAGTCCGACAGCCCGTCCGACAGACTTTCGACAGACTTTCGACGTACTTTTGGCTGACTTGCGGCGGACTTTCTAACGAACGGCCTTAACTACATACGATCACACAAAAGTCCGACGGATTTGTACGTGATGACGTACACCGGACTAAAATAAGGAAGTTGATAGCCAGTAGCCAATAGCTGCCCTAGCATCGTTTTTTGTCCGTCGAACTAGCATACAGACGAGCGGATTTCTGGGTCTGGCGGAGTTACGACGTAAAGATTTGAAGCAAGTTCCAAATCTAAAGTCCGTCAGATTTGCGACTGGAAAAGTCCGCTAACGGTCCGGTGCAGCCCACACACGATCGGATTGTCCGCCGGATTTTGTCCATCGGCTCCATCGGACCAATCCGGTCGAAAAGTCCGACCATGTGTACTCGGGTATGACATTTTGGCTACTCTCAATGTCAGGATCAGAGGGGGTCTCCTGTTCGTTACCCTCAGGCTGAGAGCTAGCTTCTAGGTCCTCCAGCTCCCCAGCCATGACAGGGAAAGGAAGGGGATCTCTGGCTTCCTCAATCCCACCAACGGCATCCCCTTCCCTTTGGAAAAAAAAGGGTCTGGTGAGAGTTCCCGTGCTTCCCCAACAGGGGGAGCTCTATCTATCAGCCTCCCTTTGCTCTCCCATAAATTCCAAAAGTGGGGAAAATCCTCTCCCCACTAAAGCTTCATGAAGCAGTGAAGGTACCACCCCCACTGAATGTGTTACACTGCCCCAGGGGGTATCAACCTCAACCACCGCTGTCTGTCTGGTAGTCCCGAGTGTCCCCATGGATGCAAATTACCCCAATAGTACTGGGGTGTAGTTTTGTGTGGTTCACACAATCATTCCTGACTAGGGGCACCACACTACCAGAGTCTAGCAAGGCTGTGAGTGGCTTTCCATCCACTGAAATAACACACATCTGTTTTTCAATGCAACATGATGCAGTACATGCGACCTGTGCAAACAGAGAAATGCGTCTTTTCATTAAAGCATAATCACATTGCATAGGTTCATCATCTATAGGACAGTTTGCAGCAATATGCCCTAATGCATAGCAACGAAAACACGGTATGTGGCCTACCCCCAGTCCTCTTAATGGCCCCAAAGACCTTCCTGGCTTCTTTGGCCAGTCTCCAGGTCTAGGACTCACAGTCTCATCAGCTGTAACAACAGTCTTATCCACCTTCCCCATGCTCTTGAACCCCGGAACAGTCTTACCAGAACCGCTGGGTGATCTTGTACCCCTAGAGACACCAGAGTGGGGCGTAGATGGTTTCACCAAGTCCTCAGTGGCAGTGTACCTCTCCACTAGGTCCACCAACTGGGTTGCAGTTTTGGGGTCCCCCTATCCGACTCACTTCCTCAGGGCAGCAGGGAGCGCACGCAGGTTCCGGTCCATTACCACGAGCTCCATGATCTGAGGGCTTGTCAAGGTCTCTGGCTGCAACCACTTCCTGGTGAGGTGGACCAGGTCAAACATTTGTGAACTGGGTGGCTTGTTGCTGGAGTAGGACCACTGATGCTGGGTCCGGACTGCCATGGTGACACCCAAGCGTGCAAGTATCTCTGTCTTTAGAGTCTCATAGTCCTGGGCCTTATCTGGTTCTAGATCAAAATAGGCCTTTTGGGGTTCTCCTGTTAGAAATGGGGCCAACACACCCGCCCACTGCTCTTTTGGCCATCCCTCGTGGACAGCAACTCTCCCAAAAGTCGCAAGGTATGCCTCGACATCATCGGCAGGTGTCATTTTCTGTAGGTTATAGGCGGCACGTACCATCTTTGGTTCCACTGGCACAGGAGGTGGGGACCCCTTTTTCAGTTCCACTAGAGCTTCTGCGAACTGCCGGTTCATCTCCTGCTGGGTCGCCTGTTGTGCTGCATCCAACACCTGTTGTGCTGCAGCGGCCTCTGCGACTTGGCGGTTCATCTCCTACTGGGCGGCATGTTGTGCTGTAGCGACCGCCTGTTGTGCTGCAGTGGCCTCTGCAACTTGGCGGTTGGTTTCCCGCTGAGCTGCATTGGCCTGTAGCAGGGACTTTATCATTTCCTCCATCTTCAGAAGTTGCCCGCTGAATCCACCACGTGTGGGGAATTAGCTTGTGGGGATCACCCTCTTCTGAATGACAGTCAGCAAACGGGCACTTTCTTAAAAATCTGGCGGATGCCAGGTTTATTTGCAGGAGGTTTGCAAAATGAAAAAACAAACAAACAGTAAATGAAATCCTTGCCATCCTGCGCTAACTCAACAAATAGTCTCCTCTCTATACAGTGCGGGGCTGGTCCCCATCACCCACAAAACATGCGGAAAAGCAAACCTTTTAGTCCAACTCCCAGAGCTCCTCTCACTCAGGTTCCTTCCTGAGCCTCAAAAACCAGAAAGACCTGCTGTGCTCTCTTCCTGGATATTTAACCAGTTGCCAACCACCGCACACCGATGTACGTCGGCACAATGGCACGGGCAGGCATAAGGGCTTACATGTACGTCCCTGCCTACACGCGGGCAGGGGGGCCGATCGGACCCCCCCCCCAGTGCCTGCGGCGGTCGTATTAGCGTCAGAAGCGATCCGAGCTGAGGGGGTGGCCACTGATTCATAGCCACCCCCTCGCGATCGCTCCTGTCGAATGACAAGCTTCCTCGGCTTCTGTAATGTAAACAGAAGAGGAGGAAGTGATGTCATCGCTCCTCGTGAAGCCTTTTTGTTCCGGCTTCCGAGGAGAGAAGACATCAAGTAAGTTTACACTTCCAGCAGATTATGCAGGCACACTTTTCACCCCCCAATCACCCCCCGATCATCCCCATGTCACAGTGACACCAATAGCAGTTTGTTTTTTTTCTGATTATTGCATTGGGGTCATTTGTGACAGTTATAAGTAGTAGGGCAGTTAGTGGTAGGCCCCTTTAGGTCTAGGTTACCCCCCTAACCCCCCCCCAATAAAGTTTTAACCCCTTAATTACCTCCCGTCGCCAGTGTCACTAAGCGATCGTCTATCTGATCGCTGTATTAGTGTCACAGGTGATGCTAGTTTGGCAGGTAAGTATTTAGGTTCGCCGTCAGGTGTTTTATAGGGTCAGGTACCCCCATATACTACCTAATAACCCCCTGATTGCCCCCTAGTTAACCCTTTCACCAGTGATCACCGTATAACTGTTACGGGTGACGCTGGTTAGTTAGTGTTTTATAGTGTCAGGGCACCCGCCATTTATTACCTAATAAAGTTTTAACCCCCTAATCGCCCGGCGGGTGATATAAGTTAGGTTTTAAGATCAGATAGGGTCTGCGTCGCCCCAGGCAGTGTCAGGTTAGTGCCAGTACCGCTAACACCCATGCACGCAACATACACCTCCCTTAGTGGTATAGTATCTGAACGGTTCAATATCTGATCCGATCAGATCTATACTAGCATCCCCAGCAGTTTAGGGTTCCCAAAAACGCAGTGTTAGTGGGATCAGCCCAGATACCTGCTAGCACCTGCGTTTTGCCCCTCAGCCCACCCAAGTGCTGTATCGATCTATCACTGTCACTTACAAAACACTAAGCACATAACTGCAGCGTTCGCAGAGTCAGGCCTGATCCCTGCGATCGCTAATGCCCCGTACACACGGTCGGATTTTCCGATGGACAATGTCCGATCGGAGCGTGTTGTCGGAAATTCCGACCGTGTGTGGGCGCCATCGGACATTTTCCATCGGATTTTCCGACACACAAAGTTGGACAGCAGGAGATAAAATTTTCCGACAACAAAATCCGATCGCGTCAATTCCGACCGTGTGTGGCCTGTTCCGACGCACAAAGTGCCACGCATGCTCAGAAGAAATTCCGACACGGGACAGCTCGTTCTGGTAAACTTAGCGTTCGTAATGGATAAAGCACTTTCGTCACGCTGCAATGTTCAAAATGGTTTAATACAGCGCACTCTCTTCTTCTTTATAATGTGACAAGAATTAAGTCGTTTTGATGCTCATATTCACACACACTTCTCACAAACTTTTTTCGTTACTATTTATCAGGATTCCCTCAATATATTTTGATTTCTCACATCTGACAACATATTTTTTTTTTTTTTTTTTTTTACTTTAATGTAGAATCTTTTTTTGTGTTTCTCTTTTTATTTTTATTTTTTTGGTGATTTTGATTTGTACTCCCGAAAATGTTTGTGTGTTTTTTGTGACAAGTTCCCACAACACCATTGATATGTTGTTCTATTTAATCTGTAGGAGGAGATTGTTTGGTGTTGTTGTCCCTTGTTAATTTCACATTGTACTTTAGAAATGTACCTGAATACTCACCAACAAACTGTCCTTTTTGGATGAAAACACACACAGGAGAGTAGAATTTACCTAAAAATATTTTATTAAGGGGTCACAACTATAAACAAAGAGGGAGGCAACGCTGGAGAAACTGCAGAAGTGGGCGAAGCCTTGGACTCCCAGGGCACACATCAATTATTTAAAAGCAAAATTGGTGGCCTGAGGAGTCCATATCTAAGGGAGGGCAGTCTGGTCCAGAAGTCCCAGAGATCTGGAAAGCAGCAGATGACATCTGTGTCCCCAGGCTGTGGTCATACGAGAGACTGCAGCTTCTGTCAGACCAGACTGAACCCAGGGCAATCACTCTTTGGTCTTCCTTCCCCGCTTCCTTCCAGCCTTTGGCTGTGGTGGTGGAGTTGTGGCAGCAGGAGGAGGAGGAGGAGGAGGATGATGGTCCATCTCAATGACATCCGTCTTGGGTGTCAGTTCCCCACTCTCCCCCTTACGAAGGACTTTATAAATCAGGTCCTCAGAAATCTTGCGTTGGCCCTCCTGCATGCCCTGCAATTTGGTGGCAGCCATGCAGGCAAAGGCCTCTTCAGGACTGGGGAAGGCTCTGAGGGACGCCGAAGCCTCCTGGATCAGCCTGTACGCTGAATCCTGCACAGGACTGGGAGTGGCCTTCCTAGCCCTTTTTTTATGGCAGGCGGAGGGGAGGGACCTGAGACTCAGTCAGGCTGCGACTTGTCCCTGGCTTCTCTTGGCTGACACTTAGCCCCGCCTCCTCCTGGCTGCCACTAATCCCCGCCTCCTCCTGGCTGACACTAATAATCCCCGCCTCCTCCTGACTGCCACATTCCACAGCCTCCTCCTGGCTGAGGTCTTCCTGTGTATGAAAAAGGGACATAGTTTTAGTATTGTTTTCATCAATCACACACAATTTTCACCTCCTGACTGCTGCAAATTCAATGTTAACAAATATAACAGACTATCCTTCTGAGCCCAGCATTTTGCATTCTTGTCCCAATTTTGGATGCCCACTACTGTCTATTGATATGTAAAACACTTTCAAGCAGCAATTAGTGATCAATAATAACATCTAGTAAACATCATTTATTTATTGACCAGAAATCTGTAGAAGAATGCTATACCTGACTCAAGCTGGGCTCCTCCACTTCTTCCTGGCTGGAAGGCCCAGGTTGGACATTGGAAGCCTCAGCTGGTGTGGAAGGAAGAGTGGAAGGAAGAGTAGAGAGGGATTCCCTGACTTCAGTGTGGTCTGACAGAAATCGCAGTCTCTCATAGTACCACAGCCTGGGGACATAAATGTCATCTGCTGCAGCTCCGGATCTCTGGGAATCTGTGACCTTCTTGCGCTCCCTCAGATATGTGCTCCTCAGGCCACCAATTTTAGCTTTTAAATAAGAGATGGTTGCTGTGGGGACCACCGGCTTCACCAACTCCAGCAGTTTCTCCAGCGCTGCCTGCCTCTTCTGTTTGTGGTTATAGTGGGAGTGTCTGACCTGCCACAGACAGGGCAGCTCTCTGTACTTGTCAATAAACAGGGGCAGGAAATTGTGGTCGTTGAACCCATCCATTTTCTCTGCAAGACACAACACAAGACAAACCCTAATGTCAGGCCAAACTCCCCTAATCTTGTTACAATATAGGCTTCAATTTCGAAGCAGTATAGGCCCAAGTTTAGATCCTACCTTCGTTAGCACGATCGGCGTCTCCGATGCTCCTTCCTCCGCTCACAGATCGTACGTAAGACGCGCGCGTTACGATTTATACACACTGCGCATGCGTATAACTCCACCCGCCCCTGACGTTCTTTCTATTCTATTCCCCGCCCCTTTTTGTTCGGCGCAGTGGAGAAAGAGCACATGGCGGATAGACAGCAGGATCGTGCTAATTACAGCAACGAGGAGGAGGAGGAAAGGCCGGAGCCTGAAACGTCCCGATCCAGAAGGAGATTAAAGGACTCAAATATGTCCTTTGGGGAGATGTTGGAAATGGTGGACATCCTGAAGAAGGCCGACTATGATGGAAAGTATGGGCCTTACCCCAACCCCAATGTCCGAAAGGCCAAGATCATGGCGAAAGTGGTCAGGAGTCTGCACCCGAAATTCGGGGTACGACGATCGAAAGATCAGCTCAGGAAGCGGTGGTCGGACCTGAAATTACGAGAACACGAGCAGTACAGAAAGATCCGGAGAGTGCTGCAAAAAAGTAAGTAGTTGTGCTGTGTTCCTATTGTTCTTGTGTTTATTACGTTCGTGCTGCTCCATGTGCTTTTAGGAACTGTTGTACAGTTTAAAATGGCAACTTTCATGTTCATGGGCACATTATTCATTCGGATCACACATTTTTTTTTCGGACTATAAAATACCATTGTTTAGCCCATATGCATTTGGCCACCATTTTGAGGCCCTATACTTGTCTTCAAAGAATTGGGTTGTGTAGATGGCTTTGTTACTAGAATGAAATGCAAACTAGATTGTGTGTAAGGAGAGGACACTGAGCAGCTGTTTTCACATCTGGACACTGGAGCACTAGTGTGGGACCCCAGAACACCCTTTTTATTAGGGGGGCCACACAGGTGCTCCAGTGTATACTATAGGGGGGTCTCCATCTGTGAAGCTTGTACAAAACAGGTAAAGTATTGCAGCTTGACAAAGGGCACTAAAAAAGCTACATCTTGGAACTCTGCTAAAATAGACAATTGTACCCCACTTCCAAGCAATGTTTCATCTTTAGAGTTCTGCCATCAAATATCTGTGTGCTAATTATACCATTTTTGTTTTACATAGGGGAGAAAAGACTTGGGGGACACCCCTCATCCGAGGAGACCAGAGCCCCCCCCCTCTGGAAGAAGGGGAAATCCCCCCAACACAAGATGAGCAGGAGGAAGAAGACGTGGTGGAAGTAGTCACCACAACAGGTGAGTGTCTGCGACCACAGGCTCAGATAAGAGATGGATGGCGGCATTTTTTTTAGACCTAATTTATTTTGGGTTTCCTCTCTTTTTAGGTGATCGTGAGGTTGTGGATCCAGATCCTTTCACATCCGAAAGTGCCCAGATCCTGATCGGGGAGATCATGGGGTGTAATTTACAATTGGAAAACATCCAGCAAAACATCAATGATGTTATTCCAAAATATAAAAACATCATTGATGTTTTGGGGCGAGTTTAAAGCCCCTCAAAATCACTTTCTTCTTTTGTCTGCTACAATGTGCGAAATGTTTTTGTGATTTTTCCCAAAGCCAAATTTGGAGGATGCACACAGTGTGCCAACATGTGCTATCTGCCATCACGGGAGATCAATGGACGCGTTTTGGGGGTGCAACCCCTTCCTCAATAATAAAGTAGCGGTGAGGAAGGGCTTTCTCCCCCAAAACACGTCCCTTGATCCCCCGTGATGGCAGCTAGCACATGTTGACATTGGGAAATTTGTGTGCATCTTCCAAATTTGGCTTTTCCAGGGGTGATTTCCCCCCATCTGAACGCTATATCAAACACAGTTCCTAAATACTCATGTCTGATATTGCCTTCCAGTTCTACCAAATGTGAACTTTGTAAGATCAAGATTTGTGTCTTTCTTGTGGGTTTTACACAGGCCTGTTTTCTATAACATGCACATTTTGATTTTGGATAATAACACCACAAAAATTGTTATACAACAAACATGTTGGTTTGTCAGAAAAACCTTTGGTAAATGCACATGTGATTGTGCAGGTATTAAAAAGATTGTTCATCAAGAATGTGTGGATTATTGTCCCAACGCTACTACACTTTTGGGGTGATGTAATTGTTGTTTGATGAGAAAATGGGGGTAATTTCCTAAGGGGAAATCCACTTTGCACTACAAGTGCAGTTTCAGTGCAGTTGCAAATGCACTTGTAGTGAAAAGTGTCTTTGCATTTAGTAAATAACAGCCAACAGTGCTTTGTATAAGGTTACACAATCACGACATTTTCTGCACTCCACACATTTCTGTCAGGGTCAGCTAAAACAAACACAAGCAGTAAATGTCCACAAAGAAGAGCCTGGGGGGAGATGCCTGTCGAGAACTTGAGGTCCTGCAGGCTTCTCCCTGTCGCCAAATACCGCAGGGTAGCGACCAACCTCTGCTCCGGAGTGATGGCTTGCCTCATGCAGGTATCCTGCCTGCTGATATAGGGGGTCAGCGAAGCCAACAAACGGTGAAATACGGGGTCAGTCATCCTGAGAAAATTCCTGAAATCACCAGGATTATTCTCACGGATCTCA
Source organism: Aquarana catesbeiana (assembly GCF_042186555.1). Lineage (NCBI taxonomy): Eukaryota > Metazoa > Chordata > Amphibia > Anura > Ranidae > Aquarana > Aquarana catesbeiana. Next base: position 167,683,465 of record NC_133333.1, on the reverse strand, counting down.
CGGAGCAAAGGCATATGACAGAACTGGTCACGCTGAAGCAACCAATTCTTGGTCCATGAACTCCTCCTCGCCCTGTTCATGGACTGGACTTGTGTCAAGGTCAGGACCCCAACACCAAGCCGCCGCACAGCACGAACTGTACGAGGAGTACGCATACGAAACATGGCTAGAAAACGGTCGGCTGCTCAGAACGAAGTAACAGAACGCACTGAAGAACAGCAAGGCCTGTGAAGAGCGACCTGAAAAACAGCAACGAGCGGACAAGATCGCACAGAAAACTCCGATATGAACTGACTGCACGCACTGAAGAGCAAATACAAACCCACAAGCACAAACTGAACGTCAGAAAACGATCTGAAAGCCACGAGTCTGAAAAAGCGCGAATCGTCTCTCACCAAACTTTTACTAACACGAGATTAGCAAAAGGAGCCCAAAGGGTGCCGCGCTTGGTTCTGAACCGGCCTTTTCTAGTCTCGTCGTACGTGGTGTACGTGACCGCGTGGTTGTCGATCGGAAATTCCGACAACTTTGTGCGACCGTGTGTAGGCAAAACAAGTTTGAGCCAACATCCGTCGGAAAAAATCCTAGGATTTTGTTGTCGGAATGTCCGAACAAAGTCCGACCGTGTGTACGGGGCATAACAGTTTTTTGGTAGCGTTTTGATACAATCGCTAACAGTCAGGAGCTTTTTTACCTGTGAGTCTCACTACTGTACCACTAAATTTAGAGCCCAAAATGTCAAATTGAAGGTACAGTAGTGAAGAGGCCTACACGTTTCTGAGTATGACAGATAGTGAAGAGGAAGTCACTCATCTGTCAGATTCAGGCTCTGAATACGAACCTGTAGACAGCATGACAGATAGCTCTGATGACGGAGTTGTGGTCCCTGCCAAGCTCAGGCGAACCAGACCCCAATCTTCTTCTTCTGCTGTTGAGGTGCAAGAACCGCAGGGCTCTCGTATGGAGCAGAGAAGTACTAGCGCCGCTATTCCTTCTGGTGAACTGTACACCCTGGTCGTACATCCAGCACTGCAGTAACACTTGGTGACGTGGCGAGTCCCATAAGTGCAGTTCAAGCTGGCGAGGTGGCAAGCACTAGTAGTGTCCCGCTGCCACCAAGAAGAAGACGAACACAGGCCCGTCGTGCCCATAGTGCCCTATCTGCTGCATTCGCCAATCTGAATTGGGAACCCACCACTTCTGCAGCACCCGTACTTTCCTCATTCACTGGCCAACCCGGCATTCAGGTGGAAACAGTTGATTTTACATCACTTGATTTTTATTCGCTGTTTTTCACCCAAGATCTCTATAGATCTATTGTGGACCAAAGCAATTTGTACGCTGGTCAACACCACTATTACCCAGTCCTCCCTTGCCAGAGATTGGAGGCCAATTACGATTTCCAAATTTAAGATCTTTCTGGGCCTATCCCTTCTCATGGGCATAACCAAAAAGAGTAAGTTGCGGTCATATTGGTCCACTGACCCAATTCACCATATGCCTGTGTTCTCTGCTTCCATGGCCAGGGCACTATACGAGCAGATTTTGCGGTTCATGCACTTCAACAATAATGAACTCTGTCATCCTCGTGGAGACCCTGGATACAATCGGCTCTACAAAATTCGACCCCTCGTATACCACTTCGACCAACGTTTTGCAGACTTTTTACTCCCCATCAAGTTGTCTGCGTTGATGAGTCCCTGATTAAGTTTTCTGTCCGCTTGTCATTCAAAATCCGTTGTCGGAAATTGCGATCGTGTGTACACAAATCCGACGCACAAAGTGCCACGCATGCTCAGAATAAATTAAGAGACGAAAGCTATTGGCTACTGCCCCGTTTATAGTCCCGACGTACGTGTTTTACGTCACCGCGTTTAGAACGATCGGATTTTCCGACAACTTTGTGTGACCATGTGTATGCAAGACAAGTTGGAAAAAATCCATGGATTTTGTTGTTGGAATGTCCGATCAATGTCCGACCGTGTGTACAGGGCATAACAGTACCTTCCCAGCAAACGTGCCAGGTACGGGGTCAAGATGTATAAGCTCTGTGACAGGGCCACAGGCTATACATGATGTAGTTTTATGGTTTACGAGGGAAGAGATAGTCACGTAGAGCCCACAAACTGCCCTGACTACATAGAAAGCGCTGGCAAGATTGTGTGGGACTTGGTGTGACCCTTATTCGGAAAGGGGTACCACTTGTAGGTGGACAATTATTACACGAGCGTGCCACTTTTTAGTCACTTGTTTGATCATCAGATTGGAGCATGTGGCACCGTGCGATCTAATCGCCGGGGCTTTCCCCAGCGGCTTGTAGATTCCCGTCTTAGGCTGGGGGAGAGAGCCTGCTTGAAGTGTAATAACTTGCTCGCTATGAAGTGGAGGGATAATAAGAATGTTTTCGTTCTTGCCTCCCTTCATGCAGACACGACTGTCCAAATTACTACGGCAACTGGTGTTGTGGAGAAACCCCTCTGTGTCCACGAATATAACCAAAATATGGGAGGGGTGGAACTCAACGACCAGTTGTTGGCGCCGTACCTAGTTGCCCGTAAGGGCCAGACGCTGGTATAAAAAAGTGTCTGTATACTTATTTCTATTGGCTTTGCTGAACGCTCATGTGCTATACAGAGCTTCAGGACGGACTGGATCCTTCCTTAAATTCCAGAATTCCAGGAAGAGATCGTCAGAGCCCTTCTGTTTCCAGACGGTCCTCCACCTCACCTTCCCCAACCAAATGCAGTAAGCCGGCTGCATGAGAGGCATTTTCCTTATGTCCTCCCGTGTACCCCCAACGAGCCCCCCAAAGAAAATGTTGTGTCTGTAGAAAGCGCGGATATAGGCGTGACACCCGCTATTATTGTCCCTCCTGTCCTGACAATCCTGGTCTTTGCATTGGTGAATGTTTTGAGCGCTACCATTCACTAGTTAAGTTTTAGCATAGGGTACAACATTGCACAGACTAGGCACACTTTTACAGGGTCTCCCAAGGTGCCATCGCATTTTGAGAGACCCAAACCTGGAACCGGTTACAGTTACAAAAGTTACAGTTATTAAAAAAAAAAATACACAAAAAAAATATAAAATAAAAAAAACAAAAATAGTTGTCGTTTTATTGTTCTCTCTCTCTCTATTGTTCTGCTCTTTTTTTTACTGTATTCTATTCTGCAATGTTTTATTGTTATTACGTTTTATCATGTTTGCTTTTCAGGTATGTAATTTTTTTATACTTTACTGTTTACTGTGTTTTATTGTTAACCATTTTTTTGTTTTCAGGTACGCCATTCAGCTGCAGCGCGGATTTATTTATCTTGACAGCAACAGCGTTTTGCGCCCACGATACATAAAGCCGTGACTCCAGCGCTGTCGGAGGTGATTTCACCACCACAGTTAAAAAAAGAGCATATATGCCGAAGCATGGGGGCAGGAGGGGCGGAGGAGCGATTTGCTCCTACCTTTTGCGGGTGGATGCCCCCATGCTTTGGCATATATATATTTTAGGCACAGGTTGCGTTAAAAAATGTTTTATTTTTTACTATGTCTTTTTTTGTATTTGCTTTGCAGGTATGGTATGTCTTACTGTTATACTGTAATGTTACTTTTTTTTATTGTTAACCATCATTTGCTTAGCAGGTACACCATTCAGTTGCAGCGCGGATTTATTTATCTTGACAGCAACAGCGTTTGCTCCCACGATACATAAAGCCATGACTCTAGTGCTGTAGGGGGTGATTTCACCACCAGAGTTAAAAAAAAGAGCATATATGCAGAAGCATAGGGGCAGCAGGGGCGGAGGAGCGATTTGCTCCTAACTTTTGGGGCAGATGCCCCCATGCTTCGGCATATATAAATGGTGCATGTATGCCCATCATTAGAAGTGGGTGGATCAAGGGAGGTATTCGATTGGTGGGCATACCCACCGATCAATCTCTTTTTTCGTTCAGCCCACAGGCTGCATGAAAAAAAGATTACAATATATGCCCAACAAGGACCAGCAACGTACTGGTATGTTGCTAGACTTTGAGTGGTTATACCAGAATGATGCCTGCAGGTTTAGGTATCATCTTGGTATCATTCTATTCAGCCAGCGGGCAGCTTTCATGTAAAAGCAATCCTAGCAGCTAATTAGCCTCTAGACTGCTTTTACAAGCAGTGGGAGGGAATGACCCCCCCCCTCCCACCATCTTTTATGGTTTTCTCTGGCTCTCCTATCCCAACAGGGAACCCGAGAATGCAGCCGGTGATTCGACCATAGAGCTGATCAGAGATCAGAATAGCTCCAATCATCTCTATGGCCTAAGAAACCGGAAGCTATGAGCATTTCATGACTTAGATTTCGCCAGATGTAAACAGCGCCAATGGGAAATTGGGAAAGCATTTTATCACACCGATCTTGGTGTGGTCAGATGCTTTGAGGGCAGAGGAGAGATCTAGGGTCTAATAGACCCCAATTTTTTCAAAAAAGAGTACTTGTCACTACCTATTGCTATCATAGGGGGTATTTATATTCCCTGAGATAACAATAAAAATCATTAAAAAAAAAAAAAATGAAAGGAACAGTTTAAAAATAAGATAAAAAAGAAAAAAAAACAGCACCCCTGTCCCCCCCTGCTCTCGCACAAAGGCGAACGCAAGCGTCGGTCTGGCGTCAAATGTAAACAGCAATTGCACCATACATGTGAAGTATCACCGCGAAGGTCAGATTGAGGGCAGTAGTTTTAGCAGTAGACCCCCTATGTAAATCTAAAGTGGTAACCTGTAAAGGCTTTTAAAAATGTATGTAGTGTATTGCCACTGCACATTTGTGCGCAATTTTAAAGCATGTCGTGTTTGGTATCCATGTACTCGGCCTAAGATCATCTTTTTTATTATATCAAACATTTGGGCAATATAGTGTGTTTTAGTGCATTAAAATTAAAAAAAGTGTGTTTTTTCCCGAAAAATCGCTGCGCAAATACTGTGTAAAAAAAAAAAAAAAAGAAACACCCACCATTTTAATCTGTAGGGCCTTTGCTTTAAAAAAATATATAATGTTTGGGGGTTCAATGTAATTTTCTTGCAAAAAAAAAAAAATATTTTTTCATGTAAAAAAAAAAGTGTCAGAAAGGGCTTTGTCTTCAAGTGGATAGAAGAGTGGGTGATGTGTGACATAAGCTTCTAAATGTTGTGCATAAAATGCCAGGACAGTTCAAAACCCCCCAAATGACCCCATTGTGGAAAATAGACACCCCAAGCTATTTGCTGAGAGGCATGTTGAGTCCATGGAATATTTTATTTTGTGACAAGTTGCGTGAAAAAAACAATTTTTTTTTTTTTTTTTGCACAAAGTTGTCACTAAATGATATATTGCTCAAACATGCCATGGACATATGTGAAATTACACCCCAAAATACATTCTGTTGTTTCTCCTGAGTACAGAGATACCACAAATGTGATACTTTTTGGGAGCCTAGCCGCGTACAGGACCCCAAAAACCAAGCACCACCTTCAAGGTTTCTAAGGGTGTAAATTTTTGATTTCACTCCTCACTGCCTATCACAGTTTCGAAGGCCATGGAATGCCCAGATGGCACAACCCCCCCCCCCCCAAATGACCCCATTTTGGAAAGTAGACACCCCAGGCTATTTGCTGAGAGGTATGGTGAGTATTTTGCAGACCTCGCTTTTTGTCACAAAGTTTTGAAAATTGAAAAAAGAAAAAAAAAAAACATTTTTCTTTCCTGTCTTCATTTTCAAAAACAAATGAAAGCTGAAAAATACTCACCATGCCTCTCAGCAAATCGCTCTGGGTGTCTACTTTCCAAAATGGGGTCATTTGGGGGGGTTTGTGCCATCCTGGCATTTTATGGCCTTCGAAACTGTGATAGGTAGTGAGGAGTGAAATCAAAAATTTACGCCCTTAGAAATCCTGAAGCGGGTGATTGGTTTTCGGGGTCCCGTACGCAGCTGGGCTCCCAAAAAGTCCCACACATGTGGTATCCCCATACTCAGGAGAAGCAGCAGAATGTATTTTGGGGTGTAATTTCACATATGCCCATGGCATGTTTGAGCAATATATCATTTAGTGACAACTTTGTGCAAAAAAAAAAAAAGTTTGTCATTTTCCCGCAACTTGTGGCAAAATATAAAATATTCCATGGACTTAACATGCCTCTCAGAAAATAGCTTGGGGTGTCTACTTTCCAAAATTGGGTAATTTGGGGAGTTTTTGTGCCATCTTAGCATTTTATGGCCTTCAAAACTGTGATAGGTAGTGAGGAGTGAAATCAAAAATTTACGCCCTTAGAAATCCTGAAGGCGGTGCTTGGTTTTTGGGCCCCGTACGTGGCTAGGCTCCCAAGAAGTCCCACACATGTGGTATCCTTATACTCAGGAGAAGCAGCAGAATGTATTTTGGGGTGCAATTCCACATATGCCCATGGCATGTTTGAGCAATATATCATTTAGTGACAACTTTGTGCAAAAAAAAAAAAAGTTTGTCATTTTCCCGCAACTTGTGGCAAAATATAAAATATTACATGGACTCAACATGCCACTCAGCAAATAGCCAGGGGTGTCTATTTTCCAAAATGGGGTCATTTGGGGGGGTTTGTGCCATCTTGGCATTTTATGGCCTTCAAAACTGTAATAAGTAGTGAGGAGTGAAATAAAAAATTTACGTCCTTAGAAATCCTGAAGGCGGTGATTGGTTTTCGGGGGCCCCTAGGATCCCAAAAAGTCCCACACATGTGGTATCCCCAGGAGAAGCAGCAAAATGTATTTTGGGGTGCAATTCCGCATATAACCATGGCATGTGTGAGCAATATATTATTTAGTGACAACATTTTGTAAAATATTTTTTTTTTTTTGGTCATTATTCAATCACTTGGGACAAAAAAATAAAATATTCAATTGCCTCAACATGCCTCTCAGCAATTTCCTTGGGGTGTCTACTTTCCAAAATGAGGTCATTGGGGGGGGGGGGGGTTGTACTGCCTTGCCATTTTAGCACCTCAAGAAATGAGGCAGTCATAAACTAAAAGCTGTGTAAATTCCAGACAATGTACCCTAGTTTGTAGACGCTATAATTTTTGCGCAAACCAATAAATATACACTTATTAACTTTTTTTTTACCAAAGACATGTGGCTGAATACATTTTGGCCTAAATGTATGACTAAAATGGAGTTTAAAAGGACGCAAATTTCATTTGGGTACAACATTGCATGACCGCGCAATTAGCAGTTAAAGCGACGCAGTGCCAAATTGTAAAAAGTGCTCTAGTCAGGAAGGGGTAAAACCTTCCGGGGCTGAAGTGGTTAAAGTCCAGCTGACTGTGAACTCCAGTGGACCCGAACATTCGGACCGGAACCCAGCCTGCCACAGAGGCTGGAAAAACCGGGGCGGATTTCGGTTCAGTCCCTTACAATGGAACGAATGTGAGGTGAAATGTACCTATTATCGTGTATCTCACCTCGCATACTGTCACACATATTACTGAACTGTATAATGATCGTGTTCAGCAGTAAGGTCACATTGCGAGATGTGGTCAAAAGAAACTGGAAGCATTAGCCCATCTCATGTTGGTAGCTATTATTCTTCCTCCTCTGTGACTTGGTGTGCTATAGGTTTTCTCTAGTTTGCTATGTAGGTTAAAATGTTGCATTGCAGGGCAGGCACACTCCAGCTCATTACGACTGCTATTCTGGTTCTGAGCATGACCTGCCATTTGGTTCCTGTTGTTTGTCTTTATGTCTCTTGCCTCAGCCATTGTTTTTTCGTTCTACCTGTGATTCAGTTAAAGCTGGCCATATACTTGTTGGCAGATGCCTACTTTATTATGCATTTTTTGTGCTGTATGTGCACCTTTAAATATTGGGCTGATGCACGTAGGGGGTTAATGTGCTTTGTGACATGGTTTCCCCTGCATGTGTGTCACTTTCTGTTTTTAGGGCATATACAGTATCTCACAAAAGTGAGTACACCCGTCACATTTTTGTAAATATTTTATTATATTTTTTCATGTGACAACACTGAAGAAATGACACTTTGCTACAATGTAAAGTAGTGTGTGTACAGCTTGTATAATGCCCCGTACACGCGATCGGACATTCCGACAACAAAATCCATGGATTTTTTCAGACGGATGTTGGCTCAAACGTGTCTTGCATAAACACGGTTACACAAATCTTGTAGGAAATTCCGAACGTCAAGAACGCGGTGACGTACAACACGTACGACGAGCCGAGAAAAATGAAGTTCAATAGCCAGTGCGGCTCTTCTGCTTGATTCCGAGCATGCGTGGGACTTTGTGCGTTGGAATTGTGTACACACGATCGGAATTTGTTGTCGGAAAATTTGAGATCCAGATCTCAAATTTTGTGTGACGGAAATTCCAATGACAAATGTCCGATGGAGCCTACACATGCTCGGAATTTCCGACAACAAGCTCCCATCGAACATTTTCTGTCGTAAAATCCATCTGTGTGTGCGGGGCATTACAGTGTAAATTTGCTGTCCCGTCAAAATAACTCAACACACAGCCATTAATGTCTAAACCGCTGGCAACAAAAGTGAGTACATCCCTAAGTGAAAATGTCCAAATTGGGAAATTATATTGTAGCAAAGTGTAATTTCTTCAGTGTTGTCACATGAAAAGATATAATAAAATATTTACAAAAATGTGAGGGGTCTACTCACTTTTGTGAGATACTGTATACAGGGGAATCGGCCTTGTGGCTGAGGAGTCTGGTGTAGAAGCTGCATAGTGAGGGCCAATAAGCCATGTGATCTGCTTTTCTGGCCACATTCCCCTCCAATGGGACAAGTTCTTTAGGGCAACTACGTGTATGGACTTGTTGCATGGACTTCTTTTGCTATGGCAGCCTATTTCAACCAGAGTGCCCAGGTGCCTTGAGGTTTCTTCAGGGGCGCCTCGACAAAATTGCCCGAAAATTGTAACAAGCCAGTAGGTGGATGAAACCTGCCTTTTAGTTACACAAAGCCACAGGTTTTCATTGTACACCATTACAACCTTCTAGCTGCCAACTTTCTAACGACCAATGACATCATCAGTTGATAAGGAGGATGTCAGTTGCCTGCATATCATCCTTGTTTGACCCACCCTTGCCTCTCTCTATCAGCTTTGGGGTCTCATTAGCTAATTGATGGAGAAAAACTGAAGGAGAAAAGAAACATTGTAATATCAGTCAGTACCAGTTTGCAAAAGTGTATTTGCTTTGGAAGAATAAATTACCTCTAAAGTTGGGTCTCCTACGTCTATTGATGTAGCTGCATTATGTAAAACTATTAGAATAGTTTTTACATTTTAGAATGGGGCGCCTCAAGACTGTCCATAATTTAAAGGGTGCCTTGACTGAAAGAAGGTTGAGAAACACTGTCCTAGCCAACCATTAAGGTTATGTACTATGGTAGTGGAAGATTTCCAGAAGAAGAAGCAGCCAACTGACAGAGGAAGTAGTGATGGATGGGGGTCCTGGTAGTGAAGGAACAACTTAGTGCTTCATGTTCCCCAGTTAGTGGCAGGGCTTCCATATTGGAGCCTGCTGCAGTACAGGGCCTACCTAGGAACAGAGCCTGGAGTCACAGTCTGCAAGGCCTTGCAAAGTGAATTATAGTGGCATCCCTGTATACCCAAGGATGAAATAAAGTAAATGGTGCAGAGTTAAGATGTGAGACAGGCTGGTGAAGTACTTGCTCAGTAATACTTTCTCAAAATGCTTCAGAGTCACATGTTGGGCCAGGCAGGAACAGGTAGGAGCCAGATATTTATTAGCTGGACAAAGAAAGAAGTCCAGGTCCTTCTGTAGAGTGTACTATGGTAACTGTATTAGGGCACCTGGCCTAAAAATGTCAATGCCACTTGACGTAAGTGTCTATTGGGAGCTTTTGTAGAGTAAGTGTACTTGAGATGCCCCTAGAGGCAATATACCTGTTCTACCTCCCAACACACGGTTTGAATTTTGTCTGATTCCTAATGATTCGCTTAATGGGTGGCCCTGTTGGCCCCTCCTGCCTGACAATTTTCAATCAACAAAGCAGGGCAGAAATTTGTCAGCAGTACAGATCAGATGCAGCCATTGTTTGGTTATTCTGATAACTGGGGACTGTCAGAATACAAAAGCCCAGCAAGGGAGATACATCCATCCACTCTGTTTAGCATAGATGGACGACTCTGTGAAAATATATTTTTTTTTTGTTCAGCCTGCAGGCTAAACAAAAACATCTAATGGTATAGCCAGCTGTAGCTTGAAGCAACTTGACCCCCACCTGCTTACAAGTTATGGTTTTCCCTCAGTAGTTCAATCAGTTGCCTGTCAGAACCTCATCTGTTTTCACTGAGATAGACCCAAGATTTGCCACCTGGGAGCGTCACTTAGTAAAATCGAATCCCCCGTCTGGAGTCTCTGGTGAAGACCAAACTCTCTTTAGACTCCATTTCTCATGGAAGCCGATTCCTACCACTGGGGCTAATTAGGGTCCCCAGTCTCCACAAACCCTTGATTGTATTTTTATTTTAATTTATTTTTTTATTTCAATTTTGTTTTATTAAGGTTTTCAAATATAGAAAAAAAAAGTAGTTTTAGTTACTTAGAATGTTATAGAACTAAAGATTCTTTTGCAGCTGTTTTCTCTTATCATGCAAATGAATGGTTTCATCAACAAAAGATTTTACTAACCAATTATTTTTACATATTTAAGCTCCCATGAGTATACAATAAACATTACTCAAGTAAACATGCAAAAACGCAGAGCTTCATTCAGAATGGGGAAACATTTTCATACTACAGCATTACTAGAGTACATGGAGCAGGGATAGCTCTGATAATGAACACAGATGGATAAAAGTACAAGGATGAGGCATCACATGTTTGTTCTTGGTCTGGTTGTAATTTTTGCCCATATTGGATCCAGCTGTCATGATGATTTTCACTCAGAATATTTTTATGAAGGAGATTACAATCTTGGTGGTCTGTTCAGTCTTCATGCGTCTGGAGCTGATCGCTCTCCTCGCTATACCCCAGTGGTAGACAGCTGTCCCAGGTGAGATATATCTTCTATTCAATGGGCACAGCAACCCTTGCAGGAATGTATTGGTATTGTCCATAACAACATTCATGGTTGCTTTGAGCAAAGTTACAATTGTTCTCTTCTTCCGGTTTACATTGTTTCAAGATTCTCAGATTCTCAAAAATGTGGAATTTTTGCTTGTCATTTTTTGGGCAAGGTCAATAAATTACTAAATGTGGTTGAATATATTGGGGTAAAGTTTGGTCAGTAATATAGAGTGTACAGATATATTTATTCCTTATATACAGTATATCTTTGTAAAACATGTTTTCAGGCAAATATGAAATATTGCATATGAACGTTTAAAGTGTTACTAAACCCACAACAGTAAAATCTGTCTGTATATGCAGAATTGCATGCTTGTTATAGTCACTGTGGAACTTAAGGGGTTAATCCTCTGTATTGTGTAAAAAGGCTCTTTGATCCTGTATAGACAGATCCTCCCCTCCTGCAGGGTCTCTCTTGGCAAGGCCAGATAAGACACAGTGAGGGTAGTACTGCTGCACATGCTCAGTTTGGTCTCTATTGCTGGAGAGAACATTTCCTTGTAGAGCTGAGCTTTTCAGGTCACATGGTATGACATTACACATGTTGGTGTGTATACAGATCCTAAATGACAGCCCAGTCCATCCCCTCCTCCTCCATGGCCAGTAACTAGAAAAGAACACAGTGGGTGGAATGTCACATCTTGATTCATGGATGATCCGCCTCCCATAACAGCATGAGGACACAGGCTGTAGTGGAAATCTCCTCCTACCCGAACACTTAGCACTCAGGTGGACCCTGCAGTTTATCACGTGACCGTGGTATACAGATCAGCCAAAAAGGTATATAGTGGCAGGATTTTTATGTAAAAAGAAGATTCATATGCTGTGGGCACTGCGGGGGAGGGTGGATGAACTATTTTCATATTACTGGGTTTAGTAACACTTTAAGGTGGAACTGAACTCTAAAAGCTGTGCTCCCCCCAGAAAAAAAAAAAACATCTAGAGGATGAAGGGCTAGGCACCAGTATTGCCTGTTGTCTCCTTGCAGCTAATCTTTTACCTATTACTGACTTACCATGCCTTGATCTGCGCTGTGTTTCTGTGTGGAAGTGGCCATCTTGGTAGAGGCAGGGCTTTACTTCCTCATGTCGGAGCCTTTAGCATGTAAAACAGTATGCAGCAAACTAATGACATCACCAAATCGCCTGGGACTAGCAGTCAGAGGCAGTAGTGCCTTACATCTCATATGGCAGATATACAGCTACAAGGCTGTAGGCACAGGAATGAAGAGGCACCCTCACATTCCAGTATGCCAGTATGAAAAAGCCATTATCTGCTTACATACAATTACCGTTTCTAAATGTACCTTTTAACAAAGCAAATCTTCACTTTTTGAAGGTCCACTTTACTGATTGCCACTTTCAGTAAGTATGTGGTGAGCGCAAAGCAGTATTCTGGAGAATCTTTGCTATGAGGAAAATGATCTAAACAATATAAGAGATCATATAACACAAAATTCAGACACACACCCCGATTCTCCTAAACGGGATAACTGGCTTAGTCAGGTATATAGAGGATGCTAACAACTGTTTAAGCAGTGCTGCTTTCTTATTTAAAAGCCCAGCATGCTTTGCAAATTGGGTGACTATGATGCATAATGTATTAAATGTTTAAAGAAAAAAAACATTATAATTACTCCCCCCCCCCCTTTTTGATAAAGATTCACATTCCCTCTGTTCTCAGCTGCATAAGAGCTGGGAGAGGAGAAACAGCAGTACATTGAGCTTCCCAGTAAAAGGCTGCGCGGGGGGGGGGGGTGTCAAGACAAGTTTGATCATTGGAGGAGAGCAGGCTGAGTTCCCAGCAGAGATAGAGAGCTGACCATGGTGTGGTCTCCTGCTTAGTGTGGTCAGTTTTTTTTAAAAAAAGCAGAGGGACTGGCAGGAACACCAGAGATTTCACATAAATTTTCACTGGATTGCTTCAAAACTGCCAGTATGGAGCATTTTTGTTGCGCTTTTGCAGTATTTGCCGTGGACATGTGACTCAAAAACTGCACCAAAAACGCTTAGTGGGGGCATTTTTGAGGTGGTTTTGATGTGGTGTCCATTCATTTCAATGGGCAGGAGCGTTTTTGGGGCGTTTTTTTTTAAACTCTTCAAACATGCTTCAAAAATGCTGCAGTCAGGATTCTTTTCACCGCAACGGATGCACATCGCCCCAGTGTGAACATATTGGTTAATTTTAAAAGGAATAATTTTTCTTGAGCTTTTCAGGTGCTTTTTTTAATACAAAAGCGCTTGAAAACTTCTCAGTGTGAAAGCAGCCTGAAAGTGGATATAAACCCGATTCTTAAAATTTGACCTGGGCACATATATCTGTAGTGTTTACTTAGCTCTCTCCAAAGCCCTAAGGCCCGTGTCTTTCTGCTGCTTCATTCCTCTGTTATAAGCATGATAACTTCTGACAAGTTCTCCAACACAGGAGATAAAAGCAGCTGAAAATTTGTGTTGGGGAGGTTGCTATAAATAGATTAGCAGAGAGCTGGTCTATTCATAGCACAACTCTGCATGTTTCTTTCTTCCTCTGCCTACGTGGAGGGGGGTGGGAGGGGTATGCCTTTTTCCCAATCATCTGTCACACAGTGTATGCCCAGCCTCCCCTCCCAGTGCTGGAAGAGGAAGTAAAAATTCCAACACGATGTTCACATTCTCAAGAATATAGAAAGCTGAAGACAGCAGATATAAGTAAAATTTATATAGGGAGATTTGCAGGGCTCAAGTCCTGCAGGAACGGCGTTCCTGTACTTTTTCCACAGCAGGAATGCTGTTCCCATTAGCAGCCATGTCCTGCAGGACTGGCCTTTGTAGTATGCGAGCTGTGTGGCAGGCCCTTCACCAGCAGCCGCTGACACAGCTCGCAATAGTGAGTGCCGTACACTGATTGAGGTCAGTGTTGCCAACCGCCCGGTTAATTTACAGGCAGCCTGTAAATTTCCACCCATTTTCAGGCTGCCCGTAAATGTCCGCTAGGGCGCCCATAAAAAACATGGCTGCGGGTCGACAGCACAACCGCGTGTAAGCGGGTGTAGGGTATAATGGCTTCACAGAGGTAATCACACGTACTGACTTTATAACCAGGCAACATTTATTACCGGAGAGGTGGTGGTAGAAAGAGTATTTACAGCAGTAACGCAAGTAGTTTCACTCCAGACATGGAGGCATAGATACACAGCACAGTCACTTCTGATGTAAGCGGTAATTGTGTTCGTCAGCACTATAGTCACTTCTCACTGACTGACACAGTATAAACCCAAGTACACAATGCGTATCTGTAGGGGCTGATTTTCACACACGTTACCCGGTAACAGCGCTATTCCTTCAGCAGATGGATATAGGCATCTGATACACTTGTCCCTCCCTCACAGCGAGGGCACCGGATTTATTATCCACAATGGGGAGTCTTTCATCCGACCAGGATTGTTGATACAGGACTCTGGAGGAACCCTGAGCTATCCCTCACAGGCCGGAACACTCTCCCTAACTTCTCCTAACTCTCCCTGACAAGCAGCTTCACTCACCCTGTCTGTATACACACGTGAACTACACTAAACATGGCTGAGCTTTCCTATATAAGATATCCACCCAAAAATGGCCAACCAAATCTCTCGAGATTTGCTTGTCCTATCAGGATACCAGACTTCTCCAAAATGGTGCTGAAGACAATATAGAGGCCAAACAGCTCTGAACCTATGTACACATAATAAACATATCAAAGAGGCTGGAAGTGAGAATATACACTTGTTAACCCACTACCTCCTGCAGCCAGCTAGGCTGCCCTGCACACAGCTGCTTACACGCGCATGCATTGTTCTGAAGCCTGCAAAGCTTGTACATGAGTGCCCATTTTGGGCCGGGCGGGCGCATGCGCAGTGATGTAATGGCGCCTCGCACCGTTTTTGAATGAAAGGCTGTAATTCTCAGTCTCGGGTCTTGGTGGCCGGGGAGCCTCGCCACAGCAGAGAGCAGAAGGACAGTAGCAGTACACTGATGTGGGTGTTTCGGTGGCAGCGTCTCACCACAGCAGAGATGAGGACACAGATGTTAAGGGAGGCAGAGGAGGACATTACAGGGGGGGAGTAAAGGGGGCAGGGGAGGACATTACTGTGGGGGGGGGGGGTGATGGGGCAGAGGATGACATTTATGGTGGAGGGGGGAGTGAAGGGGGCAGAGGTGGACATTACTGGAGGGTGAAGGGGGCACTACTAGGAAACACTACAAAGAGAACAGGAGACTTTTTCATACAAGTATACGGTAGTGCAGGCACATATCAGGAATATGAAATGTTGGGTTTACATATTCTTTAAGTGCCAAATGATTGGTAAATATGTTAAACAAGTCTTGTGATCCAGGCACTCCTGCCAGACAGCATAGCAAGATCAGACACCCACATTTTTCACACTATAGTTGAACTTGAAAAATGAAGGAGAAGCATCACTTTTCTCACATCCCCTGTACATGTGCAAACTGTTGATGAATGGCAGAATGCAAAGTAAAAAAGACCTGAGTGCTATATAGTGTTTCCCCTTCTCCCAGTGTAAGTGATACTCTGCAGCAGGCTAATATCTGAACAATTTCAGATATTTATCCTAGTTAAAAAAAAAAAAACAGAAAACATGTCACTAATTATATTGTAATGAATAAATAACTATATTAAATGATGGCTTTATATTTGTCTGATGCTCAGCTTTAAAGACATTAAATGTATCTGTTTTTCTCTCTCCTTTCAGTTTTAATATCAGCCTGGCAGGGTATCTCTATTTTCAAGTCATGAAGTTTGCAGTGGAAGAGATCAACAACAGCAGCTCCCTACTACCGAACGTTACTCTGGGGTATAACATCTTTGATACCTGCTACGTACATAACAACATTCAGCCAGCTTTGAAATTCATATCAAGAGATGATGTTATTGACACTGACAAAAGTTATACTAGCTACATCCCCACTGTGTCTGCTGTGATTGGCCCAGACAACAGCGATGCGGCAGAAACTACTGCTGACATTTTCAACCTGCTGCATCTTCCACAGGTAAGTAGCCATCTAAGACAGTGGTTTAATATAAGTATAAAAACGTAAACATTCATTTTAAACCCTTTAAAGTGGTTGTAAACCGCAGCTGGTTTAAAAAAAATAAAAAATTACCAGCAAGACAATGACATAGCGGGCTAGTATGCATTGCATACTAGCACATTATTAAATACCTACCTTACAACAAAGCCTTTCAGCGTCGCAATGTCACTGCTGAGAGGGCAGACATCTTCCCCCAGTCTTTCTTTGCGTGCTCCGGCTGTGAAATTGGCCAAAGCTGCGATGACATCACTCCCATGCATGCACGCGTGAGCCTCAGAGCGCATGTCACTGGCTGCACCCAGGGTGAATACCTCCTAAACAGTGCACGTTTAGGAGATATTAATTTTACCTACAGGTAAGCCTTATTATAGGTAGGTCGTGGTAGGTTTATTTTAACAGTGAGAGACAGAACAACAAAAATATCCAGAAAAACGCATTTCTAAAAAAGTTATAAATTGATTTGAATTTCAATGAGTGAAATAATTATTTGATCCCCTATCAATCAGCAAGATTTCTGCTCCCAGGTGTGTTCTATACAGGTAACGAGCTGAGATTAAGAGCACACTCACCTGTCCACAGAAGCAATCAATCAGATTCCAAACTCTCCACCATGGCAAAGACCAAAGAGCTGTCCAAGGATGTCGGTGACAAGATTGTAGACCTACACAAGGCTGAAATGGGCTACAAGACCATCACATAGCAGCCTGGTAAGAGGGTGACAACAGTTGGTGTGATTATTCACAAATGGAAGAAATACACAAAAACTGTCAATCTCCCTCAGTCTGGGGCTCCATGCAAGATCTCACCTTGTGGAGTTTCAATGATCAAGAGAACAGTGAGGAATCAGCCCATCAAGAGAACGGTGAGGAATCAGCCCAGAACTACAAGGGAGAATCTTGTCAATGATCTCAAGGCAGCTGGGACCATAGTCACCAAGAAAACAATTGGTAACACACTACACCGTGAAGGACTGAAATCCTGCAGTGCTCAAAAAAGCACATAAACAGGCCTGTCTGAAGTTTGCTAATGAACATCTGAAGGATTCAGAGGAGAACTGGGTGAAAGTGTTGTGGTCAGATGAGACCAAAATCAAGCTCTTTGGCATCAACTCAACTCGCCGTGTTTGGAAAAGGAGAAATGCTGCCCATGACCCCAAGAACTCCATCCCCACTGTCAAACATGGAGGTGGAAACAATATGCTTTGGGGGTATTTTTCTGCTGAGGGGACAGGACAACTTCACCGCATCAAAGGGACAATGGACGGGGCCATGTATCATCAAATCTTGGGTGAGAACCTCCTTCCCTCAGCCATGGAATTGAAAATGGGTCATGGATGGGTATTCCAGTATGACAATCACCCAAAACACATGGCCAAGGCAACAAAGGAGTGGCTCCATAAGAAGCACATTATGGTCCTGGAGTGGCCTAGCCAATCTCCAGACCTTAAACCCATAGAAAATACGTGGAAAGAGCTGAAGGTTCGAGTTACCAAACGTCATCCTCGAAACCTTAATGAATTTGAGAAGATCTACAAAGAGGAGTGGGACAAAATCCCTCCTGAGATGTGTGCAAACCTGGTGGCCAACTACAAGAAACGTCTGACCTCTGTGATTGCCAACAAGAGATTTGCCACCAAGTAGTCATGTTTTGCATAGGGGTCAAATACTTATTTCACTCATTAAAATGCAAATCAATTTTTAGTTTTTTTGAAATGCGTTTTTCTGGATTTTTTTGTTGTTATTTTGTCTCTCACTGTTAAAACAAACCTACTGTTAAAATTATAGACTTATCATTTCTTTGTCAGTGGGCAAACGTACAAAATCAGCAGGGGATCAAAAACTTTTTTCCCCTCACTGTAGGTAACAATCACAAAGCGGGCTTTACTACCGCTTTAAAGTAAATCTCTTATCTAAGGTTCTCATTTATCGAGGTCATGGTGTATCCAGTAGTAGTCACATTCAGTCTCATTCAACTGGACTTGTTCTGTAATGATGAAGACGCTTCGTAGCTTCTATAAACCACTTCTTCAGTTTAGCTTTTTCAGTGAACTGAACAAGTTCAATTGAATGTGACTAACTACTTTTTAGATATGCCAATTCTTAAGTGTATTAACCCCTTCATGATGGAGAGAACAACAAATCCTAATGCCTGAACACAATTTTGCAACTTTGACATGTGTTAGTAAAACTGTACATATCATCGCAACTACTTTGAGTATCTAGGTGAATTATACCTTGTTCTTCTCCGGACAAATCGGCTTTCATTTGGTAATTGTTAATGGATATCTCCTGATTTTTTTTTTTTTTATTATTATCAAAGAAAAACTAGGCCAAAATAGTAAAAACAAAATCGTTTTTTTAATGTAGCTGTGTATTTCTTGCTATTACAATAATCTACCACCAAAGAACAATCAAAAATAAATTATACTGCCCTCATGATCGCAGTGATACCACATACAGTATGTGTTTGTACTTGTAGTAGGGCCCAGAAACAACAATGTGCATTTTTCTTTTTTTTTTTATCCTACCTAACACTAACTGGCCCTGATACTATTTTAAAAATGCTTTTTTTTTTATTCTACCTAAAATACACTGACCCTGACCTTTGACCCCAGCCTTTGACACTGACCTTGCCTCAGACCTTGATCCTAAACCTGGCACTGACCTTAATCAAACCCCGATGTAGCTATTTTTTCTTTATTTTTAGTTTTTTACTCGCACTTTCATTTGTTTACATTTTTCTCCTCTAACAAACAGGATGTGTCTTTTTCTCTATTCAAAGTAGAAAAAAAACCACAGTGATTGATTGGGAACTGGGACTCTCAATTTCTGATCATTAGTACAAGATCGGAGCTCTCGATATGCAGCGCTCCCAGCACATATACATGTACACATATGTGCGGCCTCACAGTAGAAGACCCACTTCAGTGAGGCCTCATATATGTGTACGCTCGGTGGCAAATGGTTAAACCATAGAATGTGATCTGCTAGTCATAACAGTACAACATTTTTGTGGCATGCTATGCATGTCTGTATTGAAAAATTGTCACCTAAAGTATAACTAAAGGCAAAACTTTTTCTTTAGTTTTGGATAGAGTGGAGAGGGATTAGAACACCTTTCAGTTTTTATTGCTGTCTGTGCCCCCGTTAAGGAGATTCACCCTCTCTATTTGTCCTGTTTACCATTATCATTGAAAGTGAAAGTAAAAGAAAACCTCAAATTTTTTTCCCCAGAAAAGTAAAAGAGGGGGAATCTTCCAATGGGAGAACTAGCTGCCATAACCTCGGTATTTTCGGGAACGCCGTGTGTCTCTCTTTAGGATAAAAGTGGTCTCCGCAGCAGATTCACCGCCAGATCACTTTTATTGGTGGCAGGAGAGGTGCCCACCCCCCTCCCACCGCGCTCCGGTCGTATCTGCTGCTTACCGGACCCGCCGGCGGAGACGATCGCATCCTGTCACCCCACTGCCTGGATGCCGAGTGAGATAATAATAAGGCTTACCTGTAGGTAAAATGAATATCTCCTAAACCTGCACAGTTTAGGAGATATTCACTTTGCATGCAGCCGCTGACGTCATGCGCTGTGAAGGTCGCTGAAGGTCCGGAAAGAAGTCTCCCACGTGCATAAGCGGGAGTGACGACATCGTGGCTCCGGCCACTCACAGCGCCGGAGCCACGAACCGCCAAGGGCAAATGTCAGCTCACTTGGCGGTGACTGGGATCAGCTGCCGACACCGCATTTTAAGGTAAGTATTTCATAATGAGCTAGTATGCGGTGCATACTAGCTCATTATCCCTTTTGCCTGACAGGTGTTAAAAAAAAATTAAAAATGTTGTGCGGGTGTACAACCGCTTTAAAGGAGAAAATGTATTTTTTCAAATTATATTTTTTTATTTATTATTGCATTTTAGTGTAAATATGAGATCTGAGGTCTTTTTGACCCCAGATCACATATTTAAGAGGACCTGCCATGCTTTTTTTCTATTACAAAGGATGTTTACATCCCTTGTAATAGGAATAAAAGTGACCCAAAAATGTTTTAAACTGCCCCGTACTGATGAACTCATGCGCAGAAGCGAACGGATACGTGAGTAGCGCCCGCATATGAAAACAGTGTTCGAACCACACATGTGAGGCATCACCGCGATCATTAGAGCGAGAGCAATAATTCTAGCTCTAGAACTCCTCTGTAACTCTACTCATCTAAGTAATTTTCTATTTAAAAAAATAGATTTTAACTTGTAAACATCTAGTCTGAAAAATGGGCTCGGTCCTTAAGTGGTTAAACTGACAATTGCACGGTCGTGCGACACTGTATCCAAATAATTTTTTTGCGCTATAAACAAAAAACGCCCGGCAATTTTGAAAAAAAAAAAATTTTTTACTTATTTAGGACAATATGCTATATATTTTTGGTAAAAAATCCCAATAAGCATATGTTGATTGGGTTGCATCTTTACAAACTATGGGATATGTTTATTGAATTTTTATTTATTTATTTTTACTAGTAATGGTGGCGACAAGGGACTTATAGCAGGACTGCGATATTGCGGCGGACAATTCAGACACCTAACTGACACTTTTGACACCTTTTTTGAAACCAGTGACACTAATACAGTGATCAGTGCTAAAAAATATGCACTGTCACTGTACTAATGACACTGGCAGGAAAGGGGTTAACATCGGAGGCGATCAAAGGGTTAAATGTGTGCCTAAAATGTGTTTTCTAACTGTGGGGGAGGTGCTTTTACTAGTGGAAGGCATTGATCGGTGTTCCTGCTATATGGGAACACAGGATCCACGCCTTCTGTACTGACAGAATGACAATCTGCTTGTTTACATAGGCATACTGCCGTTCTGTCTATGTACTGAACAATCAGCGGGTGCCGGCAGAGATTGGGTCTGCGGGACCCGCTGATCAGCTCCCTCTGTGTAAAATCACAGGAGGAGCGATCTGACGGCGGTGCGCCCTCATGCCTGATAGCCAGAAGTACAGGATATGTATATTTACATAATCCTGCGCAGCGCAGCCGCCCTGTAGCATAAGGTGACCAGATTTTTTAAAAATTAAATCCGGGGACATACTTGTTTTTTACTAGTAATGGCGGCAATCAATCACTTATAGCGGGACTGTGCTATTGCGGTGGACAAACCAGACAACAAGTGACACATTTGACACTTTGTGGGAACCAGTGATCAGTGCTAAAAATATGCACTGTCACTGTACTAATGACACTGGCTGGGAAGGGGTTAACATCTAGGGCAACCAAAGGGTGAAATATGTGCCTAACAGGTGTTTTCTCACTATGGGGAGGCTCTTTCACTAGGGGAAAGCATAGATCCCTATCTCTGCTTTGCAGGGACACAGGATCAATGTCTTCCATACTGACAGAACGGCGATCTGCCTTGTTTACATAGGCAGCCCGCCCTTCTGCCTGTGTACAGAACGATCGGTGGGCACCAGTGGATGTCGAGTCTGCTGGACCTGCTGATCAGCTCCGATACCTAGAAATACAAGATCACGTATATATACATGATCCCATGCAGCGCAGTAAATTTGCTATGGGGTGGTCGGCAACTGGTTAATATCATCAGCATCATGATAACTCGCAGGCAACAGGCACTCTATCATGGCTCTGGCTGGCTCTGCCACAGTGTGTCACATGACATGGCTGCTGGGTGCTGATACATATGACCAATACGTTAACAAAATCAGCACCCAGTAGCCATGTCACACTGTGACAGTGCACTGCCAGCCAGGGCCATGATAGAGTTCCAGCTGCCTCTCTGCCTGACGCCGCCCCCTGCCCACCTCACAGCCTCTCAAATCTCACTCTCCGGGCCCCGGCTACTACTGGGTGGGGAGCGGAGCTGAGCAGAGGAAGATCACTCCACCGGGGAAGGCAAGGAGATAGGCAGGCGGCTGGCCGGGACTTGAGCCAAGGCAGAAGAACATGCAAGCGGGAGCGGAATGGTCATGCACCCGAAACTGAAGAAATGGTCCCTCCGCTCCGACCAGCACATGATCATCAGAAAGGGGCACAGATAATGGAAAAAATACACCCCCCTAAGCTAGTAGGATCTGCGGAGCGGGGGTTTGTAATTTTTTTTTTTTTTATTCAGCACTAACTGTCTTTGAAATTGCTCGGGTCCCTGTTCAAATCCAATCCGGGGACAAAACCAGGGACAGACTTGGTCCAGGGACAGTGTCTTCATTCCAGGGACTGTTCCTGGAACCCGGGGACATCTGGTCACCCTGCTGTAGCAGTAAATGTGCTACGGGGCAGTTGGCAAGTGGTGTATGTGCAGATATTACCCATATTCAACCCTACACCATTTTATCCCCTGTCACAGCATTATTGTTTCCTTTTACCTTGTTCCTGTAGGAAGAAACCGCTTTTATTAGTCCCTGCAATGTCATTCTTGCAAAATTATTGCAGGGCTGGCTGCTACTGTATATTGACCATAGGCATGTCCCGAGAATTATATCTCCCAAGTGCCCTTTCCCTACACATAGTAAGTGAACAGTTTGTTAGGAATCAAGGCAACACCATTGTATTGATAGGAAAAAATCAATGTATGCATGTGAAAGGGGGCATTCTCCATCAAAAGAGTCCATTGGTTGTATAATCTTTGATATCGCACCTCAGCTGTATATGCATCCAGTTTTTTATTTGATATGTTACAATCAATGTTTTTAACTTTACAAAGAAAGTATAAACATGTTTTCTATACTGCGTGATCACTAAGGAGTTTCTGCCTTTCAAAGTCCCATAGAAGATTTCTTTTTTGTATATACATGTGAGAGAGGACACAGAGGGACGGGGATTGGTGGAAATCTGTAGTCTAGCAGGCAGGGCTGACAACACGGCAGTAAACACACTGTGTTGTCTGCTCAAAAAAGAAGTTAGAAGCACACTAAATTTCTAGCAGATAAATAAGGTATCTTTCTGTACTTTCAGCCCGGGTTCACACCTATGCGAATTAGATGTGCGTTTCCACACATCTAATTCGCATAGCAGGAGAATGTGACTGGCTCCCTATGGAGCCGGTTCACATATCTCCGGGGCGGCTGCGGTGCGCACTGCACAAAAACGCTGTGCGTCTTTGGCTGCGTTTCAGGGCCGAATTCAGGCATAGAATCGGCCCTGATTCGTCCCTGAAAAGGTGAACAGGGACGCACAGCGCTCCTGTGCGGTCCGCAGCGCATTATGGTGTGAACCCGGGCTCAGTGTTTTAAAGACATGCAAATCCTGGAAATCCTGGAAAAAAACAGTCATATAAAATGTAATAACTCTTAACAGTCAGGGTTCATCTTCGCCTCAATACTCTGAAGTAGGTTACTATATACACTCACCGACAACTTTATTGGGTACACCTGTTCAATTGCTTGGCAGCACAAATTGCTAATCAGCCAATCACGTGGCAGCCACTCAATGCATTTAGGCATCTAGATGTGGTGAAGACGAATTGCTGAAGTTCCAACTGAGCATCAGAATGGGAAAGGAAAGAGATTTAAGTGACTATGTACTTGGCATGGTTGTTGGTGCCAGATGGGCTGGTCTGAGTATTTAAAAAATTGCTGATCTACTGCGATTTTCATGCACAACCATCTCTAGGGTTTAAAGAGAATGGTCTGAAAAAGAGAGAATATCCAGTGAGCGGTAGTTGTGTGGACAAACATGCCTTTTTGATGTCAGAGGAGAATGGTAGATGGTTTGAGATGATACAAAGGCAACAGTAACTCATAACCATTCGTTACAACCAAGGTATGCCGAGCATCATCTCTGAACGCACATCACATTGATCCTTGAAGCAGATGGGCTACAGCAGTAGAAGACTACATTGGGCGTCACTTCTGTCAGCTAAGCACAGGAAACTGTTATATATGAATTGTAAGATTATGGTCAGGTCAGTGAGGGAATAGGCCAACATCCCAATATAGACAGAAAAAAGAGACAAAGGTTCCCCTCTGTTGGACTTTTTAGGCCTATAAATATCAAAATCCAAGAATCTTCTGTTAAAATGTCTTAATACAAATTTTATTGAAAACAAAAATTAAAAGAGTGAAAAGGCTGATATCATACAACATTCACAATAACCAATAGTATACATGGACAATACTGTACACTGTCAATTCATGACAAAGTATGATCAACAGAGATCTGTCCAATAGTAGTCCCCTACAGGCACCCGACACGTTCAGGATTACCTTTTTTCATCAGGGGTATGGAGCAGGTTGGACCAGAGACACTTATACTGTTCAGTGTACAAGTAATAGCAGCCAGAGAAATGAAAAACTTGTAGCAGTATCCATCCAAAAACCAGGGGGACGGTATAACCCTGTATCCATATCTGGGAAAAACATAGCAGGGATAGCCCAGGAACAGGCGGGTGTCAGGCCGAGTTTCCCATAGAAAGTATCTGCAAGTGGTTAGTGCATCCAAATACCAGCTCCAGGGAAGTGGGTGGTATATCAGACATCCCTGCTTTCCCTCTGGAACCATACCCTGGATGTTCCCGCCCTGTGTACATTGGTCTACCCGTGGCCATTCAAGTTTTGGCGGTTTGGAGGCGTTAACATTTTTGTTACAGTTCAGTGTGTGACCCTCTGTTTGATCCCAGTTAATGGTGGATTAACTGGGAAGTGGTAACAAGGAGGTATCTGTGGTGAAGTGTGTTTGTCCCCGAGTCGGTGTTGCCCGGCTGAGGATCGTTAAATAGTAATGCAGATACATAACCTGCATTTGGTTCTTTGGTGCCTCCCAAGACCGGCAACCTTCATGTTACGGGTACTGGATCATGTTTATTGTTTCTGTTTAAGGAATGTCAATTTGTTTATTTGTTAATAAATGGCCAACATGGCCAAATTTTCTCCAAATGGGTGTCATTCGTCATGTGCTTATAGTCATACGTTTTGGAGGTTTATGTGGGTATAACATACTAAGCGGGAGTCCTCTGTGGTACTCTAGTCGTGTTGTATGATATCAGCCTTATCACTCTTTTCATTTTTGTTTCCAATAAAATTTGTATTAAGACTTTTTAACAGAAGATTCTTGGATTTTGATATTTATTGGTCTAAAAAGTCCCATGGTGGGGAACCTTTGTCTCTTTTTTCAGAACAGGAAACTGAGGCTACAATTCACACAGGATTACCAAAATTGGACAATGGAAGATTGGAAAAACCTTGCCTGGTCTGATGAGTCTCAACTTCAGCTGCGACATTCAGATGGTTGGGTCAGAATTTGGTGTAAACAACATGAAAGCATGGATCCATCCTGTCTTGTATCAATGGTTCAGGCTGGTGGTGGTGATGGTGTAATAGTGTGGGGGATATTTTCTTTGCGCCCCTTAGTACCAATTGAGCATCGTTTAAACGCCACGGCCTACCTGGGTATTGCTGCTGACAATGTCCATTTCTTTATGACTACAGTGTACCCATCTTCTGATGTCTACTTCCAGCAGTCACCAGATCTCAATATAAAAGAGAACTTTTGGGATTTGGTGGAGTGGGAGATTCGCATCATGGATGTGCAGCTGACCTGCAACTACATGATGGTATTATGTCAATACGGACCAAAATCTCTGAGGAATGTTTCCAACGCCTTGTTGAATCTATGCCATGAGGAATTAAGGCAGTTCTCAAGGCAAAAATGGGTCCAACCTGGTACTAGCAAGGTGTACCTAATAAAGTGGCCGGTGAGTATATATTATTGCTGCGTCCTTTCTCTGTTTAGCCACCAGATGTCACTGTTGTTTTTACTGATTATGGATAAATTTTGAAGACTGCAAGATTTTGTTTACTATAGTGGGAAAGCTGAAATCATTTGGGTATAGAATAGGAAATTATCTTACAAATGTATTGCTCAATTTTCTTGTGACTTGATTCTGAGCAGTACAAACTCACTTTCATACTAAAATATGCTTCCGGATGGGAATGTGGTGGGTGCAGAGAGAGAATGGAGCATGAATCTGGAGCACTCTTGACCAGCGTTTTCACAAGAATAGATTTAGGAGCAGGGCTTTTTTTCAGCTGAAACTTGCTGCAGCTCAGTTCCACCACCTCTGGCTCAGGCCCTCTGCTCCCTGCTCATCACTATCCCATGTAAACATAGAAGACCGGCTTCTGTGTTTACAAGTGACAGCTTACATGGATGCCTACACCTCTATTGGATGAACTCCCTGCAAGTGAGAGGCGGAGCGACCTACAGTGTGCAGGGAGGTACTAGAACCAGGTGGGTGCTTCAGTTTAATAAAGCAACAAAAGTAAGACTTGTATAGATGGTAGAGCTGCACAATTCTGGCCAAAATGAGAATCAGGATTTTTATGCTTAGAATAAAAAGATCACGATTCTCTCAGTGTAAAATCTTTCACATTATACAAAAAAAAAAATTGGGCTAACTTTACTGGTTAGTTGTTTTTTTTTTTAATTCATTAAAATACAGTGTGACATAAAATATTGCAACAACCACCATTTTATTATCTAGGGTCTCTCCAAAAAAAAAAAAAAAAAAAAAAAAAATATATATATATATATATATATATATATATATATATATATATATATATATATATATATATATATATATATATATATAATGTTTGGGGGTTCTAGTAATGTCTAGCAATTTCTAGCAAAAAAAAAAGATTTTAACTTGAAAACAACAACTGTCAGAAAAAGGTTTAGGCCTCATGCACACGGACGTTTTTACAACTGCTTTTTTGAGCTTTTTTTTCAGCTTAAAAAGGCATGTCTATATTAGTCTATGGCTTCATGCCCACCTAGGCGTTTTTGAGCTACAAATGGCATAGGCGTTTCTAAGCTGTAAAAAAAACCCAGGACCAGTGGGTTCTGAGAGATGTTTTTCAGCTGTAAAAACGCTCAAACGCTCAAAAACGCTCAAAAACGTCATTCACCAACGTGTTTTAATGTTTTTGATCCATTGGAAAAAAAAAAATATTAAAAAAAACGCTAAAAAACGCTAACGCGGAAAAACGCTCAAAAACGGTAAAAAACGCTATTGCAAAAACGTTGAAAAAAGATGAAAAAAGTTTAAAAAAAATCACTGCAAAGATACTGGTGTTTTCATAACGTTATTTTAACAGCCTGTGTGCATGAGGCCTTAGTGTTTAAGTGGTTAAACGTTCCTAATTTACATACAGAAGTCTATTCCTTTGATGTAAAAGACAAATTGATACAATGTTTAGACTTAACATTCCACTGATAGAATGTTTTAAAACTTGGCAGTCTGCCCAGACTTTGACTTTTGAGGGCTGAGAGCAGAGAGCAGAGAGCAAATTCTCTGCATGCCAAAGATTGGGAAGATCAGGAAACCCTTTGTCAAGATCACAATGGGGAAAAAATCGAGATAACGATTCTTGACGATTAATCGTGAAGCTCTAGTAGATGGTGGAGCTTTTATGGAGGGGGAGGGAAGATGAGGGCAGTGTGGGGGGGTTGTTGCATGTCTGAGCTGAAGAGGGGTGAAAGTGAGATGTGGATGGGGGATGCAGGGGAAAGCAGCTGTGGAAGAAGGCTGAACTCTGCACTCTGTATGCAGTGAACCCCTGAACTCTACACTATGTACATAGAGCTCCTCCGATTTCTGCATGTAGCACACCTCTGAACTCCGCACTCTGTGTTTAACCCCCCCCCCAAACTCTGAACTTGGTAAATAATGCACTCCTGGTATTTAGTGCCCCTTTAAGATCCTCCTTCTGTTAGGGAAATTTGATCACACTCCATATTTTATGCAGTTTGGAGGGTGTGTGTGTGTGGGCGGTTTTGGGGGGTCGTGGTTGAGGTCCTGCACCTATTTTCTGTGAAAAATAAAAAGCCCTGTTTAGGACCATTTAACATTCAACACTGGCCTCTATAAAAATGACACTAGCACAGCAACCAGCAGTAGTAGACGAATGATGAGATGAACAGTTGGTCAGCAGAAAAGCTGTGTCACCTAAGTAAGTAAAAATAGTATCTGGCAATATTGGGCATAACTGTCTCCTCTGGGTGTGTTTAAATACTTCTTACCTGCTGAGTGCTGTGGTTATTGTTGTAGACCTCTACGATGCTATTGTACCTTTTAGTGATATATAGTTGTCAGGAGGAACTACAGCTCCTAGCAGAAAACCAGCTGTTCAATACATTCTAAAGTTTCAGACAGCAGTAATGCTTGGTGCTCTTCAAGAGCTCCTTCCAGAATAAAAATAAAAAATAGCTACAGTATCTCACAAAAGTGAGTACACCCCTCACATTTTTGTAAATATTTTATTATATCTTTTCATGTGACAACACTGAAGAAATGACACTTTGCTACAATGTAAAGTAGTGCGTGTGCACCTTGTATAACAGTGTAAATTTGCTGTCCCCTCAAAATAACTCAACACACAACCATTAATGCCTAAACCGCTGGCAACAAAAGTGAGTACACCCCTAAGTGAAAATGTCCAAATTGGGCCCAATTAGCCATTTTCCCTCCCCGGTGTCATGTGACTCGTTAGTGTTACAAGGTCTCAGGTGTAAATGGGGAGCAGGTGTGTTAAATTTGGTGTTATCACTCTCACTCTCTCATACTGGTCACTGGAAGTTCAACATGGCACCTCATGGCAAAGAACTCTCTGAGGATCTGAAAAAAAGAATTGTTGCTCTACATAAAGATGACCTAGGCTATAAGAAGATTGCCAAGACCCTGAAACTGAGCTGTAGCACGGTGGCCAAGACCATACAGCAGTTTAACAGGACAGGTTCCACTCAGAACAGGCCTTGCATGGTCAACCAAAGAAGTTGAGTCCATGTGCTCAGCATCACATCCAGAGGTTGTCTTTGGGAAATAGACGTATGAGTGCTGCCAGAATTGCTGCAGAGGTTGAAGGGGTGGGGGGTCAGCCTGTCAGTGCTCAGACCATACACCGCACACTGCATCAAATTGATTTGCATGGCTGTTGTCGCAGAAGGAAACCTCTTCTAAAGATGATGCACAAGAAAGCCCCCAAACAGTTTGCTGAAGACAAACAGACTAGGGACATGGATTACTGGAACCATGCCCTGTGGTCTGATGAGACCAATATAAACTTATTTGGTTCAGATGGTGTCAAGCAAGTTTGGCAGCAACCAGGTGAGGAGTACAAAGACAAGTGTGTCTTGCCTACAGTCAAGCATGGTGGTAGAAGTATCATGGTCTGGGGCTGCATGAGTGCTGCCAGCACTGAAGAGCTACAGTTCATTCAGGGAACTATGAATGCCAACATGTACTGTGACATACTGAAGCAGAGCATGATCCCCTCCCTTCGGAGACTGGGCCGCAGGGCAGTATTCCAACATAACGACCCCAAGCACACCTCCAAGACGACCACTGTCTTGCTAAAGAAGCTGATGGTAAAGGTGATGGACTGGCCAAGCATGTCTCCAGGCCTAAACCCTATTGAGCATCTGTGAGGCATCCTCAAACGGAAGGTGGAGGAGCACAAGGTCTCTAACATCCACCAGCTCCGTGATGTCATCATGGAGGAGGGGAAGAGGACTCCAGTGGCAACCTGAGAAGCTCTGGTGAACTCCATACCCAAGAGGGTTAAGGCAGTGCTGGAAAATAATGGTGGCCACACAAAATATTGACACTTTGGGCCCAATTTGGACATTTTTACTTAGGGGTGTACTCACTTTTGTTGCCAGCGGTTTAGACATTAATGGCTGTGTGTTGAGTTATTTTGAGGGGACAGCAAATTTACACTGTTTTACAAGCTGTCCACTCACTACTTTACATTGTAGTAAAGTGTAATTTCTTCAGTGTTGTCACATGAAAAGATATAATAAAATATTTACAAAAATGTGAGGGGTGTACTCACTTTTGTGAGATACTGTATATTATGCTTTGCCATCAGATCTACAGACTTCTAGCAAGGCAGAGCAGGAAGATGTTTTATTTTATTACAAGTATTTATATATTGGCAAGTTGCCGGATATTCATCTTGATTTCATGTTGCACCTGGGTGCTAGGAAAATGACCATTAACCAGAGCACAGATTAATCACCTTTCTCATGGAGACTGGATGGGCGTTGTCCTTCTTTTTTCATATTTATATAGTCCCTATCCTCAAGGAGCTTACAATCTAAGGTCCTAACTCACATTCATATACATACTGGGGCCAGTTTACCTACCAGCATGTCTTTGGAATGTGGGAAGAAACTGGAGGAAGCCAATGCAAGCATAGGAGGAATATGCAAACTCCTGGCAGGTTTTGAACCGACAACACTAGTCCTGCCAGGCGGATTTGCTAAGCCACTGTGCTGCCCATGTCTTAAAGTGCCTTGTAAGTAATTATGGAATTTGTAAGAGATGAATTGTGGAGTACAGGGTTAAAGTTGAAATCTGTCTGGTGACTCCCTCCACATAAACAACACCCCACTCTGGCACACCACAGCAATATAAAAAATTAAGTTGAGGGGGGCAAATATTCACCTAAATCCTGGTCACATGATACAGGAGATCCATTTCTTTTTTAGACTGAAATTAGGAATGTCCTCTTTTAGGTGTCCACATATTTACCTGGCTGCATTCCTTTAGCTTCGGGACCTGTGATTGGTCCTGGCAGGTCCTGAAGTCTTCAGTGGTGGTGTGGATATGTTATGATGAGCAGTGGCCATCTGGGGAAATGCCTAGGCTTCAGCAGTGGAACACTGGTAATCCCTTAAAGTGGTTGTAAACCCTTTTACAAACACTTTTGCCTACAGGTAAGCCTATAATAAGTCTTACCTGTAGGTACCGTGAATTTCTCCTAAACTTGCACAGTTCAGGAAATATTCACTGTATACGAATGTGCCGACATCATCAGCACATGCTCACTGAAGAAACGGCTCATACGTGCCGTTCCTTTAGCTGCTGTGTCGTGACTGGCGGCTCCCGCATGCATGCGCGGGAGTGACATCATCGCGGCTCTGTCCAATCATAGCACCAGAGCCCGCTAACCTGGAAGTAACATTCCGGAGACATGTTGCCCGTTACAGGGGTGTACGGGGACCGCTGCAACAGCATCGTTCTAAGGTAAGTATTTTATAATTAGCTAGTATGCGATGCATACTAGCTCATTATGCCTTTGTATTGCAGGTTGCTTTTTTTTTTTTTGCAGAGTTTACAACCACCTTAAGTTTTCTAACAAAGTAGAAAACTTTGTTAGAGGGATTTAAAAAAAAATTGGATTGGATGGGAGGATGGCGAAAAGTTGGGATTAGGGGTGGGAACACATTTGCCTGGAGAGGGGCTTTACAGATAAACATTTTCAGTAAATATAAATATTTGTCCTTTTATGTTTACAGATCAATGTTTTTGCCACCAGTAAAAGGATGAGTTCACTGAGTCTGCCGGCCTGTTTTCAGACGATCCCTAGCAGTAGGGTGCAACAACAAGCATTTGTAGACATCCTAAGTTACTTTAATTGGACTTGGATAGCTGTCTTGGGAAGTTTTGATGAATATGGGATGAATGGAGTCGAGCAATTTTTAGAAGCCACCTCAGATCTTAATATTTGTCTTGCCTATAAAGACGTCATACCCATTAAAGTTTCTGGTCAGGAAGCAATGTGGAAAAGCCGAATACGCCAGATTGCTAACAATATCATCTTTACCAATGTTAATGTGATCTTGATATTTTCACCGGACATCATTCTTGTTGACTTCTTTAATGAACTGGTGGATATGAACTTTCCTTCAAAAATCTGGCTTGCAACTGAAACTTGGTCATTGTCTACAGACATATATGGCTTACCTAAAATGAACAGGCTAGGGGTTATATTTGGCATTGCCCTAAAACATGTGAAGATTCCGGGCTTTGATGAAAATCTTAAAAAAGTGTATAATCAAAGCAGAAACAGTTCTGGAGGGTCAAGGCTTGAAGAAAACTGCAACCAGAACTGTGATGGCTGCTACAACATCTCACTAAGCAACCTTCTGGGTTTTTCAGAACAAAGAAGCAGCTTTAGCATCTATGCTGCAGTTTATGCTGTGGCTAATGCATTACATGATGTACTTGGCTGTAATAAAACCTACTGTGACAAAAAGGACGTCTACCCATGGCAAGTAGGTGGTGTTGCTTTTGTATATTTATATGTAAGCATAGATCATAGCTATCTCATTGAGAAATAAAGATGCTAAAAATAGTTTGGAATACCCATAACAAGAGGTTTGCAAGTGTGTAGGCTCCCAGTGTGATGCATGCCAATCCAGA
The DNA here is from genome assembly GCF_042186555.1 of Aquarana catesbeiana. Classification (NCBI taxonomy): domain Eukaryota; kingdom Metazoa; phylum Chordata; class Amphibia; order Anura; family Ranidae; genus Aquarana; species Aquarana catesbeiana. The sequence goes on along the minus strand of NC_133333.1, from coordinate 167,651,061 downwards.
CCTTCATACTTCAAACCTTCAAATATAGCTCCTCCACACTTCCAATGCCCAGGAAGAGGTGCAGGTAATTCAGCTTCCATTAGTGATTCCTACTAACGAATTCCAAACAACAGGTAAAAGGGACCTTTGCGCCCCTTAACTGTTCATTGTGATACGAGTTGGAAATAAAGCAACCATCCCTTTCCCTTGTTCAACAACTATACCTGTTTTGAAACACTTGCCTGATGTTAAAGGTCATACAGGTTGGTTTAACATACTGTAGAAGGACACATAGATTCCTAGAGATATGTACATGAGGTTATAAGCTATTTTACCTCTATAGGATTTGATTGCCACATGCAGAGCCCTAATCTGTTACATTATTTTATTTGCCACCTTGCATCAGTGCCAGACTGGAACTGATCACTATAGACCCCACAGTTAAAGAGCCCACCAAAAACCTGTTAAATGATGAACTTGGACTGTGAGTTTGTAAAGGATCTCAGATTACTGCTGTAAATTCCTCTAATTGAATTGAAGAACTGTATATCAATTTTCATTTCATTAGTTCAGTGTGATCCTAAAGCCTAACTGCACACATCTGTTATTCTCTAGACAAACAAATATAATGTTTAAAATCATACACCGTATTTAAAGTGATTGTAAAGGCTTGTTTTTTTGTTTGTATTTTTTTAAAATAACAAACATGTTATACTTACCTCCTCTGTGCAGTTGGTTTTGCACAGAGAAGCCCGGATCCTCCTCTTCTCAGGTCCCTCTTTGCTGCTCCTAGTCCCTCCCTCCTTTGAGTGCCCCTCAGCCAGTAGCTTGCTGCAAGCTCGGTCAGAGCTCCGTATATCTATTCAGACACAGAGCCCTGACCTGGCCCGCCCCCCCTCTCCCCTGATTGGCAGATTGACTTTGATTGACAGCCGCGGGAGCCAATAGTGCCGCTGCTCTGTCTCAGCCAATCAGGAGGAGTGTACTGGATGGCTGAAGGGATCGTGGCAGTGGCAGAACTATAGGGTTCGCTGCAGTCGCACTTGCAACTGAGCCCTGTCGTTCTGCCTCTGTGGGGGGTCCCAAGACCCGGCATCTCCCCTGCATCCCTGGCTGTCCGTTTAACATGCAGGGGGGGAGGTGGGAGGCAGCGATCGGCAGCTTTATGGTACCCGAAAGCCGCAGGATCTCCCTGGGGCTTGTAGTTCTCTCTCTGAATGTATACAGTGGAGAGGGGAGGGGCCTCTGACCCGGGCATGCATTGGCTTCACTCTTCAGTCACTCTGCTTCTATACTCTTGATGATACATGCCGGGTCAGAGGCCCCTCCCCTCTCCAGTAGATACATTCGGAGAGAGAACTACAAGCCCCAGGGAGATCCCGCCGCCCGTTGACACTATAGAGCTGCCGATCGCCGCCTCCTCCCAGGTGGGGGGTACAGAGATATGCTGGGGGTCCAAGGTCCACAGCGGAGTCCAGCCAGGTACAGGGGAACCTCTAGAAGGGGGGGTGACTGTCTGGGGACCCTGATGTAAGGGGGGCTCTCTGGGGACCCTAAAGTAAGGGGGGGCCTCGGGGGACCCTCTGGGAACCTTGATGTAAGGAAGGCTCTCTGGGGACCCTGATGTAAGGAAGGGCTCTCTGGGGACCCTGATGTAAGGGGGGGCTCTCTGGGGTCCCTGATGTAAGGGGGGGCTCTCTGGAGACCCTGATGTAAGGAAGGCTCTCTGGGGAGCCTGATGTAAGGAGGGGTGGGGACCCTGATGTAAGGAGGGGCTCTCTGGGGACCCTAATGTAAGGGGAGACTCTCTGGGGACCCTGATGTAAGGGGGACCTCTCTAGGGACCCTGATGTAAGGAGGGGCTCTCTGAGGACCCTGATGTACGGGGGGGGGGCTCTCTGGGGACCCTGATGTAAGGGGGATCCATACTATGTAACAATATTTTATATATATATATATATATATATATATATATATATATATACACACACATGTATATTATATACATGTGTATGCCCGCCTTTCTTTACTTTGCTGCTATGGGCTCTAGCCCAAGATCTTTTGTAGACCTAGCAATGCCCCTGGTGGGGGCCCTTCATGGTTTTTTGCACCGGGGCCCTGAAGATTCTAGTTACGCCTCTGGATCGTGGACATCGCTGGAGAGAGAAGGACCTTAGGTAGGGGTAATTGGGGGGTGCTGGGGAGGCTGCTATACACAGAAGATTTTTTTATCTTAATGCATAGAATGCATTAAGATAAAAAACCTTCTGCCTTTACAACTCCTTTAAAATGTTTTATCTGCCAAAGGAATTGTAATTCTGTTCAGTTAACCTTGAGATTTAAATACCCTAGCTACACTACATAACCTGGTTACTGGACCAACACTGAAGTTATGCAGTACAGCTTGGTCCAGGACATCCCCTCGTGTAAAGAAGCAGCAGCAGACTGACAAATTAACATTCTGTCTGTCCTGCTTTTCCTCCTGTCAGCAAGCAGCTAGCATTGTTACTTAGTATTGGCCCTTTCTGGTCCAGTCTCCTGTAAAGCAAATCACAAAATATGATAGAAGACAAATTCAGGTACTAATACTGGCACACCTGTTCACACTCAGGCCAGATCTGTGCACCTATTGGGAGCCACACAACTGCCACTGCAAAATCTCTCACAGGCAGCTCAAAAAGAACAAGAATGTATAGAATTTTGGGGGTGCTAAGTGAAAGGGGTCAGGTAAAGGACTAAAAGTACAGTTTTTCTTTAAATATACATTTTGAGATTTCTATTTTTTTTTTTTTTTAGAAATGTAGCAGTCTCCCCGACCTCCAGAGGCCTGGTGGTGACCCCTAGAATCAGAGAGGGCTGATATTCCTCCTCAGGGTGCAGGTTACTAGGCATGGTGGGTGTTGTGCAAGATGGAAAGATGGGTGCCAGTCACTTTAAAAAATGAACAAAGAGGTTTTTATTTCTCTTAACAGGAACGGTTGGAGAGGGAGGTGGGGCACAGGACACCCTTAGGCAAATGCAATAGCAAGTTGGCAGACTTCTTGGACAAGAATAGAACTAGGCAGACAGCAATACAGAAAAAGGGCCTTTAAGCTGAATGCAGCGATCTGTATCTTGTAGCAACTGCTGTCTCCTATAGCAACAACTTCACTTACAGTATCACTGGACTTGTTGGACTCTCAGCTACCTGCTGGATCCCTCGAGCTCATTTCGCAGCTACCCGCTGTGTCCTTCAAGCTTCACCCACCACTACCAGCTGGGTTCCTCAAACTCACAGCTACCCACTGGATCCCTCAAGCTTTACTCACAGCTACTTGCTGTACTTCTCTTCAAGGTTTACTTACAACTACCTACTATACTCCTTCAAGCTTTACTCACAGCTACCCGCTGTACATCTTGGATGAGTTCCTTCCTGAAGCTTTCCCAGCACTTCACAGTCCCGGCTGATGAAGAGTCTGCTCTGGTACTCCTTCAAAACTCCATCCCTTAGACACTTGCCTCCGGCAACAAGAGTGGTTGACCCTCTGGCAACTTCTTCTATGCCTCAGGCTCCCCAGGGGTCGAGCCCCTTTACACATGGTTAGGCCCCAGGCTTCAGGCCTAACCTCTGCTGCTGCGCCACACACATCCATTCAGGCCGCAGCCTGATCACCCGACTCTCTACAAATAAATAGCCCATCCCAGGAGCCTCGGCGGCCAAAGAAACTCCTACTGATTGGCTGAGAAAGCACATTCACTCATAATCTGAATTAACTGTAATCTATCATACTAATGCCAAAGGTAACAGTGCCACCTATTGACAAGAGAGAGAATCGCAGTTCAACTCAAGCTTAGGAGAAAACCATTTGATCAAACTACAAATTAGCCAGACTAGTTGCCACCTAGCACAACTAAATTTACGAGCAGCATTGTTTAGGACAAGGGTGTTACAGAAAAAAATAACTACAATCATTTTTTTTTAATGTGCATAGAGTTATTCTTTAATTGCCCATGTCCCTACAACCTGTTTAAAAAAAGAAATGGCTTTCTTTACCCTTGATCCCTATATCCCTGTGTTCTTCACAAAGATGTCAGGTCCCTACATCTCCTCTCCCAGATGTACAAACTCGTCCTTAGCATACACGCAGGCTCTATTCTGTATTACATTAGGGAATGAGAAAAGGAACTTGGGTTGGAATTAACCCCCTCTCAAACCCTGAAAATAATTAAACTGACTCATGCATCCTCCATTAGCACTCGCATAAGAGTCGTCTTATACATTTTACACAAAGTGGTATAAAACCCCCTCCCGCCTGGCCCAGATGTTCCCACATGCTCAATGCTGCCGGGGTTGTGGCCAACAAGGCAGATTCCTTCACTCCTTCACCCGCCCTGTGGTCAAACCTTTCTGGAAAGCAATCACTCCGTGGATCTAGAAAATGACCCTCGGGCCCATAGAGAACCCTCTCCTACAATTTCTGTTTCATGATGTCCCATCATTTAAATCCTATCAGAAGAGTGTCACTGCCCATTTGTTAAACACTGCGAAATCCTTAATCCCCAGATTTTGGAAACAAGCTAGATGTTCTTCACTGACCAATTGGAAACAGAAGGCTAATGATATAATAGAAGCAGAATGCTGAATACACACAGTTAAAAACAAACAGGACAATTTTAGGTATGTGTGGATGGGTTTGATGTATTATTCTGCTGAAATACCCATTTTGTTCCATGTCATGTAGTAATCCTGTTCATTTCACTATCCTGGCCCAGCAATTTTTTGTTTTATTTTTTATACTTGATATTCGCATCCCCGGAATTAGATTATTAGGACTTTAGATAGATAGGTTGATATAGGTTCTGTTAGACATTCCTAGGATTGTGAATGGTATTATATACAGTATGACCCAATTTGATTTAGCATGCTCTTTCCATCTTGCACTGTTTTGTGGGCAAGCCTTTACAATGTGTGAAGGGTTTTACCTCCTTGCTGGATGTCTTTCTACATTTGTATTTCTTTTGAACTTTTCTGGTATGTTGTACAATGCCTATGTTTTCTCATTATATCAATGCCATGGGGCTCACAACAAAAGGCATTATCAAGTTACATCCCTTGGTGACCTCACTTGTGTTGGGCCTGTTGGGACTTAAGTAAGTCAAACTAATGCACCTCTCGTTTCTTCAATTCAGGTCACAGAGGCGCTCAAGCGTGTGAACATTTCACTACTGAACAATGAAATAAGCTTCAACAAGCATGGTGATACTCCAACAGGATATGATATTGTCTTCTGGAACTGGTTTGGTCATACTCCATTTCTGAATGTTGGGTCCTACCCCAGCTTAGGAAAACTTGATATCAATTTCCAAAATATTATTTGGCAAACCTCAAACAATGTGGTTAGTTATGATTTGGGGAGGGGGTGTTATTAAATAGGCAAATACAATGAGAGATCCAGCTAAAACAAAAACAGAGCAACTTGCATTGGTGAAATGACCTCAGCCAATAAAATAAAAATAATGTGATAATGAGCTTTGGACAGACATCTTTTTAGAGGCCAGCATTGTATAAAAGCCCCTTCACCTGGCTGCACTAATCATCTAGCAAATTGGTAATCATATTTTTAATCAAGCTTTTGTGCATTAGCCAAACTTATACAAGGGAATCAGAGATTTCCTGACTGAGTGTACTATATGTACCGCAAAGTTAGCCCACAACATCTTGCATGTATACATGGAAGCTTTTGGAATTTTGGCTCATGGGCATGAAATCAAGGGGGGCAAAAGGTGGGCTCTCGCAAAAAAGCCATGCCAATCTTTTGACAATATAAAGGTATCTCACTGGCAATAGATGGGCAACTGTGGAATATATAAATAGTACAGTAGTATATACAGACAGCCCAGTGGCAATTTACAGGCAATTGAGACACATACAGTGGATATAAAAAGTCTACACACCCCTGTTAAAATGTCAGGTTTCTGTGATGTAAAAAAATGAGACAAAGATAAATAATTTCAGAACTTTTTACACCTTTATTGTGACCTATAAACTGTACAACTCAGTTGAAAAACAAACTGAAATCTTTTTTTTTAATGTGGTTGCATAAGTGTGTACACCCTCTGGAGATGTATGTGTGCTCAGAATTAAGCAACCATATTCAAACTCATGTTAAATAGGAGACAGTACACACCTGCCATCATTTAAAGTGCCTCTGATTAACCCCAAATAAGCTTGTGCTGTTATGTAGGTCTTTCCTGACATTTTCTTAGTTGTATCTTACAGCAAAAGCCATGGTCTGCAGAGAGTTTCCAAAGCATCAGAAGGATCTCATTGTTAAAAGGTATCAGTCAGGAGAATATCTGGCAAGTACTGGCTGTGTGGTAAATGTGAAAACAATCTCCTGTATTCTTCATATGTCTGAACTATGGGGTAGAGTGGCAAGCCTTTTTTTACGAAGAAAAACGTCCAAGCCCAGCTAAATTTTGCAAAAACACATCTGAAGTCTTCCAAAAGCATGTGAGAAAATGTGTTATGGTCGCATGAAACCAAGGTTGAACTTTTTGGCTGTAATTCCAAAAGATATGTTTGGTGCAAAAACACTGCACATCACCAAAAAAACAACTTACCCACAGTGAAGCATGGTGGTGGCAGCATCATGCTTTTGGGGCCATTTATCTTCAGCTGGAACATGGGACTTAGTCAAGGTAGAGGGAATTATGAACAGTTCCAAATACCAGTCAATATTGGCACAAAACCTTTAGGCTTCTGCTAGAAAGCTGAACATGAAGGGAAACTTCATCTTTCAGCATGACAACGACCCAAAGAATACATCAAAATCAACAAAGGAATGACTTCACCAGAAGAAAATTAAAGTTTAGGAATAGCCCAGCCAGAGCCCAGACCTGAATCTGGTTGAAAATCTGTGGGGTGATCTGAAGAGGGCTGTGCACAGGAGAAACCCTTGCAATCTTACAGATTCAGAGTGTTTTTGTAAAGAAGAGTCAAGAGAATTGCCAAGTCAAGATGTGCCATGCTGATAGACTCATACCCAAAAAGACTGAGCGTTGTAATAAAATCAAAAAGTGCTTCAACAAAGTATTAGTTTAACCTCCCTCGCGGTATTCCCAAGTGTGGCTCTGGGTGAAATTTCAGTACCATTAGCGGTAACCCAATGCAACTCGGGATTGCATTGCAGAATTCTAGAAGAGGTTACTTACCTTGTCCCCATGATCCCGCGATGTACTACCGCTGTGTCCAGCTGCCTGATCTTCCGCCCATTCCTCTGTGTGTTCCGGCTCCGTTCCCTGTGAACGGTGCAACGCATGGGGGCAGAACTGGTGGCAATTTAAAAAAGTATAAAACACAACACATACACAATACATTGTAATCTCATTGGATTAAATTACTGTATCAAATCATTTGACCTCAGTTAGTCCCCAGTGCTTTGTCCAGTGCCCTGCCTGCAGTTTTACTGTTCTTTCTGCCTGGAAACTGGAGAACATCCATGGCATCCAAAAAGCGTGCCACTACATCAAAAGCAGTTTATGACCTGCTTGAAAACAGCGATAACAATTCAGAATCACTTGCAGAATTGAGTGATAGTGATTTGTGGGGAAATTCGTCATCAGACACAGAAAGTGATTTCAGCGACGATTCTGCAATTGAGCTCAGTGATGTGCAGACTTGGTGCTCTATTGACTGTGGTACGGATCATGCAGCGCCCCCAAGATTCCCATTTACTGGAGCACCTGGTATGAAAGTGGACGTTGAAGATGACAACCCCCTGTCATACCTACAACTATTTCTGACCGATGAGGTTATTGAAAAAATAGTTACGGAGACAAACCTGTACCAAGAGCAACAAGCTACTATGCATCGGAGGTTTCCAAGAAGTAGAAAGTGGGAACCAGTGACCAAAGATGACATTTGGAAATTTCTGGGCCTAATAATATTTCAGGGAGTGGTGGGGAAAACCCTGCAGAAGCGGTATTGGACAACTAACAAATTACTTGCCAATCCATTCTTTGGCACGTTCATGTCAGAGTACAGATTTTCCCTGATGATGAAATATTTGCACTTTGAAAACAACGAAGAATTTGATGAAACTACTCATCCAGCACCAAAACTCAAGAAAATTTGAGAAGTATATCATATGATTCTGAAGGATTTCCAACAGAGCTATGTGCCAGATAAAGATATTAGCAAAGATGAAAGTCTAATGGCTTACAAGGGAAGGCTCAGCTGGATACAATACATTGCATCAAAGAGAGCACGATTTGGCGTAAAATCCTTCATGCTATGTGAATCGTCAACTGGCTACATTTGGAATTCAGTCATATACACTGGGAAAGTAACAAAATTCAACCCAAAATAGAGCAACTATGGAGTGGCAACATCTTCCGTTCTTTCACTGATTGAGCCATTGCTAAATCAGGGCTATTGCGTAACTACCGACAACTTTTATACATCTCCTGAACTTTATGAGCTTCTTCTGCAGAACAAAACAGATGCCTATGGAACCGTTAGGGCTAACCGCCACGACATGCCGCCAATGTTTGGCAGTAGGAAGCTGAAGATTGGAGAAATAGTTGCCTGGCAGAAAGGCAAAATGATGGCACTGCGATGGCGTGACAAAAAAGAAAGTACAGTCCATAATACCTCCACTGTTATGGTACACACAAAAGGTGGGAAAGAAATCATGAAGCCACAAGTAGTGATAGACTATAATAACATCATGGGAGGTGTTGTCAGAGTCGACCAAGCAATGACATTCTATCCAGCAATGAGGCATCTTCTTGAGCAATGCTTGTGGAATGCCTACATTCTGCTCAAAAAAAAAAGAGTGACAAGCCTGTGATCCATTCTGACTTTATTTGGAAAGTTGCCGAACTGATCTTCATGAACCAGCAAACACCAATGGCTTTGAATAGAGCTAGACGTCGTGCTGCTGGCGTTATCAAGCCGGAACGCCTGACTGGTCGTCACTTCATGGACCACATCTCACCAACTGAAAAAAGTCAGCACCTACAAGGATGTGCGTGGTTTGTTGCTCGAAGCGAGATCACAGTGGAAAGAAAATCCAAAAGGATTTGTCCTGATTGTGATGTCCGACTTTGTGCAGTCCCATGTTTCAAAAATGTTCATACCCGGGATGTTTACTGAACCAATATGCAGTGACTAGTAATATTGCACCCTTGTTTGGACAAATTTCAGTGTTTTGATTTGATTATATTATTGAATAAAATGTATTGAACAAAATGTATTATTATTATATTATTATTTGTTGTTATTTATTATATTCTAATTTATGATTTTGTGTTTAAAACTTTATCATACCCGGGATATCTACTAGACTCTTGTTTGGACAGATTTAGGTGAGTTATTCCTAAGAATTACAGGCCTACAATATAAAACGCCAAATTTCCATGCAAAAGAATTGTACTGCTTTCAGCATCAAAAATCAGACAAAATCATACCTCCAGGGAGGTTAAGAGTGTGCACACTTAGTGCCGGTTCACACAAGGGCGACTTGTCAGGCGACCTAGCCGCCTGACAAGTCGCCTCCCGTTCTGTACAATGGAACCGTTCTAATAGGAGCGACGCAAGTCGCTCCGACTTAGAAAAAGGTTCCTGTACTACTTTGGGGGCGACTTGCATAGACTTGCATAGACTTCTATACAGAAGTCGTTTTGCAAGTCGCCGTGGCAGTCGTGTGCAGGTCGCCTCGGTGAGGCGACCTGCAAGTCGTGCCGCCCCTGTGTGAACCAGGGCTAATGCATATTATTTTTAATTTTGACTTCCCTCCACCTAAAAGATTTTAGTTTGTTGTTCAGCTGAGTCGTACAGTTTATAGGTCACATTAAAGGTGGAAAAAGTTCTGAAATTATTTATTTTTGTTTTAATTTTTTTACATCACAGAAACCTGACATTTTAACAGGGGTTTGTAGACTTTTTATATCCACTGTGAAGCCAGATCAGTGGCATATACAGGCAACCCAGTTATTTATACTAGAAGATCTGTGGCATATAATGGTACATTAGTGGTATATACTAATAGATCACTGGAATATACAAGCAGACAGCTGGCATATGCAGGGTAAAAAAGTGGCATATACAGGAAGCTTATTTGGTCTCTGCAATCAAATGCTGACAAATTCCCAGGTCTGTCCGGATTTAGCTTTTTCAGATTTCAAAAATGTTTTTTTTTTGATTGGTTGCTATAAATCTGCACTGCACTGATCTTTCTACCATGTTATGAAATGAAGCCTGGTTTTTAACTGTTTTGATAAAATTGTATTTATGTTATTAGGTACCATCATCAGTGTGTTCTTCTGAATGCCTACCTGGGCAGGAAAAACAGCCAAAAGGATACTATAAATGTTGTTTTTCCTGCATCAGCTGTGCAGCTGGGACTTTCCTCTATTCAAATGGTTTGTAGATCATAATATATACCATGTTGTTATATAGCCACATAAAAATGAATACATTTTAGTTTGGAAGAGACAATGGACTTGAAAGAGCAGTCATGTGCAAGATCTGACCGTCCTTAGGGTTTCCCATATGATATAAAAACAGGGAAGGGCATTGCTTGTTTGTAGAAGATTCTTGCAGATGTTCAGCTTTACATGTTTGGATGCGTGCAACTCCTCTGCCTCTCTGTTCTTCTCCTCAGTGCCCCATTCCATCGTTGTAAATTCTGCTTCAAATGGTATACTCTTTTCTTGACTGGAGTTAACAATGTTCTCCCCTCCACTGTGGCCCTTCACCTTTGGTTGTCTTCTTCTGTCTGTCCCTATTTTCCCTAGCATCTCAGCTTATCTGCCATGTGGCCATTCTTCCACTGGTGGTTTTTATTTCACCAAACTTTTACTTTGTTCCTGTTCTCTGATCCATCCCCTGGCACCCTTTCTTTCCCTTTCTCACTGCCACTGTTCTTCTCTTCTGCACCCAAACTTCTTAGTGTTTTCAGTTCACCCCTCAGCATTCCTGTCCTCTTCATCTCAACTAGACACTGGGTGTGCAAGGAGGGAAGAACCTATTTTTTGCACACCCAGGCTTTATTTGAGCAAATAGACAACCTCAGACCACCACTCCTGGTAGAGCTGTCTATGGATAATTATTTATGATTCACTTCTTAAAGTGGTATTAAACCCCAAAACAAAAATGTATTATATTGCAGCTTACCAATTCTTATGCCACATACACACAGTCGGATTTTCCAATGGGAAATGTTTGATGGGAGCTTGTTATCGGAAATTCCGACCGTGTGTAGGCTCCAACGGACTTTTTCCGTCGGAATTTCCGACAAACAAAATTTGAGATCTGGATCTCAAATTTTCCGACAACAAAATCTGTTGTCGTAAATTCCGATCGAGTGTACACAATACTGATGCACAAAGTTCCACGCATGTTCGGAATCAAGCAGAAGAGCCACACTGGCCATTGAACTTCATTTTTCTCGGCTCGTCGTACTTGTTTTACATCGCTGCGTTTTTTTTTTTTTTTTTTTACCACTTCAGCGAAAATCACTAGAGGGCTGAATCAGATTAACGTTCATTAACTGTCGCCTTCACCAGTTCACATCATTGTGGTATACATTTTCCCCTTCTGGTTTTGTACTTTTTCTTAGTTAATTTTGGTGTACAACACACGAGCCCAAGACATACAATTTTACAAAAATTATTTGGATTGTTAACTAGTAAGCACCCTCGTGACTAGGTATAAAACCCCAATTACATTAGTTTTTCACCCTTTTTTCTCCCCCCCCTCTATTCCCCAACCCTCCCCACCCCTATCGTCCGCCTCTCCCCCCTCTTGGCCCACCCAGAGTCACCCTCCCCCCTCCTCCCCCAAATAATAAGAATACCCAGAGTATCTTAAATCCAACTAGTATTTTTCCTATTCTATTCCCACGTTCACGTCAGTGCAGTTTATCGTCTAGCTTCCTCTAAGTTTTAAGGGGGAACACCAAGCCAGTCTAACCATGGGCTCCATATCTTTACAAATTTACCAAAGCTACCCCTTCTAGTATATGTTGTCTTTTCTGCCCACACCAATTTATTCATTACTTCGACCCAGTCTTCCGGAGTTGGGGGTATAGCAGAAAGCCAGGACTGAGCTATCAACTTCCTTGCTTGATAGAGGCACCTCCACACGGCGATATTAGTACTGATAGACCCTATATTTTCGCTTATCAGGCCGAGGATACATACCCTGGCCTCCAATACTAGTTTGATTTTCCACCTAGTTTCTATGATCTTTATTATCTCTCTCCAATACCTTGCTAGTTTTGGGCATCTCCACATCATGTGGATAAGATCTCCTGTGTCCAGGCACCTAGGGCATTTATCGTCTAGCCTGCTACCAAATTTATGTAGTCTTTTTGGGGTATAATAGGCTCTATGTAGTAAAAGAAGGTGCGAGGCCTGCTGCGATGGAGAAACAGACACCAACGGGCAATACTTCAATATCTTTGCCCACTGATGATCTGTAATCTCCCCCACATCTATCTCCCACCCTGCCCTGACTCTCATAGACGACTGTGGGGTAAGTAGCTTTTCAACCAGCTGCCCGTATGTCTTTGCTATCAGACCCTTGGTGCTATTTGTTTTGGCAATGCTTTCAAGGAAAGAAACCTTGCACCACACAGGTGGGCAATTCCTGAATTGGCTATCCAAGGCATGCCTAACCTGTAGGTAATAGTAGAATGTTTCTTTGGGAATTCCATATTCAGTCCTGAGCTCGATAAAGGATTTTAGCATTTTGTTGTCTCCGTATAGTTGAGCTAGCCTACTAATTCCTTTGAGTTCCCAAAACCTATTTTTTCCCAGGGTCATCAATTCCTGCAAAAATTTATTTTGCCATATGGGTGAAAATTCAGTGAACCCTCTGTAATCCATAATCTGTTTAGTCGACTGCCAAACTTTGTTTACTAGTCTACTTGTTGGAGGCCCGTCCTGCAATGACCCGGCCTCCAGTGCCTCTATCAGAGTCTTATGTGGGCAATTCTGTAGCATGATTTCTCCGCTAGTGTCTTTCCAACCCCTGGTCTCGCATCCCCTTATATGTTGCAGCTGGGCAGCCAGGAAGTAGTTGTATGGTTGGGGGACTGCCAGTCCCCCCTCCCTGGTAGGACGCTGTAGTGTCTGCAAGCTGATCCTTGCCTGCCCTTTTCTCCAGATTAGTTCTCTAAACAAGGTATTGATTTTTAGAAACCATTTCTTCCCAATCCAGACTGGGGAATTATGGAGTACATGCAGAAGATGTGGCAACCATATCATTTTGATTAGATTAGTTCTACCTGCCATAGATAGGGGTAGTTTTCCCCAAATATCACTTTTTCTTTTGAATTTTTCCAGCAGGGGGGCCAAATTATCATCAATGTATTGATGGGGGTCACTAGATACCGTTATTCCCAGATACCTAATTTTCTCGGCCATTTTTAGCCGAGGCGTACAGCCAATCGGGACACTAACAGTTGAATTTATGGGTAGGAGCGTGGACTTGCCCCAATTCACTACCAGTCCCGATAGGTTGCCAAACCTTTCCACCAGCTGAATCGCTTTTTCTAATGATGGACCAGTGTCTCCCAAAAATAATAGCACGTCATCTGCAAACAGCGCTATCCTATCTTCCCCATTGCTTCTCTTAAACCCCTGCACTCCAGTTGCTGTTCTAATTACTTCCGCTAACGGTTCCATAGCCAGGGCAAACAACAGGGGTGACAATGGGCACCCCTGTCTTGTCCCTCTCTCAAGAGGCATCCATTCAGAAAATTCGTTGTTTATCTTTACTCTAGCTCTTGGGTGGGAGTATAGAGTTTTCACCCATCTTGTAAACGTGGGGCCGAACCCAAATCTCTCCAGTAGTCCAAAGGTAGTCCCATTCCATACTGTCGAACGCCTTGGCAATATCCAAGGATAATATTGCCCTAGAGGCATTTTCCCCTGTTGGAGATTGGAGACACAAATACGTCCGTCTGATGTTTACGCTAACAGACCTATTCGGAATAAATCCCGACTGGTCCGGGTGTACCAAGCCTGAAATGCATTTTTTTAGTCTAGTTGCCATTATTTTGGCCAGGATTTTGATGTCAGAGCAGAGCAGTGAAATTGGCCTGTATGATGATACGTCAAGGTGGTCTTTCCCCTCTTTCGGTATCAGTATTATGTTGGCTTCTAACATCGAAGAGGGCAGCCTTCCCTCTATAATTGCCCAATTCAATGTTTTCAAAAGAAATGGGAGCAGTACTGCCCCGAAGTGTTTATAGACTTCCAAAGGCAGTCCATCCGGCCTGGAGATTTTTGGTTAGGCATATCTGCTACTGCTTGCTTTAATTCTTCAAGGGTTATGGGGGATTCTAGGCCAGCCCTATCTGATTCTGGGAGAATCGGCAGTTTGGCATTCTCTAGGAAGCTTTCCGCTACCTTTTGTTCTAGCCTACCCTGTGATTTATATAAATCCTTATAGTAGTTAAAAAATGCTTCCTTGACTTTCTGGGGGTCAAATGAATTTTCTCCATTAGGAGTCCTAATCATAGGTAGTGATGATGAGGAAGTGTTGGTGTTGACCAACATTGCCAACGTTCGGCCCACTCTCTCCCCCTCTCCAAAGTACTTCTGTTTCTGAAATAGTCTCTTGTTCTTGGCCTTTCTAGTTGTATCCATCCTATATTCCTGTTGCTTTTTTAGCCATAGCTCCTGATTTTCCGGGTTTGGGTCTTTAACATACTGCCTCTCCAAATTTGACGCCTCATCTCTAATTTGCTCACTATTTGCTTTTGATTGTTTCTTGGCCCATGCTACCTGCTGTATAAGCACCCCCCTTAGGAATGCTTTTAGGGAGTCCCAGACCACCCCCTCCGACGCTGTGCCCTGGTTTTTTTCAATGAACCCCTCTATTTTCCCAGAAATATCTTCTGTTCCACCCATAATCTCCAGCCAAGCCGGATTCAGCGCCCAAGCCCTATGGATGTATCTATCGTGTAGCTTTATCTTCAGCGTTAGAGGTGAGTGGTCTGAGATCCCCCTCTGCTGATATTCTATCTTGGTCACGAGGGACTGCACCTCCCCGTTACCAATCGCTAAGTCAATCCTAGAGAGTGTGTGGTGCGACTCTGAGAAACAAGAGTACCGCCGAGCCCCTGGGTTTCGGGCTCTCCAAAGGTCGCACCACCCAACCTCCTCCAGAAACTGGGCCAGCCGCCCCCCAGACACTCCTATCAACCTGGGCCTAGGTGGAAACCTATCCAGGCAGCCATCAAGGACCATGTTGAAGTCTCCCACTATTATAGTCGGGACATCAGCTTTATCCTCCACATACTCCAATAATTGATATAGGATTTCCAGCTTGGAAGGTGGAGGAATATACAAGTTGGCTATGATAAATGGGTAGCCCTCTATAAGGCAATACAAAAACACATAACAGCCTAATGTATCAATCTTAACATCTTTACAAAAAAACGTCGTACCTTTTTTGACCAAAATACTAACCCCCCTTGAATAAGACGAGTATACTGAGTGGAACTGGGCCTGAAGTTTCCTATTTCTGGTTAGTGGTATAGTCTCATTGGTCAGGTGGGTCTCCTGGAGGCACACCAACCGGAACCATGAGACTCCAACTCAGCAAATAGCATTGCTCTCTTAACAGGGTCGCCCATACCCCTAACGTTCCATGAACTAACACCTACGATATTAAATGACATTTAAAGGAAATTCAGCCCCTGCCATCAGGAAACCAAAAAAAAAGGGAAAAAGGTGTTCCTAGCTCCTCTGTCATATTCACCCTCTCTAAAGTGTCTATTTTTTGTGCACTCGTTCCTGTATCACTAGTTCCCTCCTCTAACTCCGTTACTTGGTGTTTCAAGACTATATTTGTGCATCTCAACATACTATAAATCTTATTAATCTTTTCACTCCCCAACTTTTGGTCCTGTGTAATGTGAACTTTCTTTTTAGTTATTTTAAAATTAACCCCCTGTGCTCCCTTGCCCTCGTGTACTCCCTCCCTCCTCCCCCCAAACCTATCTTGGTACGCCCTGGGGGCTTGCTTTGTGACCATATTAACCCCAACTCTATATTCAAACCGACATTCCCTCCCCCTATCCAAATGTACTCCCCCCCCCCCATCCCTCCCACAGCCCCTACCCAAGTTTCATGCCTCAGTGGTCTCGAATAAGAGACGTCCACAACACACCACTCCTTCCCAACTCTCATTTCACCCTTCCATCAACCCACCCCCCCCTTCAACCCTTGCTGCAAAAAACAAAGCGCAAAAAAAAAAAAACATCGCTGCGTTTTTGACGTTTGGAATTTCCGACAATATTTTTGTGACCGTGTGTATGCAAGACAAGTTTGAGCCAACATCCGTTGGAAAAAAAACATGGATTTTGTTGTTGGAATGTGCGATCTTGTGTACGCAGCATTAGATGTGATAGCTGCATTAGTTTTCTATTTTTAAGATTGTTTCCAAAAGTTTCACCTGGTGATCCGGTCAGTAAGTTTATTTTTCAATTTCCTTTAACAAACTGAGCTGTCCAGACAAATTAGCAGTGGGAGGGATGAGACAACCCATTTAACACTGACAGGGGAGCTTACAATAGTCATCTTTTAATCATTTCTGTAAAACTTTTATCCCAAAAGGAAAAAAAAATGCTGTAACTAATTATAAAGTGTTAGGTGGAGTTCAGTTTTAGTTTGTTAGTCAAGTCTATCTAAATTTACTAGTCTGACCCTCTCCTCAAACTGACAATGCTGCTGTTTAACCACTTCAATACCAGGCACTTAGACACCTTCCTGCCCAGGCCAATTTTCAGCTTTCAGCGCTGTTGCAATTTGAATGACAATTGCGTGGTCATACTACACTGTACCCAAACAAATTTTTTATCATTTTGTTCCCACAAATAGAGCTTTCTTTTGGTGGTATTTGATCACCTCTGCGGTTTTTATTTTTTGCGCAACAAATAAAAAAAGACCGAAAATTTCGAAAAAAAACAAGTTTTTCTTTGTTTCTGTTAACATTTTTTGTAAATAAGTACGTTTTCTCCTTCAATGACGGCACTGATATGGCTGCACTGACAGGCACTGATACGGCAGCACTGATGGGCAGCGATGAGGTGGCACCAATGAGGTGGCACTGATGAGGTGGCACTGACTGGCACTGATGATGGGCACTGATAGGCGGCACTGATGGGCACTGATAGGTGGCACTGGTGTGCGGCACTGATGGGCACTCATAGGTGGCACTGATGGGCACTCATAGGAGGCACTGATGGGCACTCGTAGGTGGCATTGATTGGTACATATGGGTGGCACTGATGGGTACTTATGGGTGGCACTGATGTGTGGCACTGATGGGCACTGATAGGTTGGCACTGACGGGCACTGACAGGTGGCACCGATGGGCAATGACAGGTGGCACTGATCAAACATATTGGGGGCATTGCTGGGCAGATCTGGAACATAATGGTGCCAATCAGTGCCCATTTGTGGGCACTGATTGGCACAGATTGGGCACATTGGGCACATGTGGATGGCCATGGGGTACATATCTGGCCATCCACATGTTGCCCCTTCCCTGGTGGTCCTAGTGGCGATCCCTGGTGGTCCAGTGTGGTGATCTGAGGGGGGGCTGCGCTGATAAACAATCAGCGCAGACCCCCCCTGTCAGGAGAACCGCCGATCGGCTCTCCTCTACTCGCGTCTGTCAGACGCAAGTGAGGAAAAGCCGTTCAATGGCTCTTCCCATTGACAGCGTGATCAGCTGTGATTGGACACGGCTGATCACGTGGTAAAGAGCCTCCGCCGGAGGCACTTTACCAAGATCGGTGTAGCGGTGTGTCAGGCTGACACAGCGATCCACCGATCGTCGCGATGCGCGCCCCCGGGGGCACGCGGTGGCATGTTATCCTGCTGGACGTCATATGACGCCCAGTCAGGATAACGGAACCACTTCCTGGACGTCAATCCGCTATAGGGCAGGCGGGAAGTGGTTAAAGGTGTCTGCCTTACCCCTTTATCAAAGTGTAGGGACCCTAAGGTCTTATGCACACTGGATGTTTTTAATGCTGCTGTTAGGGGCGTCTGGCTTTATTTTCTGCCTCTAAATGCCCCTGCATGTTAGCCATGCACACTTAGGCATTTAAAGGAGTTTAGAGGCAGAAAAAAACCCCACTACTAGCGTGTTCAGGAGCAGCAGCGTTTTGGCAGAAAAAATGCTTAGTTCGTGTAAACGCATATAAACATGCATTAACACTAGGCACGTTTAGCATTTGAACGTTAAACTGATATTACAGGAAGACTTTTTTAAAAATAACAAACATGTCATACTTACCTGCTCTGCGCAATGGTTTTGCACAGATCCTCCTCTTCTCGGGTTCCCCACCGGCACTCCTGGCCCCTCCCTCCTGCCCCCTGCAGGTTGCTATAGGGGCACCCAAGCTGGCTCACTCCCAAGTCGCTGCTGCTCTGTGTGTCCATTAACACACCGAGCGCAGCTCAGCTCCACTCTCTCCTCATTAGCTCACTGGCTGTTATTGACAGTAGCGGGAGCCAATGGCTCCCGCTGCTGTCTCAGCCAATGAGGGGGAAGACCCAGGAGAGTCACTGCTATTGTGCACATCACTGGATCAAGATGGGGCTCAGTTAAGTATTAGGGGGGCCAGGCTGCTGCACACAGAAGTCTTTGTTACCTTCATGCATAGAATGCATGAAAGTAAAAAACCTTGAGCCTTTAAAACCACTTTAATTTCAGTGCCCAGAATATGCCAATGCAGTGCAAGGCTGGCAATTGAACTTTATGAGGTGTGTGTGTGACATCTCAATAAAGTTTAAAAAAAAAAAAAGGAAATAGTGCTATCCGCCAAGCTCAGTGAATAATTCCTGCGCTGATCTCCACCAGATCGCACCGCACACCTGCTGCTGCTCTGCAATGTAGTAGCTGGTGTGAACAAGCCCTTAGTGTATAAGGTCGCTGCAGGTACAGAGAACACTTCTTTTATGGGAGGACCATTCCAGCTTCTGTAAATGTCACTTGGAAATTCAAAAATATGCATTGGTGACCAGCGGCTGGCCTCACTTAAAGAGGAAGTAAACCCTGATGGATTTACTTCCTTCTTTGTTTCCCTGCAAAGGTAAAGCATAATGAGCTACTATGCATCGCATAGTAGCCCATTATGTGTCACTTACCTGACAGAGGAGCCTGCAATGTCACCGCTGTCCCCTCTGCTACGGAGTGTCCATCTTCTTTCCGGGTATCGTGGCTCCGGCGCTGTGATTGGCCGGAGCCGCGATGATGTCACACAGCATATCGCCATTAGTAGTAGCATGCTCAGTGCGCCTCCGCGCCGCTGTCTACGGCGCATGCGCCATAGACAGCGGTGTCTGTCTTTTTGCAAATATCTCCTAAACCGTGTAGGTTGACAGGGGTAGCAGAAGATGTATTTGGGACCAGATAGCATCTCACACTAGTTCCATGCCTGTGTTCCAGATACCAGAGTATCAGTAATAACCAAGGAGCCTGCGCTAAGCTGTCCAACCTCCACTAGAACCTTTCCCTAATCTTTGCAGTCTCCCTCACAAGTGGGTTCCTGTCCCTGACCATTCACTCACCAGAAGCGCGCCAAAGTGATGTGGGGTTCTGTTATTTAATAGGTTTCCTCACTCAAAATGGCAGTTAAAGTCTCTCGAGATTTCAGTGTCCAATCAGACTACTTCTCCTCTCGAGGCACTGTATGGAATCTCTAAGGGCTCAGTTCCCCTATGAGACTCCCCTTCCCATGTAATAATGACACAGAGCCACCTATAAGCAGAAAGGCTAAATCACAGCGGCCCTTTACCATGTGATCAGCTGTGATTAGACAAACTTGCCGGTTATTGGCAGTCCTTTCCTCATACACTGTGCAGCCCCACCTGTGCAGCCCATTAGTGCCCATCAGTGCCGCTTATCAGTGCAGCCTCATCAGGGCATCCTCATCAGTACCACCTCATCAGTGAGCATCAGTGCAGCCTCCTTAGTGCACATCAGTAGAGGAGAAAAAATACTAATTTTCAAGAATTTTATAACAAACTAAGAAAAACATTTCAGTTTTTTTTAGTTGGTTTAGCAAAAAATAAATAAAAGCCCAGTGGTGATTAAACACCAGCAAAAGAAAGCTCTATCTGTCTCAAAAGAATTTCATATGGGTACAGTGCTACATGACAACACAATTGTTATTTAAAATGCAACATGACTGAAAGCTGAAAATCGTGCCTGGGAAGGAAGGGGGTGTAAGCACCCGGTATTAAAGTGGTTAAAGTGGAAGTAAACCCTGATGGGTTTTATTTCCTCTTTTGCTCCCTGCAAGTCCTGCAAATTAAAAACATAATGGGCTAGTATGCATCGCATACTAGCCCATTATATGACACTTACCTGCAAACGAAGCCCACTCTGTCCCCTGTGCAGGCCGCTTCCATCTTTGCCCCTCTTCCTTCCGAGGCCGCGGACTCCGGCTCTGTGACTGGCCGGAGCCATCTGACGTCACTCTTGTGCATGTGCACGGACCTGTCAGTCATGGCACACGCTGGTGGAAGAAACAGCATGGTGGTCCGTTTCTTCACAGCACATGCGCCGATGATGACATTGGCGCACTACAAGTGAAATAACTCCTAATGGGTGAACGTTTAGGAGATATTTCCACTACCTATAGGTAAGCCTTATGCCGCGCACACATGAGCGGAATTTCCGACAGAAAGAGTCCGATGGGAGCTTTTCATCGTATATTCCGACCGTGTGTATGCCCCATCTGACTTTTTCTGTCGAAAATTCAGACGGACTTAGATAGAGAACATGTTCTATATTTTTCTGATGGAACAAATTACTATCGGGAAAACCGCTCGTCTGTATGCTGTTCCGACGCACCAAAAACGACGCATGCTCAGAAGCAAGTACGAGACGGAAGCTATTGGCTACTGGCTATTGAACTTGCTTTTTCTAGTCCCGTCCTACGTGTTGTACGTCACCGCGTTCTGGACGGTTGGAATTTGGTGTGACCGTGTGTATGCAAGACAGCTTGAGCGGAATTCCGTCGGAACTCTATCCGAAAAACCTTCAGAGTTTATTCCGGCAGCAAAATCAGTCGTGTGTACAGGGCATGATTCTAGGCTTACCTATAGGTAAATGTCACACAAAAGGGTTTACAACCACTTTAAGAGCCCTTTCACACTGAAGTGCTTTTGATGCACTTTTGTTGCATTATCATTGACTTACAATGGAAGGTGCCTTTTTGGTGGGCTTTTGAAAACCAGCACTAAAGATGCAGCATGCAGGGCTGTTCAAAGTGCAGTGCACCTGCAGTGTAAACGGTTACATAGGATTTAATGGGGAATAATTTTTAAAAGCGCGGTAAAAGCACACCAGTGTGAAAGGGGCTTAAAGGATTGGTAGCAACCCACAAATGTGTTCTTATGAATTGAAGTGTTCTGACAGTGGTGTTGTCTGATGTTTCTACACCGCTAAAACAAAAACAATGATTTTTTTAACACTCTGTTCTGACCCGTTACAGAGATTGTCCAACATGTCTGCATTTCCAAGGCTCTCAAAAGCATTCATGAGTTAATTGCTACCTACTTATGAGGATACTCAAATTAGTTATCTAAAAATGTTGCATATTATAAACTTGGTCTTAGTGCCAGGGCCAAAGGGAGATCCGTTGGCAGGCTCAGTGGCATGTCATAAATTGATGGGAAAGAGCCTTAATTGGAACCCTAGAAATCAGAATCAGAGTTGATTCATTATATCACAAAATACTTTAATATAAAGATAGTATAACATAAAAACAATTCCATAAGTACGACATCATCATCATCTTCTTTTGCAGGTACCTGTGTGGCTTGTAGAGAAGATCAATGGTCCAAGGAAAGGAGCACCGTCTGCTTGGAAAAAACTAGAATTTTTATGACTTGGAGTAACCCTATAACCATAAGTGTGTTATCTATAACAATTTTGGGGATACTGATCAATATTGTGATCATGGTGACCTTTTTTGTTCAATTATCAAGCCCAGTGGTCAAAGCTGCAGGAGGAAGAATGTGTTTCCTCATGCTCTCCTCACTGACAGTCTCCTATCTCAGCATCCTGGCCTACCTGGGTGAGCCTGGAACGGTGAAATGCATCTTTAGATTACCCATATA
This sequence comes from Aquarana catesbeiana, assembly GCF_042186555.1. Taxonomy (NCBI): domain Eukaryota; kingdom Metazoa; phylum Chordata; class Amphibia; order Anura; family Ranidae; genus Aquarana; species Aquarana catesbeiana. The sequence goes on along the minus strand of NC_133333.1, from coordinate 167,628,939 downwards.
CAGTATTGCTCTCACTGTCAGTTTCTCCTATATTTCCATACGTTCCTTTCAGATAGTCTGTATATTTAAGATGGCTTCTAAGCTCCCAGCAACCTTTGATTACTGGGTAAAACAGAATGGGCAGTACATCTGCCTGGGCTTCCTTTGTGGTGTGCAGGTTTTTATGTCTATTATCTGGATCATCATCAACCCACCTACTGCTACCACCATAGAGCTGAGTTCTGACCAAGTTCTGTTGGAATGCAGTCAGTTTGGCTCTGTGTACAATATCTTCCAGTTTAGCTACAATGTTATTCTAAGCCTTCTGTGCTTTACCTTTTCTTACATGGGCAAGGAGCTACCCAAAAACTACAGTGAAGCCAAATGTATCACGTTTGCCATGTTGATTTTTTTTGTGGTCTGTATCTCTTTCTTTACTGCCCAACTAATTGATGTTGGGGAGTACATCACTGCAATTAATGCAGGCCTGGCTTGGCTCAGTCTGATGGGAATTAAAGGTGGGTATTTCTTCCCCAAATGTTACATAATTTTCTGCCATCCAAAATTTAACACCACAAAGTACTTCCAAACAACCATCCAGTCTTACACGAAAAGGGGAAGTGGAAGCACCAAATAACACTAAGTTGTTCAAGCTAGATGGGACATGTTCCACTTTATCAGGGACTACTAAAGAATTTCAAAAGGGGGTTTGTGTGCAAAGTGTATTATTAACAAAATATGTATTTTCTTCTAATGAAAATAATAAAACCATAAGGAATCCGACTAGAAGTGGAAATGTGTATTGGTGAATTAGCTGTGGCAAATGTGCCTTTGGGACTAAGGATGTGTGTGGGTACAAATAGATCCAGAATATTTAAATAGTGACACCACCAAGATCTTTCAAGTTGTCAGCAGATATTAAAGTGAATGTAAACCCATATGAAAAGAAAAAAATTACAATAAAAAAAAGACAAAGGCATAATGAGCTAGTATGCATCGCATACTAGCTCATAATGAAATACTTACCTTAGAAAAGCTGTTGCAGCGGTCCCAGTACCCTGCTGTGACTGGCGACATGTCTCCTGGAGTTATTTCTGGGTTCGTGGGCTCCGGTGCTGTGATGATGTCACTCCCGCGGTCACGGCATGGGCCCTTTAGAAACGTCACGATCGAGCCGTTTCTTCAGTGCGCATGCACGGATGATGTCGGCGCAAGCGTATATGGTAATGATCTCCTAAACCGTGCAGGTTTAGGAGATATTTACAGTACCTACAGTTAAGCCTTATTATAGGCTTACCTGTAGGTACAAGTGGTGTAACAGGGTTTACAACCACTTTAATATCACCAAGCTCAAAAGCATTTGTGTATGTATGAAAAAATAACCGTACTTCTATATATTAAATGTATTTTAAAATGAATCTAAAAAAAGGACCTAAGTGTGTCTTTATTCCATCTTTCTTGATTCCCAGACACATCAGGACTGGGAGAAGCAGGGCCAAAACTAGCTGCCAATCAGGTTCTCTACTTTAGTGATGTCGGTCTATCACTTGGAGCTTGCAAAATAAATGATTATTCTGGCCAATAAAATGAATTAACACCCAAGCATTTGACATGCTTAAATGCGTTTACAAAAATGCGGCTTTAGGCAGGTTTTTAATGCTGCTTTTCTCCTGGCAGCAGAAAGGCATTCAGAAGATCTGGGCAAACGCCCTGTGTGCATGAGGCGAAAAGAGAAAGAAAGAACATAGTGCTCTCTGTGGGATTGATTTACCAAAACTGAAGAGTGCAAAATCTGGTGCAGCTCTGCACAGAAACCAATCAGCTTCCAGTTTTTCTTGTCAAAGCTTAAAGTGTTACTAAACCCACAACAGTACAATCAGTCTGTGTATGCAGTAAAGCAAGTTTGTTATACTCACTGTGGAACCTAAGAGGTTACTCCGATGCATTGTGTAAAAAGGCTGTTTGATCCTGTCTTCTCTGATCCTCCCCTTCTTCAAATGTCCCCAATCTATCTGCTGATAGAACAGAGGATAGGGGACAAGCTATACATGCTCAGTTTGGTGTGTATTGCTAGAGAGTTTTTCTTTTCTTGGGAGAGTGCATGTGATCAGCACAGGGCCAATCAGCACTGTCCAGACAGAGGGCCAGGGGTCTTGTAGTCTGATAGGACAGTCAGAGCAGAATGAAAACTCCTCCTACAAGCTTTAACCAGACACTGATAGAAGTCACAAGACTGCTCTAATTGCTGATGAAAAAAGCTATTTAGCTGTTTATATTTACCAAAACTATTGCATTTCCTTGTTTTGTGTACTGTGGGAGACCAGATATAATGAATGTAGGCTCCTGGGTTTAGTAACAAGCTGACATTAGAAGTTGATTGGCTACCGTGCACAGCTGCACCAGATTTAGCACTCTCCAGTTTTAGTAAATCAACCCCTGTTTTTCTTAAAAACCTCAAGCAGAGATGCCACAGGATAGCTCTCTCTCCTTTACAAAACTACCAAGGTTCAGTGTTCCGCCCCAGTAGAATACACACTTTTGGTCCACTGTGCTTGCATTTCTAGGCATTCTTTTTCGGTGGATTTATTATTGGACACTATGGGGTAGATTTACTAAAACTGGAGCAGCTGTTCATGGAAGCCATTTAGTTTCTAACTTCAGCTTATTTAAGTAAGGTTTAACAATAAAACCTGGAAGCTGATTGGTTTCTATGAAGAGCTGCACCAGATTTTGCAAGTTTTAGTAAATGGAAGACTAATTCAGCATACTTTATTTGTATCATCACAAACTTTTAGAAGCATCAGTTTCACTGAACTGCATATTGATTTTTATTTGTCACCACAACAAATGACTTGGCACATCGCCATGGAAAATGGATGCAATAGAATTTTTCACTATTGCATGAAATATTTGTTTTATAGCTTTTTTGATAATTTTTATTGGTTAATTTGTTTCCACTGAATATTTTTTTGCACATTGCTTTAACATACAGTGCTATGTAAAAGTTTTGGGTAGGTGTGAAAAAATGCTGTAAATTAAGAATGCTTTCAAAAATAGAAGTGTTAGTTTCTCTTTTTTAATCAATTAACAAAATGGAAAGTAAATGAACAGAAATCAAAATCAAATCAATATTTGGTGTGATCACCCTTTGCCTTCAAAACAGCACCAATTCTTGTAGGTACACATGCACACAGTTTTTGAAGGAACTCAGACATTGTCATGGACTAATACTCACCGAGGCCGAGATGCTGAGAGCGGCTCGCCCTTACGACCACGTGCACCCAGACCCCTGAAGTGGGTACAGAGAGCTGGGGGCACGCGGAGGCACGGGCTTCCGGGAGGTAGGAGGTCCGGAGATTGGAAGTGGGTGCTCTGGGATCTGTAGGAGGGACCAGAGATAAGGACTGAGTATAGGCAGAGGCAGGACTGTAATAATGAGCAGTGGTCAGGTGTGTAGCAGGCAGATAAAACAGTAGGAAGTCCGTTAATGCAGGCAGAGGTCAGGGTATCAGGCAATCGGGTGGAGACAAGTCCGTTACACAGGCAGAGGTCAGGGTATCAGGCAATCCAGTAGAGTAGTGGTTAACAAGCCAAGGTTCAGTACACAGAGACAAGCAGATAATGGGGCAATCCAGCAGAGTAGTGGTTAAGAAGCCAAGGTTCAGTACACAGAGACAGGCAGATAGTGGGGCAATCTGGCAGAGTAGTGGTTTAACAAGCCAAGGTTCAGTACACAGAGACAGGCAGAGATCAGGGTATCACAGGCACAGGGAATCAGGGAGAGCTGACGACGAACCAGCAACCCGACTGGGCACTGGAGCCGTCAGAAATAGTCTCCCTGCCCGGCGAGCGCGTCAGTGTGACGCGCTACCGGGCACCCGCACGGGCGCCGGCGCGCACACGGTGACCGACGTGCACCCGCGCACGCCGCACCATCAGGCCGCGGACGGGTGTGCGGCGAAGCGCCAGTCCCGTGCGCATGCGCACCGGAGCCCGGCGAGCGGAGACGCTCCCTGGCTCCTGACAGTGCCCCCCTCCTAAGGGCAGACACTGGAAGCCTAGGCTAGCCATCAATTCCGGATGATCTTGGTGGAAAGTTTGGATTAGCCGTGGAGCATGCAGGTTCCTAGCGGGTTCCCAAGAATTATCTTCAAGTGGGTAACCCTTCCACTGAATCAGATACTGTAGCTGCCTGCCCTTCTTCCTACAGCTCAGAATGGACTCCACTTCGAACTCATTCTCGCCATCGATTCTGACTGGCGGAGGAGGAGGCTCTCTTCTTCCCGGAAAAGGGCTAGGCACCACAGGCTTCAACAATGACACGTGGAAAACAGGATGGATCCGATATGTCTTGGGGAGTGCTAGCTCAACAGCCACAGGGTTAATGATCCTCTTGACTTGGAAAGGACCGATGAACTTGGGTCCAAGTTTTCGAGATGGCAATGGTAATCTAAGATTAATGGTGGACAACCAGACCTCTTCTCCTAAGTCAAACTTTGGGTTCGCCTTTCTGCCCCGATCATACTGTTTCTTGTAGTCTTCCTGCGCCTTGTGTAACATATCTTGGATCTTCTGGAAGTTGAATTGCAATGAGGTTATCCTGTCCTGAACTGCGGGGACTGTCATTTCGGGAATGTCGTTAGCAAAGGACGTGGGATGGAACCCACAATTTGCCCAGAAGGGTGTCTGGTTGGTAGAGGCATGAATTGAATTATTGTATGCAAATTCAGCGTAGGGGAGAAGACTCGCCCAATCATCCTGAGAACCTGAGCAAAAGCAACGGAGGTATTGCTCTAACGTTTGGTTTGTCCTCTCCGTTTGACCGTTGCTTTGGGGGTGATAAGCTGAAGAGAGACAAACGTTGATGCCCAGGGACTTGCAGAGTTCCCTCCAGAATTTGGACGTAAATTGTACGCCCCTATCCGACACAATGCTTCTTGGTATACCATGGAGCCTCACGACCTCTTTTAGGAAGACATTGGCTGTGTCTACAGCAGATGGAGTGCCCCTCATGGGCAAGAAATGGGCCATCTTAGAGAAGCGATCGACAATGACAAGGATGGTAGAAAAATTTTCCGAGGTAGGTAGGTCGACAATAAAATCCATGGACACATCAGCCCATGGCCGTTCCGGGATGGGCAAAGGTTTGAGCAGGCCCCAGGACCTAGTGTTTTGGCCCTTGTTCCACTGGCACAGAGAACAGGACGCCACATACTCTTTACAATCCCGTCTCCATCCTGGCCACCAGAAAGAACAAGAAAGCAGTTCAGACGTTTTCTTACTCCCGAAGTGTCCTGCCATCTTATGGTCATGACACATCTTAAGGACTAAGGACCGAGTCCCTTGTGGAACGAATATTTTTCCTTTAATCCAAAAAAGGTCCTCATATTTCCTCAAGGAGTGCACTACTGGTTCTGTGCACGAGCTAGATGAGGATCTAAAGGATGACATTAAATCCGCCTGAGTTAGTCCAAGAAAGTTTTGTGGAGAGAGGATCGTACTTGGCGTTGACGTTTGAGAGTCTGCGGAGAACATCCGAGAGAGAGCATCGGCTTTCCCATTCTTTGCTCCAGGTCTGTAGGCTATATGAAAGTTGAAACGGGAAAAGAAGAGGGCCCAACGGGCTTGGCGGGGTTTTAGTCATCTTGCTGTTCGGAGGTACTCTAGATTCTTGTGATCTGTAAAGATCATGACCGGGTGTATTACACCCTCCAGCAAATACCTCCACTCCTCTAAAGCGAACTTTATAGCCAACAGCTCCCTGTCACCCACATCATAGTTGAGTTCCGGTGGACTGAGTTTCCTAGAGGAGAAAGCTACCGGATGCAAAATGGCCTTAGGTCCCTGTCTCTGGGAGAGAATTGCTCCAGTTGCGATCTCCGATGCGTCTACCTCTAATACGAAGGGTTGAGTCGGGTCAGGATGACAGAGAATCGGGGCGGAACTGAACAACTTCTTCAATGTTAGAAAAGCCTCTTGAGCGGCTGAGGACCACTGAAAAGAACTGTGCTGACGGGTTAATTGGGTAATAGGTGCCACGATGGCCGAGAATCCAACAATAAATTTTCGATAGAAGTTGGCGAACCCTATAAACCTCTGTACCCCTTTCTTGTTAGATGGAGCCGGCCACTCTTGAATTGCCTGAATCTTCTGTGGGTCCATTGCGACCCCATTGGTTGAAAGCATGAATCCCAGAAACTGTATGGTTGATTTTTCAAATTCGCACTTTTCAGCTTTCAAGTATAGCTTGTGCTGTTGAAGTATGGTAAGAACCTTCTTTACATGTCTCTTGTGTATCTCTAGTGTGGGGGAGAAGATAAGAATATCGTCCAGGTATACAACAAGGAAGTCATCCAGGTATTCTCGGAGTATGTCATTCACCAGGTGTTGAAAGGTGGCCGGGGCATTACAGAGTCCGAATGGGATCACTAAGTACTCGAAATGCCCGAATCTGGACCTAAAAGCCGTCTTCCATTCGTCCCCAGCCCTGATCCTGACAAGATTGTGGGCCCCCCGGAGATCAAGTTTAGAGAACACCTTAGCTGATCGGAACCGCTGAAATAACTCAGGAATGAGTGGTAGCGGGTACCGGTTCTTAATCGTGATGTTGTTGAGCTGTCGATAATCTACACAGGGTCTTAAGGAACCGTCCTTTTTCCCAACGAAAAAGATACCCGCTCCGGCGGGTGAAGATGAAGGACGGATGAAGCCCTTCTTGAGATTTTCGTCTATATATTGTTTAAGAGCTTCTAGCTCGGTTTCTGAGAGAGGGAATATCCGACCGAATGGAATCTCGGATCCGGGAAGGAGGTCGATCGGACAGTCGTAGGACCGATGAGGTGGTAGGCGGTCAGCCATCTGTTTACTGAAGACCTCTTGAAACTCAAGGTACTCGGAGGGAACATGTTGGAGGTTGCCCAATGGCGCAGCCATTGTGGCACAAACTTTGGGAGCCGGGAGCAGACAATGCTGAGAGCAATACTGAGAGGAGAAGGATACTGCCTTGGTGCTCCATTTAATCTGTGGATCGTGAGCCTGTAACCAGGGCAAGCCTAGTATGACGGGAAAGATAGGTGAATGAATCAAGTCGAGCCGTAAGAACTCCCGGTGGCCGGAATCAGTAGTTACCGGAATAGGTTGGGTTTCCTGGGTGATGGGACCTGAGCTAGGAAGGGATCCGTCGGCCAGGTGCACCCGTAAATCTTGAACTTTAGTTTGTATGGGAATATTCAAGCTGTGTGCCGAGGCAGAGTCTATGAAGCAACTGCACGCTCCGGAATCAATGATGGCCTGCAAGCGGGTCTCCCCTTCCGGAAGCTGTAGGGAGATAAACAACATCACATAAGTCTTGGGAATATTATTGTTTGGATAATTTAACACATCTGGCTGAGGAGACTTACTGGGCCTGATCGGACAGCTGCGCAGGAAATGTCCGGTTCCTCCGCAGTAGAGACATAGGTTGGACTGTCGCCTGCGTTGCTTCTCTTCGGAGGTTAGTGGGCCCCGGACCAGGCCGAGCTGCATGAGTTCGACCTCAGGGACCGGTGTAGCAGCAACCGAAGTTGAGGTCGGGGTCTGTGCGGAGTGGGGTCTTGGTAACGCCCAGGTGGGGCGTGGACCTTGGAAACACTCTGAGCGTCGCTCCCGCAGTAGCCTATCTAGTTTCGTGGCTGCTTGAATGAGTTCTTCCAAGGTAGCAGGGGTTTACATCCTAGCTAATTCGTCCTTAAGTAACTCGGACAAGCCTTGGTGGTACTGATAGCGTAGGGCCGGCTCGTTCCAATTTGTATCGGCCGCCCACTTACGGAATTCCACAGTATAGTCCTCAATAGGTCTTCTTCCTTGGGACAGATGGTGCAGGATGGCCTCAGCTGTAGCCATACGCTGCGGGTCATCGTAGAGCTGGGACATACTCTCAAAGAAGGCCTCGATGGTGTTCAAAACAGGACTGCTCTGTTCCATCAAGCCGTGGGCCCAAGCTTGGGGTTCTTCGGATAGTAGGGAAATCGCAAATCCCACCTTAACGATTTCTGAAGAAAAGGTTCTTGGCTGGAGAGCGAAGTAAAGGGAGCATGCATTTTTGAAGGCCCTAAACTTCTTACGGTCCCCTGAGAACCATTCAGGTGTAGGAACCCTGGGTTCCGGAAGTGCCATGACGACAGTAGGGTTGGCGGAAGCCTGAGGGAGCGGACCCCCACTGCTGGGTGCGGGAGCTGCGGCTGCAGGGGGTAGTGACCCTGTGATCTGCTGAAGACAGTTATCAATTTGGGTATAACCTTCCTGCAATTTCTGTACTGAGTCAGCAAGAGTAGACACCTGTTGGCACAGGATCTCCAGAGGAGAACGCGCTCTGTCGGCCTCGGACATCTGGCTGGTTCGTACTGTCACGGACTAATACTCACCGAGGCCGAGATGCCGAGAGCGGCTCGCCCTTACGACCACGCGCACCCAGACCCCTGAAGTGGGTACAGAGAGCTGGGGGCACGCGGAGGCACGGGCTTCCGGGAGGTAGGAGGTCCGGAGATCGGAAGCGGGTGCTCTGGGATCTGTAGGAGGGACCAGAGATAAGGACTGAGTATAGGCAGAGGCAGGACTGTAATTATGAGCAGGGGTCAGGTGTGTAGCAGGCAGATAAAACAGTAGGAAGTCCGTTAATGCAGGCAGAGGTCAGGGTATCAGGCAATCGGGTGGAGACAAGTCCGTTACACAGGCAGAGGTCAGGGTATCAGGCAATCCAGTAGAGTAGTGGTTAACAAGCCAAGGTTCAGTACACAGAGACAAGCAGATAATGGGGCAATCCAGTAGAGTAGTGGTTAACAAGCCAAGGTTCAGTACACAGAGACAGGCAGATAGTGGGGCAATCCGGCAGAGTAATGGTTTAACAAGCCAAGGTTCAGTACACAGAGACAGGCAGAGATCAGGGTATCACAGGCACAGGGAATCAGGGAGAGCTGACGACGAATCAGCAACCCGACTGGGCGCTGGAGCCGTCAGAAATAGTCTCCCTGCCCGGCGAGCGCGTCGGTGTCACCATCAGGCCGCGGACGGGTGTGTGGCGAAGCACCAGTCCCGCGCGCATGCGCATCGGAGCCCGGCGAGCGGAGACGCTCCCTGGCTCCTGACAGACATGTTGGAGAACCACAGATCTTCTGTGGATGTAGGCTGCCTCAAATCCTTCTGTCTTTTCATGTAATCTCAGACAGACTCGATGATATTGAGATCAATGTGGGGGCCAAACTATCACTTCCAGAAAAGAAGAGGGGGAAATAGAGGTAACAAACCTTGGGACTTTTAAGGTGCTTGGTATGAAAAATGTAGTAAACAATTACAAAATAGATAAAATTTAATATTTATTACAAAGATAAAAAACATGAGAACAATATTTCATCCATATCCAAAATCAATTATTCTATAGAAAGGCACATGTACAGACACTACCACTCAACATGTTTCGCTTTAAAACAAAGCTTCTTCAGGAGATTCTGGTGTTATATGCTACAAACAACAGAAAGATTGGAATAAGTACTCATGTTGGTTTGTTTTGATACACAAAACATATTTAATAATTGTGTTCTCATAAAATAAATATGTCGCTGCTTCCCTTTGCCTATGTTGGCTATGTCCAAAATTATCCATCAAATAAGGGCATTAGATTTTCCAAAATGGCCGCCGTATACATGACGCGCTTAAGCGTCATAATTAGTGCGGTATGTGAATATGCAAATGAATGTTGCTACTCCCCCTTGCCTGTTGTAGGCTTTGTCTAATATTCATCCATGAAACTAAGGACATAAGATCTTCCAAAATGGCTGCCGTATACATGACGCGCTCCTAACGTGGGCATTTCCACCTTACATCCGCGACCCGGCGGTGACATCAGACACCGCCGGGTCGAAAGGAATCTATGAATGCAGCATTGCACCGCCACAATCTGTCAGAGGCGTCCAGTGAGAGGGAGAGGAAACATCTCTCTCATTCCTCTCTATTCTTTTCGTCCTCCCCATGCTGGTAAGTGCGCTCATTCCCCCAGTAATATTATGTTTTTCTGATACTGCCTTTAGGAGGTTATATACCCGATGGTGATGTACTTTTTTCAGGTTCCCTTTGCTAGCATCAGTCTTTCAACTACTCCATTTTGCCTTGAGTCCATCTTGCTGTGTGTGTATGAACTGCATTCCAGCTGGATATTCATTCTTTTTATTTTTGACACGTCATGCTGGACATTAACTTTCACCAGCAGGAATAACAAGTCATAAGTGGATTCAATCTTCTCCAGCTTTATCAAGGTAATCCACCCCAACAATTTCAATATGAATAATTGTTTGGCTGGGATGTCTTTCTACCTCAGCATCATAAACTGATCCTTTTTACATCTACCATATTATATATTATATTCATATTTTTTGTTTCCTATCCAGGATAGTTCATTATTAGTTTATACTCCTTTTGCAAACAACGGACGACATTTTTTAATGGGACGTTCTGCGCATATATGGGACATGTATTCTTTTATCCAAATTTAAATTTTCAAGCTATATATTGACCTATAGCAGTCTGGGTAAGGTTCATTTTTCTTTACATCTATACATTTTCAATGCCCTTGAATGATATTGACCATATTATCTTTGAATATTTGCATATTTATTTTATGCCAACACAATTGTTAAATATGTTTTGTATATCGAACCAACATGAGTACTTATTCCAATCTTTTTGTTGTCTGTAGCATATAACACGTCACACCGGAATCTCCTGAAGAAACTTTGTTTTAAAGCGAAACATGTTGAGTGGTAGTGTCTGTACATGTGCCTTTCTGTAGAATAATTGATTTTGGATATGGAAGAAATATTGTTCTCATGTTTTTTTATCTTATCTAAGTCCCGAGGTTTGTTACCTCTATTTCCCCCTCTTCTTTTCTAGTTTATTGGGATGTTGTGTTTAATTTGATTCCTCTGTCTCGCTCTGTACAGTTTATTACTTCCAGGACTCCTTGTTCTTCTTTACCCTAAAGATAGTTCTTAATGCCATTGGCTGTATGTTTGGGGTCATTGTCTTGCTGCAGAATAACTTTGGGGCCATCCTGATGGAATGGCATGATGGATACGTATCTGCCTATATTTCTCAGCATTATGGACACCATTGATCCTGACCAAATCTCCAACTCCACTTGTAGAAATGCAGCTCCAAACTTGCAAGGAACCTCCACCATGCTTCACCGTTGCCTGCAAATACTCATAATTGTGCCGCACTCCAGCCCTTCGCAAATGAACTGCCTTTTGTTACATCCATATATTTCAGATTTTGACTCATCAATCCAGAACACCTGCTGCCATTTTTCTGAACCTCAGTTCCTATGTTTTCATGTACAGTCAAGTCACTTAGCCTTGTTTTCATGTCTAATTTTATGGAAAATTCGCCTCTAAAAATGTTTTACATGTTGTTAAAATATACGTTTTCCACAAATACTTATTAAAAGCTTTTAACACAACACAGAATGTAAAGAGTAACTCCACTTTTGTTGAGAAAAAAAACACTTCCTTCTGGGTGATCTATGTACATTGTAGGGATTTGAACAAACTGTTACAGATTCCTACCTTGTGTTATTCTGAAGAAAGAGCTGTTTGTTTGTCTGGGTCCATGTGGAAAGTAAATCTAATGGGAGTAGTTTTATAATTATCAATCAGCTGCTGTGCCTGCAGGGCACTAATGAGTAAAATTGCAGGGTCTGCATCCCTTTAGATGTGATTCCTTATTGGGAGTATCTCACCAAAATGACATTTTTGTTGCAGGGGATGCCTGAAATCTGACTTGTATCTTAGTGCAGACTTCTGGGAAAATCAGTGAGCCAATCACACAAGCAGGAAATTATGTTTCTGGGAGGCATTCTGTACACATAATTTTTAATAACATTCATTTACAATATGACTTGTGTCACAATTGTATACGCTATATTATTATTTTTTTTTTTATTTACAAATTGTTTCCCACAAAAGTGGAGTTACCCTTTAAAGCTGAACTCTACTTTGCTATTAAAATCACCAATACATTGATTAAACAATTAGTAACGTCCTAACAAAAAAAGGCAGATATGCAGTATACAATGGATGCTACTCATGAGAGAAGCACCCTATTCTCTGACACTATCTGGAAAAGAAAGATGGAAAAATTCCCACAATGGATTTACGGAAACAGAATTCCAGTTGCAAACTCTACATGTTTCCCGGTGACCCGCTTCTTCAGGAGTATACTTTCAGAGAATATTTAATCTAGAAAGGAAACATATACAGTAAAACAACATATAAATATCAACACATAAAAACAATGTATGTACAGTATATGATCAGGCTGCAGAGGACTGAGGCAAATCACCAAAATGACTGCTATCCTGGTGAAGCATCATAAATCTACAGTCTGGATACATAGTATGTATATTTAGTGAACCCCCGGGAAAGAGTTGGAGCCAAAAAGAATGTTGATACAAGAGCAAAATGATACTCACCAAAACTGCCAACATCAATAATCTTGGGCATCACAAGGCCTCATCAACATTCTTTTTGGCCCCACCTCTTTCCCTGGGTTCTCTGAATATACATACTATGTATCCAGACTGTAGATTTATGGTGCTTCACCAGGATGGCAGTCATTTTGGTGATTTTCCTCAGTCCTCTGCAGCCTGATCATATACATACATTGTTTTTATGTGTTGATATTTACAGTTGTGCTTATAAGTTTACATACCCTGGCAGAATTGATAATTTCCTGGCCATTTTTTTAGAGAACATGAATGATAACACAAAATTGTATCTTTCACTCATGGTTAGTGTTTGGCTGAAGCCATTAATTATAAATTAACTGTGTTTACTCTTTTTAAATCATAATGACAACAGAAACTACCAAATGACCCTGATCAAAAGTTTACATACTCCAGTTCTTAATAATGTTTATTGTCCCCTTTAACATCAATGACAGCTTGAAGTCTTTTGTGGTATTTGTGGATGAGGCTCTTTATCTTCTCAGATGGTAAAGCCGCCTATTCCTTTTGGCAAAAAGCCTCCAGTTCCTGTAAATTCTTGGGCTGTCTTGCATGAACTGCATGTTTGAGATCTCGCCAGAGTGGCTCAATGATATTGAGGTCAAAAGATTGAGATGGCCACTCCAGACCCTTCACTTTATTCTGCTGTAGCCAATGACAGGTCGACTTGGCCTTGTGTTTTGGATCATTGTCATGTTGGAATGTCCAAGAACATCCCATGCGCAGCTTCCTGGCTGATGAATGCAAATGTTCCTCCAGTATTTTTTAATAACATACTGCATTCATCTTGCCAACAATTTTGCCCAAATTTCCTGTGCCTTTGTAGCTCACACATCCCCAAAACATCAGCGATCCACCTTCGTACCTTTCATCATAGGCCTTGTTGACTCCTCTCCAAATGTAGTGTTTATGGTTGTGGCCTAAAAGCTCAATTTTGCTCTCATCACTCAAAATGACTTTGTGCCAGAAAGTTTGAGGCTTGTCTGTGTGCTGTTTGGCATATTGTAAGTGAGATACTTTGTGGCATTTGCGTAGTAATGGCTTTCTTCTGGTGACTCGACCATGTAGCCCATCTTTCTTCAAGTGCCTCCTTATTGCGCATCTTGAAACAGCCACACCACATGTTTTCAGAGAGTCCTCTATTTCACCTGAAGTTATTTGTGGGTTTTTCTTTGCATCCCGAACAATTTTCCTGGCAGTTGTGGCTGAAATTTTAGTTGGTCTACCTGACCGTGGTTTGGTTTCAACAGAACCCCTTATTTTCCACTTCTTGATTAGAGTTTGAACACTGCTGATTGGCATTCTCAATTCCTTGGATATCTTTTTATATCCCTTTCCTGTTTTATACAGTTCAACTACCTTTTCCCGCAGATCCTTTGACAATTATTTTGCTTTCCCCATGACTCAGAATCTGGAAACATCAGTGCAGCACTGGATGAAAGATGCAAGGGTCTGTCAGGAGTCCAGAAACTCATTAACCTTTTATACACACACACACTAATTACAAGCAAACAGATTACAGGTGAGGATGGTTACCTTTAATAGCCATTCAAACCCTTTTGTGTCAACTTGTGTGCATGTTATCAGACCAAAATCACCAGGGTACGTAAACTTTTGATTAGGTTTATTTGGGTAGTTTCTGTTGTCATTATGATTTAAAAAGAGTAAACACAGTTGATTGATAGTAAATGGCTTCAACCAAACACTAACCATGAGTGAAAGAAATGTTTTTGTGTTATCATTCATATTCTCTGAAAAATGGCCAAGAAATCATAAATGCTGCCAGGGTATGTAAACTTATTAGCACAACTGTATATGTTGGTTTACTGTATATGTTTCCTTTCTAGATTAAATATTCTCTGAAAGTATATCCTGAAGAAGTGGGTTCAACGCGATACATGTTGAGTTTGAAACTGGAATTCTGTTTCCGAAAATCCATTGTGGGAATTTGTCCATCTTTCTTTTCCAGATTGTGTGAGAGAATAGGGAGCTTCTGTTATGAGTAACATCCTTTGTATACTGTATATCTGCCTATTTTTAACAATTATGTGTTGTTTAATAAATTTATATTTTTGTATTACAACTGTGTAAGTCTATACTGCACCATGAAAGTCCATATCGCCTCTCCAATTGCCAATTCCTCAATACATTGATTAAAATAAGACAACAATTGACAATTTATGCACTTATATATTAATTTAAATTTAACCAATAAGTATTTGCTGTCATGCACATGTACACAGAACCTGCTAACATAAGAAAAGAGCACAGTAGTTACTTCGTCTGTGTGCTGTAGCTTGTTTGTCCAGTCAGCAGGATGGGGGCATATTATTGACCAAGCTGTCCCACTGTTGTTTTAGTGTAAGGTTAAGGACCTGGCTATGCTTTTGGCAGGGGTGTTCAGATCAAAAGATTGTCTGCAGAAAATTACAAAGTATTCATAGGGTAAAACATTTACAGATATATACTTCAATTGTGTATTTAGCTGGTTTCCTGAAGTTCAGCTTTCAACAAATGACACAACTAAATTAGTCAGAAATTCGGGGGGCGTGACCGGATGTCAGAGTGAGAGCGAGCGAGCGAGCCTCCCCCAGCCCGATGCCTCCGTGACCACTGGATCCAGTCAGCGTCAGCGTCCCAGCCTGACTGTCGGAGCCTCCCTCACCCTGCAGACCTCGGCATTTTTTTGGCTGCCTGGCTCCCCTAGTTCTGCCTTCCCGGCGGCGTAGTGACATAGCCGCTCGGGAAAGTATGTAGAGCGGAGCTTATGGAGCGGCGTGGAGGAGCTCTGGCTGCCTGCGTGTGACAGTTGCCTGGGCAACGGCCTCGGCGTCGGCGGGGAGAAGCAGCGTGGACGGCGTGCACCATCGGCAAGAGGATTAACCCCCAGAGGCGTCCCTGCGCTGCCCAGGTATTTGGCAGCATCAAGGTACCATCCTTTACAGCTACACCAGGGATGGACTATCTCTTCCCTTTTTTTTTCCTTTAAGGCTCAGTTCCCCAGTTTCTTTCTACGGACAGGGGGAGGGGGCGGTTCAGGTGGGCCCAGGCAGCTTGACACACTGTCACTCAATGATTAATTTGGCATCCAGGCAGGCTTGGGTTATCTGACACTCTGATTCATTGTGACCTGTGCCTGTAAGAGAAGAGGACACCCCCTGGTGGCTAGCGAAGGGTCGCGTCAAAAAGAGCGACGCTAACCCCTCGCCACGCTACACTGACTGAATTGAGCTGAAATATCGCCCAGTCCTAATAGTGGATAACCACCTAACTAATACCCGCGAACAGGTAAAGGCGAAGAGAGGGAGAAAGGAAAGCATCAACCCCGCGAGCGGTTCAATCCTTTCACACACCCCCTTGACTTACCTAATAAGCCATGACCAGGAAAAAGGGAGAGGAACTGCAACAACAGGACAGCGCCAGCTCCCAAACGACCCGCACATCAAAGGAAAAGGCGAGCCAGGCAGCAGCCGCCGCCGCGGCTAAACTAGAAAAATTTTCGCATCTCCCTACCTCATCCCCATCTAAAAACACCCAGCAGCAGCAGGATGGGCCGCATGCAGGGGGTTTAGGGGACAGGAGGAGCCTAGGAAAAGGGCCAGCGGCATCATACACAACAAAAACGGCGAGCAGCAATAGATTCGCCGGCGAGTCCACGGGAGCAGCAGCTAGCAAGACCTCGGCGCATGACACCCCAGTAGAAGCCGAACCTACACTAAAAGATGTCCTATGTGCTGTGAATTCTTGTAAAGCCTCCTTAAGCGACCTGTGCGACCAGCTGATGGGATTAAAAGAAGAGATAACTACGCTAAACCAAGAATTGCAAAGGACTATTGTTAGAACAACTGCACTGGAGGAGAGAGTTAGTCAGGCTGAGGACGAACTAACCCCATTGAAGCAAGAGCTCAAATTATTAAAATCACAGATCGGCTTGCATAAAGGCAAAATAGAGGAAATGGAGAATAGGTCTCGCAGGAACAATGTGAGGTTGGTAGGCCTGCCGGAGCGGTGCGAGGGTCCCCACCCTGAGGAGTTCCTGGAGAAGTGGCTTAGGGGAGTGTTTGGGATGGAAACCTTCTCCCACCTCTTCGCTATTGAAAGAGCCCACAGAGTTCCAACTAGGGCCCCAGCACCTGGAGGACACCCTAGGCCAATAATAATGAAGCTCTTCAACTATAGAGACAAGGTAACATTGATGCGTAAGGCTAGAGAGCTGGGGGATATTTTACACAATGGAGCCAAGATCTTACTTTTCCCGGACTATTCCCCAGACCTTCAGAAACGGAGGGCTGAATTCAGGGACGTCAAGCGCAGTCTGCGGTCCTTCAATCTAGAATACGCTCTGCTGTACCCTGCACAATTGCGCATCACTGCCTTGGGGTCCACTCACTTCTTTGACACTATAGCGGGGGCAACAAAGTGGCTAGATGACAATAAAGCGGACCTGCAGAGCTAGGGTTCAATCAAGGCTAAACCTGGATAGGAAAAAAGGACACTGTGAACTTTATTTTTTTTTTTTTTTTCTCTTTTCTTTTTTTTCCATAGCAACCAGTAATGGTCACGGGGGACGCGGGAGGGGGGAAGGGGGGGGGTGTGAGATGGAAGCACGGAGGAAGGGTGTGATTTCACTAGTTTTGTATGCTCTAAATGTTGTCTCGGGGTTTTGGAAGAGGGTGAAAGGCGGGGGGGAGGGGGGTAAGAGTGTGGTAGCGAGTCACAATATATCTTTTCAGCATATGCGTGGGGAGGTATTCTCTGTATGGTTGGGAGGGGGGAATAAGGTCACAAGCACAGCCCCTAGGGCTAGCCTAATTAGGCAGAGGGGGGGGTCACAAACAAGGGTGGTAACAAGGGGGATGCACAAAGCTGGGGGTGGGGGGGGAGGGGGGTCTATAGCGAGACATAGGGTTAGGCAATGGGGTAAATACAAGGTACACATAATCACGAAGGGTGGGCTTGTAATAATAAATGTAAAGCATATCAGCACGTGGAGTTTACACTTGCAGCTAGGAAATATGGGGGGGGGTGCCCCCGGACGCGGGGGCCCTCCGCCCGCCCCCCAACTTATGTATTTCTTACTCTTTGTCTTTTTTTTTACAACCACAGTGCTCACGAATAATTTGGCACTTACTAGCACACAAATGAAACGCCCTCTCTTTTTGGACATTTTTTTCTTTTTTCCTTTCTTTGGTTCTTGTCTCTTTCTTTTTTTTTTTTTTTTTCCTTGTCTCTTTTTTTTCTTTTTCCCTTTTTCTTTGATGCGCTCTTGCCTTTTCTATCAAAACATCTTTTAAAATGCTAAAGATAGGCTCGTGGAACATCAGGGGTATGGGTGACCCAGTTAAAAGGGCAGCAGTTTTCGCAACAATGGAAGCTCATGGCGTTGGACTGGCTTGCCTGCAGGAAACTCACCTCACTAATGATACCAAATTGCATGTTCGGAACCATAAATATCAAGTACAGTATCATTCAGTCCACACCTCATACTCAAGAGGTGTGAGCATATTGGTGGGGAGAGGTATCCCGTTCTCCTGCAGGGAAGCCAGAATCGACGCGTTGGGTCGCTATGTCTTTTTGAGTTGCGTCGTGGAAAACAAGCCTCTGGTAATAGCAAATATTTATATCCCTCCCCCGTTTAAAACAGAGATCATTCTGGAGCTACTGTAATTTGTGGAGAGTAAGCTAGACGTACCGATAATTTTGGTGGGGGATTTTAATGCAGTTTTGGACAACAAAATGGACCGCTTTCCACCTATAAACCGGGCGGAAAGGTTATCGGAAGGCCGCCTAGGCCAACTTCTGGTAGAAGTTGGGTGGTGCGACCTATGGAGATCCCATAACCCAAAAATCCGGCAGTACTCTTGTTATTCGGGATCACACTCTACTCTTTCACGAATAGACATGGCAGTAGGTAACAGTGAAGCCCTGCAAATAATAGGGGACATAGAGTACAAGCCGAGGGGTATCTCAGACCACTCCCCCCTGATCCTGACCCTGAATCTAAGTGCTAGATCTAATCAGAAAAGGTGGACAATAAAACCACTATGGTTGGATTTAATAAGTAGCCCAGTAGAAGTTATTTTCAAACTAAAAGAGTTTGTAACGTTCAATGTAGGCACAGCCCCTGTGGGGGTAGTGTGGGACACTTTAAAAGCGTTCCTTAGGGGACTTTTACACCAACAGGTTGTCATAGTAAAGAAAAAATCAAGGGAACGGGAGGTGAGGGCTAGCAGGGAGGCTATGGAGTCAGAAGCACAATATGTGGCGGATCCAACCCCCGCAAAGCAGGAGGTCTGGCTCAGTAAACAACAAGAATACAGGGAATTAATCAATAGAAGAGCAGAAAATAAAAGACTGTTCCAAAAGCAAAATTACTATGGCGAAGGGGAGAAAGTAGGTCGGATGCTGGCACTTATAACTAAGTCTAACCTATCCCCAACGGCCATTCTCTCAATTAGGACACCGGCTGGTGAGATTACTTCTGACCCTGCCAAGGTCCTAGAGACCTTCACCATGTTCTATAGGGACCTGTATAGGTCGTGCCGGAGACCGGACAGGCGTGATATGGAGGGGTTTGTGGAGGGGGTGGATCTGCCCGTGCTTTTGGAAGGGGACAGGAGCGAGATGGAATCTCCCCTGACCCTGGAGGAGCTGCAAAAGGCTGTTGCAGAGCTGTCAGGCCAGAAATCCCCTGGCCCGGATGGTCTGCCATTGGAGATTTATAGAAAGTATGGGGAGGTCCTACTTCCGGAGCTGCTAAAAGTACTGGAACAGGCGACTAAGGATGGGAGGCTGCCCTCATCAATGTTGGAGGCTGACATAGTGGTGATACCAAAAGAGGGAAGAGACCAACTGGAAGTCTCCTCATACAGACCAATATCACTACTGTGTTCGGATGCCAAGATTGTAGCAAAGGTGCTAGCGTCCAGATTAAATAAGTATATCGCAAAACTTGTGCACCCAGATCAATCGGGATTTATCTCCGGTCGGTCTACCAGCACCAATATCAGAAGGGCATACTTGAATCTCCAGGTTCCAACGGAGAACGCGGGGCCTAGAGCCATACTATCTTTGGACACCGCCAAGGCCTTTGATAGCCTGGAGTGGGAATATCTTTGGTGGGTGCTGGAGAAGTTTGGATTCGGCCCCGTATTTATTAACTGGTTAAAAATTCTTTACAATCATCCAACGGCAAGACTCAAAATAAATAATGACTATTCGGAAAGCTTCCCCCTCGAAAGAGGGACAAGACAGGGTTGTCCTCTATCCCCGTTGTTGTTCGTCCTGGCTATGGAGCCACTGGCGGGAGCGGTGAGATCATCACCTGAACTACAGGGTTTCCATAGAAAAGGCGAGGAAGAGAGAATAGCGCTTTTTGCGGACGATGTCCTATTCTTCCTTGGGGATACGTCCTCCTCACTGGAGAAAGTAATGCACCTAGTGGAAGACTTTGGAAAATTCTCAGGGCTGACTATCAATTGGGAGAAATCATCTCTCCTGCCGGTAGATCCTTTGGCCAATTCTATCTCAATGAGTTTACCCCAACTGAGAATTACGGGGAAAATGAAGTACCTGGGTGTCGTGCTGTCCAAGGACCCTGGCACGTTTATCGAAGACAACCTGGTCCCCCTCCTATCAAAACTTAAAAAAAAATGCGACATCTGGTGTAGACTCCCCCTATCTATGGCGGGCCGGGTTAACCTGATCAAGATGGTATGGCTGCCCCAGTTACTGTACTTGCTCCATAACTCTCCAGTATGGATTGGGGAGAAGTGGTTCCAAAAAATTCAATCCCTTTTTAGGGAATTAATCTGGAAAAAAGGACAGGCCAGGATAAGCCTACAAAAGTTACAGTGCCCCGCCACGGAGGGGGGACTGGGGGTTCCCCACCCGTTTACCTATTTCCTGGCAGCACAGTTACAGCAACTTGGGGGATGCGCCATTGACGGGGGGGGAAGTAAGAGCGCCCAGATTGTTCTGCAGAGAAGCCCACATAGCTCACTGGTTGAGGCATTGGAGGCAGATTCATTTCAGGGAGAGACTTCGACACTCAAAATGATTACCAGGGTCTGGCAGTCAGCTAAGCGAATAATGGGATATAAGGGATTTTCAGAATATTCACCAATCTGGAATAACAAGAACCTGCAGGAACTATTACCCGTCGACAGGAACAAACTGTGGGAGAGGAACGGGATTCGTCGACTGACTCAGATATATGAGGGGAATTCCCTGAAATCCTTTGAGGAACTGGGGCACGAATACGGGCTACCAAGCCGTGTATTCTATAGTTACTTACAGATCAGACACGCCTTAAGCAAGCAGTTTGGAAGCCTACCCCCCACATGGTGCAAGATCCCTCTATTACAAACAATAATCAAATCAGAGACCTCTAAGGGGTTAATCACAGAGATATATACTCAATTAACAAAGAAAATGAATACGCATGTAGGCTCTTTCGGGGGTAGGGACAGATGGGCGGCCGATGTGGGGGAGATAACTGACATACAGTGGAAAAGGATTCTGGAACTAGGATCGGAGGTGTCGGTCTCTCCCTCACAAAAGGCCTCCCATCTGATGCTATTGCATAGATCCTACTATACACCAAAAAAGCTCTTTATGTTTGGTCGTCGAACCAATGACGAGTGCCCCAGATGCAGGGGAACAGGAGATCTGATCCATATGTTTTGGAGATGCCCAAAACTAGTGAGATACTGGTCCGAGATTGTAAAGAAGATAAATACTACGTTTAAAACCAACCTAGAGATAGATCCTCGGACTTGCGTGTTGGGGCACGTTACTAATGAACCAAGAGACAGGAACATGGCGGTTGCGGTAGCAAGATGCCTGTTCCAAGCCAGAAAACTAATCGCACAGTCCTGGCAATCAAAAACTCCTCCCACCCTGGAAGACTGGCTGGGAACTGTTAACTCCACAGTGTGGAGTGAGAGAACATTCCACACTAGGTCAGGTAGCTACAATAAATTTATAAGAATGTGGAACCTGTGGATTCAAACAATGCCGTGCCCGTCACCCATTTTATCCTAGAGCCGAGATTATCCGCCTTCTACCAATGGGGCGGGTCGAGCTAAGAGCAGCCCAGATGTTAGAGCCGAGTAAAGAATAATGTATGGAACCTAGGTCGGTTGTCAGATGTGCCTTGGGCATATAGGGGGTCAATAGAGGGGGGGACATAGGAGGGTGGGTGGGGGGGTTCACTAGATAGAAAAGTATTGCACATATAGATACATATAATAGCTGTATGGGAACAGGCGGTTAATCGGCTTTGCAAGCTATGTATCTTGCAAGGCGGTGTTATTGTAATTTTGTATATTGAAATTTATATTGTAACTCAATATCTACACAGCTTAATGATTCAAAAAAAAAAAAAAAAAAAAAAAGGGTAAGCATTGAAAGGCCGCAATGATGTGATTGGATGTGGGACACACGTGAATAACATTCTGACGATAGTCCCTGGACAAAGTTAACTGAAGTGGCAAAAAAAAAAAAAAAAAAAAAAAGAAAAAGCAAATTAGTCAGAAATTCAAGTGGGCTAATCTCAAGGGGGAAGCATGCCATTGATATGCCATTGCCATTGATATAGAGTATGGATATTTTGTTTTGTGTAAAAACATTACTCTCAGGTTCCATGTTTTACAAGGAATTAGGAAAATACAGGAAAATGAGAATCAGTGAAGCATGCAAATTATGACTGTTTACATAAGCACGTGTACATTATTAAAATTAGCTTAAATCTCTTGTTTGCTCTGCAAAGCAACACTACATCAGTTGTTCATGGTAAGCCTGCTAGTCCATGAGCAAATATATACTGTATGTGTGTATATATACACTACCGTTCAAAAGTTTGGGGTCACATTGAAATGTCCTTATTTTTGAAGGAAAAGCACTGTACTTTTAAATGAAGCTAACTTTAAACTAGTCCTAACTTTAAACAAATATACTCTATACATTGCTAATGTGGTAAATGACTATTCTAACTGCAAATGTCTAGTTTTTGGTGCAATATCTACATAGGTGTATAGAGGCCCATTTCCAGCAACTATCACTCCAGTGTTCTAATGGTACAATGTGTTTGCTCATTGGCTCAGAAGGCTAATTGATGATTAGCAAACCCTTGTGCAATCATGTTCACACATCTAAAAACAGTCTAGCTCCTTCCAGAAGCTACAAAACTGACCTTCCTGTGAGCAGATTGAGTTTCTGGAGCATCACATTTGTGGGGTCAATTAAACGCTCAAAATGGCCAGAAAAAGAGAACTTTCATCTGAAACTCGATAGTCTATTCTTGTTCTTAGAAATGAAGGCTATTCCATGCGAGAAATTGCAAAGAAATTGAAGATTTCCTACAACGGTGTGTACTACTCCCTTCAGAGGACAGCACAAACAGGCTCTAACCAGAGTAGAAAAAGAAGTGGGAGGCCGCGTTGCACAACTAAGCAAGAAGATAAGCACATTAGAGTCTCTAGTTTGAGAAACAGACGCCTCACAGGTCCCCAACTGGCATCTTCATTAAATAGTACCCGCAAAACACCAGTGTCAACATCTACAGTGAAGAGGCGGCTGCGGGATTTTGGGCTTCAGGGCAGAGTGGCAAAGAAAAAGCCATATCTGAGACTGGCCAATAAAAGAAAAAGATTAAGATTGGCAAAAGAACACAGACATTGGACAGAGGAAGACTGGAAAAAAGTGTTGTGGACGGATGCCAAAGGTGTGCAATGCTGTAATTGCTGCAAAAGGAGGATTCTTTGATGAAAGCAAAGTTTGATGTAAAAACAATGTTATTTCAAATACAAATAATTATTTCTAACCTTGTCAATGTCTTGACTCTATTTTCTATTCATTTCACAACGTATGGTGGTGAATAAGTGTGACTTTTCATGGAAAACACAAAATTGTTTGGGTGACCCCAAACTTTTGAACGGTAGTGTATATCGCAAAAAAGTGAGTACACCCCTCACATTTTTTGTAAATATTTTATTCTATCTTTTCATGTGACAACACTGAAGAAATGACACTTTGCTACAATGTAAAAGTAGTGAGTGTACAGCTTGTATAACAGTGTAAATTTGCTGTCCCCTTAAAATACCTCAACACACAACCATTAATGTCTAAACCGCTGGCAACAAAAGTGAGTACACCCCTAAGTGAAAATGTCCAAATTGGGACCAATTAGCCATTTTCTCTCCCCGGTGTCAGGTGACGCATTAGTGTTAAAAGGTCTCAGGTGTGATTGGGGAGCAGGTGTGTTAAATTTGGTGTTATCGCTCTCATGCTCTCATACTGGTCACTGAAAGTTCAACATGGCACCTCATGGCAATGAACTCTCTGAGGATTTGAAAAAAAGAATTGTTGCTCTGCATAAAGATGGCCTAGGCCAGTGATGGCGAACCTTGGCACCCCAGATGTTTTGGAACTACATTTCCCATGATGCTCAACTACACTGCAGAGTGCATGAGAATCATGGGAAATGTAGTTCCAAAACATCTGGGGTGCCAAGGTTCGCCATCACTGGCCTAGGCTATAAGAAGATTGCCAAGACCCTGAAACTGAGATTCAGTACGGTGGCCAAGACCATACAGCAGTTTAACAGGACAGGTTCCACTCACAACAGGCCTCGCCATGGTAGACCAAATAAGTTGAGTGCACATGCTCAACGAAATATACAGAGGTTGTCTTTGGGAAATAGACGTATGAGTGCTGCCAGCATTGCTGCAGAGGTTGAAGGGGTGGAGGGTCAGCCTGTCAGTGCTCAGACCATACGCCGCACACTGCATCAAATTGCACAAACAGTCACCCTTTTTTGCCAACTATGGGTATCACCCTTCCTTTTTGCCTGAGCTGTCTATAGAATCTTCCGTACCTGCTGTACAAGACAGATTGAGTTTTTTCAGTTCCAATAATCAATTACTACAAGGCACCATTGCTAAAGCCCAGGCAAACAATAAAACATTTTTTGACAAGAAAAAAAAGGGGTAACGAGTCTAGAACCAGGGGACAAAGTCTGGTTATCTACCGCAAACTTGAAATTAAGATGTCCCTCAAAGAAGTGGCAGTGGCAGCATTCGATGGGCACAGTGGAAGCATTTGATGGCACAGTGGGAGCATTTGATAGCACAGTGACAGCATTTGATGGGCACAGTGGCCAAGGGTCTGGCTGCTGGAGCTGGGCTGCTGATCCTGGGGTCTGTCTGCTGGGACCAGGGGTCCGGCTGCTGGGGCCAAGGGTCTGGCTGCTGGGGCTAAGGGTCTGGCTGCCGGGGCCAAGGGTCTGGCTGCTGGAACCAGGGGTCTGGCTGCTGGGCCCTTGCTGCTGGGGCCTGGTTGCTGGGGCCAAGGGTCCAGTTGCTGGGGCCAAGGGTCTGGCTGCTGGAGCTGTGCTGCTGGTCCTGGGGTCTGGCTGCTGGAGCCAGGGGTCTGGCTGCTGGGGCCAAGGGTCAGGCAGCTGAGGCCAAGGGTCCAGCTGCTGGGGCCAAGGGTCCAGCTGCTGGGGCCAAGGGTCCAGCTGCTGGAGCCAGGGGTTTGGCAGCTGGGCCCTGGTTGCTGGGGCTGGGGACAAGGGTCCGGCTGCTGGGGCCAAGGGTCTGGCTGCTGGAACTGGGCTGCTGGTCCTGGGGTCTGGCTGCTGGGGCCAGGGGTCTGGCTGCTGGGGCCAAGTGTCGGGCTGCTGAGGCGAAGGGTCCAGTTGCTGGGGCCAAGGGTCTGGCTGCTGGAGATGGGGGTCTGACTGCTGGAGCTGGAGCCTGGGGTCTGGCTGCAATGGGACTGGTGAGCCATCCCAGTCAGAGAATTTCCCAGAAGGGGGGGGGGGTGGGTGGAGGCAGAGAGAAGACTGGGCACCGTGATCTGCAGGCTGTAGAAATTAAAAGAAAAATAAACTTTCCCCAGTCAAGCGGACTCTTTCTCCACTTTCGGGTGCCCGGCGGATTGATATAGAAGGGACTGTCTTGTACTTGTTGCACAGAAGATCACTGCGTGGCGGCACCTGAAAGTGGAGAAAGAGTCCGCTTGACTGGGTAAAGTTTTCTTTTTCTTTTAATTGCTACAGTCTGCAGATCACGACCGGCGCACAGTCTTCTCTCTGCCTCGGCCCACCCCCTCCTTCCCTGCTGAATTGGCCGGACCGACCCGAACTGACCTTAAAAAAGAGTACCCATGCAGCAATCAAAGCAGGCTGGGGACAGCAGTATGGGATGTCCCCCCCCTATGCGTGTTAAGGTCTGACGAAGGAGCCGCACATGCTGCGAAATGCGCTACCGCCCCCTTCTCTACACTGACACCATCAGTCTTGTGTGTCCCGCAGTGAATACAGGCTTCCCTGCTGCCTCCTCTTTCCAACACGCATGAGAACGCTTTATAGCTGCTGGTCGGCTCTACACTGCTCTCTACCATCATGCTGAGGATGGACACATGCCACAGATGAGGACTTTTATTTATTTTTATCATGTCTTTTAACACTCAACAATCTTGTAACTGCTTTTAACCCTTTGTGCACTTTATTAAATTTTGCATACTGCACTTAGAGGTGCCTTTCTTTTCCTTTTAAGTTACCCAATTAAGCCGCTCGGGCTGAGTGACAGGCCCAGCCAGGAGATTACCCTGCGCTTGCAGGTGTCCGGGAGCCTGCAGCCAAATGCGGGAGAATTGGGATGTCTGATTTGCTGTCTGTTTAAAGTGGAAGTAAAGTAAAAATTTTAAAATCCGCTGACAGGCAGGGTTTATATAACATAAGAGACCCTAGAGGTCTCTTCTGTCCTAATCTCCCCTTTCCTGTTAGCGGGAATGTGATCTGAGACCATGCATTCGCAGTTCAGACCACTGAACTGGGAATGTGACTCTGACGTCTCAGCGTCCGGCGTTGCATACTAGTACATTATGACTTAAACTTATGTGTCAGTATTACATTGTATGTCCCTGTATGTTGCGGTCATTTAGGTGATTATCTAGTAGTTTCTTGAAGCTATCAATGCTCCCCTCTAAGACCACTGCCTGTGGAAGGGAATTCCACATCCTTGCCGCTCTTACAGTAAAGAACCCTCTACATAGTTTAAGGTTAAACCTCTTTTCTTCTAATTTTAATGAGTGGCGAAAAAGTTTAATCCCTATTGTGGGGTCACCAGTACAGTATTTGTAAATTGAAATCATATCCCCTCTCAAGCGTCTCTTCTCCAGAGAGAATAAGTTCAGTGTTTGCAACCTTTCCTCATAACTAAGATCCTCCAGACCCTTTATTAGCTTTGTTGCCCTTCTTTGTACTCGCTCCATTTCCTGTACATCCTTCCTAAGGAATGGTGCCCAGAACTGGACAGCATACTCCAGGTGCGGCCGGACCAGTGCCTTGTAGAGTGGGAGAATTATTGTTTTATCTCTTGCGTTGATCCCCCTTTTAATGCATGCCAATATTCTGTTTGCTTTATTAGCAGCAGCTTGGCATTGCATGCCATTGCTGAGCCTATCATCTATCAACTAGGACCCCCTTTTCCATCCTAGATTCCCCCAGAGGTTCTCCCCCCAGTGTATAGATTGCATTCATATTTTTGCCACCCAAATGCATTATTTTACATTTTTCTACATTGAACCTCATTTGCCATTTAGTCGCCCACCCCATTAATTTGTTCAGGTCTTTTTGCAAGGTTTACACATCCTGCGGAGAAGTTATTGCCCTGCTTAGCTTAGTATCGTCTGCAAATACAGAGATTGAACTGTTTATCCCATCCTCCAGGTCATTTATAAACAAATTAAGTAGGATTGGTCCCAGCACAGAACCCTGGGGAACCCCACTACCCACCCCTGACCATTCTGAGTACTCCCCATTTATCACCACCCTCTGAACTCGCCCTTGTAGCCAGTTTTCAATCCATGTACTCACCCTATGGTCCATGCCAACTGACCTTATTTTGTACAGTAAACGTTTATGGGGAACTGTGTCAAATGCTTTTGCAAAATCTAGATACACCACGTCTACGGGCCTTCCTTTATCTAGATGGCAACTCACCTCCTCATAGAAGGTTAATAGATTGGTTTGGCAAGAACGATTCTTCACGAATCCATGCTGATTACTGCTAATGATATCGTTCTTATTACTAAAATCTTGTATATAGTCCCTTATCATCCCCTCCAAGAGTTTACATACTATTGATGTTAGGCTAACTGGTCTGTAATTCCCAGGAATATTTTGGGCCCTTTTTAAATATTGGTGCTATATTGGCTTTTCTCCAATCTGCTGGTACCATTCCAGTCAATAGACTGTCTGTAAAAATTAGGAACAACGGTCTGGCAATCACTTGACTGAGTTCCGTAAGTACCCTCGGATGCAAGCCATCTGGTCCCGGTGATTTATTAATGTTAAGTTTCTCAAGTCTAATTTTAATTCTGTCCTCTGTTAACCATGGAGGTGCTTCCTGTGTTGTGTCATGAGGATAAACACTGCAGTTTTGGTTACTGAAGCCCCCCGATTCACTCGTGAAGACTGAGGAGAAGAATAAATTCAATACCTTCGCCATCTCCCCATCCTTTGTAACCAGATGTCCTTCCTCATTCTTTATGGGGCCCATATGGTCTGTCCTCCCTTTTTTACTGTTTACATACTTAAAGAATTTCTTGGGATTTTTTTTGCTCTCCTCCGCTATGTGTCTTTCATGTTCTATCTTAGCCGTCCTAATTGCACCCTTACATTTCTTATTGCATTCTTTATAAAGTCTGAATGCTGAGGATGATCCCTCAACCTTGTATTTTTTGAAGGCCTTCTCCTTTGCTTTTATATGCATTTTTACATTGGAGTTAAGCCATCCAGGATTTTTGTTCGCTCTTTTAAATTTATTACCCAATGGGATACATTGGCTAATGCCCTTATTTAATATGCTCTTAAAGCAAACCCATCTCTCCTCCGTATTCTTTGTTCCTAATATTTTATCCCAATTTATGCCTTTTAGCAAGGTTTGTAGTTTAGGGAAGTTGGCTCTTTTGAAAATCAGTGTCTTTGTGTTCCCTTCATGTTTCCTATTTGTGTGATTTATACTGAAACTAATTGACCTGTGATCGCTGTTACCTAAATTGCCCCGTATTTCCACATCCGTGATCAGGTCTGTATTGTTGGTAATCAGTAGATAGAGTAATGTTTTATTTCTAGTTGGTGCGTCTACCATCTGACCCATAAAATTGTCCTGCAAGACATTAAGGAACTGGCGAGCCTTAAATGAATGCGCGGTTCCCTCCGCCCAGTCTATGTCTGGATAATTAAAATCCCCCATTATGATAACACTTCCCATCCTTGCTGCTAATCCAATTTGTGATAGGAGATCCGTCTCTACTTCCTCCCTCAGGTTAGGGGGCCTATAGCATACTCCCAGTATTATTTTCCCCTTAGCTTCATCCCTTTGGAGCTCTACCCATAAGGATTCCACCTCCTCTCTAGCTCCCTCAGTGATGTCATCTCTCACATTCGCTTGTACATTATTCTTGATATATAGGCATACCCCTCCCCCTTTTTTACCCTCTCTATCCTTGCGGTATAGGGTATACCCTTGAATGTTTGCCAGCCAATCATGAGAGCTGTTGAACCAAGTCTCTGAAATTCCCACAAAATCCAAATCCTCCTTGTACAACAGTATCTCTAGTTCACCCATCATACAACAGCATCTCTAGTTCAAACCAGTTCTTAGAGCTTTGTCAAGGACTGTCCACTACTTTACTAAGGGACATTGCTCAGCTCTACAATCAGTGTGCTGCAGCCGTGAAGGAGTCTATATCTGCCTTCTGCAAGCTAAGTTTCACTAGAAAAGGAAGTTAGAGTCCTCAGTGTGAATAGTTCAATTTGGAGTATCCTACTACAGTATATCTCTTCCCTATCCAAGTTCTCCAATAAAATAACAAAACAAAAATCCAAGACTGGTGATTGGAGACAATGAGTGGAAATGTGTGTGTGTGTGCACCCGGCTGTTTAAATCTACGTTGTGCCTGGCTGCAAAGGAAAAGTGGGGAAGACCGGGGCAAAATACCAGCGGCTCCTGGGGGGGTAGCGCTACATATATATTTATTTATGCAGTTTATATGGCAGGGTTGTCAGGGTTGTGTATGTGTATGTGTATTCTTGCACTGAATTTTGTTTGTTTGCTGCCTTGCTGGATATAAGCGCAGGACAATTCTGCTTGGACTGTTCTTGGGTGTCCCTGTCTTGTGCATGGTTTACTGCTGCCACTACAGCTGAGCCTGACCATGTTACAATATATCTACTATATACAGTATATATAATGTGCTGTTTCTGAAGATTTTGAGATTAATAATTTTAGGAATACTTTGTTGCCCTGTTAGCAGATCACCATGGGGCCTACTTCTGTCACGGTTACTTAAATTTACCATCTTATAATACCTCCCAACCAGCCCAGATTTTCTGGAACCGTCCCCGGATCTGATACAAGTCCCGGCAAATCAAGGCTCGAGTCCCAGAGTGGAGCCAAGTGTCTCCAGCAACTGTGCACTGCAGGGGCGTGCTAGCGCAGGCACCAGCAGAGTTTTTTGTCAGCCGGAAAGTTCTGCCTCCTCCGGTGCTGTTCACCTTTCTCCTTGCTTACTACTGTCACTTGTAATCCATATTTACAAGTGACAGCCGCACAGAACCCCCTCTGCCCCCCCCTGCATATTTCTATAGCAAAGCAGAGGAGGGACGGGGCGGGGAATCTACACAAGCCACGGCCACTGTCAGCTCCACGGTGAAAGCTTCTTAATTTAGAATATCCGTGCAGGCTGCTGGCGGGGGTGGGTAGGTTGTAGCTGCTCTTTTGCAGCAGCCCCATTCTTTCAGAGGATGTGTGGGGAAGAAAGCTCTGTACTTGGGGAGTAATTTGGAGTACACAGCACATCCCTCAGCCCTGCACTCAGTACAGGAAGGTGCAGGAAGTAGAAGGAGCGTTGGTGGAAGCCCATACCTAACCTGGTGTGCAGGGAGGACAAGATATCCCGGCTGAAGATCTGCATTTGATCACGGTGACCATACAAGCCCAATTTGACTCCTCCTGTCGTAAGGCAGAGAGGGTCAAAAGGGTCTGGTGAGTAGGCACCCAGATCCCATTTTTTTGCCTTGTCTTTTTTGGAAGTCATGCACAACAAAAAAATGTGTGAATGGTGAGGCTGGGGTCACACCTATGCGAACTGGATGTGGCTTACACTACATCCAATTCGCATGACATTTTAAAATACGTTCATTTGAATGAGGCTGGTTCACATATGTGCGTTGCATTCGCACTCTGCATTGCCCAAAAAACGTGTGTGTTTTCTGGGCATTGCGGTGCGAATTACAAGCACATTATCTTCTATGGGAACGCATCTGATTTGCAGATGCATTCTGTTGTGAACAGGATAAAATCCTGACCTGATCCTGATGTAAACCTGACCTGATACTGATGCAATCCTGACCCGATCCTGATCAAAAACTGACATGAAATGCTGAACAACTCCTTTGTCAATTAGCTGTGAAAACGGAGCTTCAATTCGCACCGCACATGTGGGAACCCAGCCTGAGGGTGTGTGCGGTCAGGACTCCTGTTACACCTGTTGCATTCATCTACACGAGAAGAAAAACAGCTTGATCAACCAACCCCCATCCTACATTGTTTTTCATTGTTACCTTATCATACTAGATCCCATCAGTGTTGGTTACAATATCCC
Source organism: Aquarana catesbeiana (assembly GCF_042186555.1). Taxonomy (NCBI): domain Eukaryota; kingdom Metazoa; phylum Chordata; class Amphibia; order Anura; family Ranidae; genus Aquarana; species Aquarana catesbeiana. The sequence goes on along the minus strand of NC_133333.1, from coordinate 167,597,750 downwards.
TACACAGAGTTTGTTTGATACATGGACTAGAACACTTCTTGTTGTATTATTTTATTAGTCACAGGATTATATTTATTTATTTATTTATTTAAATTCACAAATTGACACCTTTTCAATAATATATGGTTTATTAAATTATCACGGTATAATAAGATTGCATCCAACATAGCAAGCGCTGTTTAGTCACAGATTTTATTCAGTGTGTTTATCAAGCATTACTTTTTAGTTATAACAGCAGCTGCCTTAATATATAATATATAATCACATAGGTGTGGCGCAGGGGTATATGATCAACAGCATATATATTTAACACTGTACGTAGCACACCTCTCAACCCTGCACTCTTTATGTAGTGCACCCCTCAACCCTGCACTCAGTACATAGCGCACCCCCCAACCCTGCACTCAGTACATAGCACACCCCTCAACCCTGCACTCAGTACATAGCACACCCCTCAACCCTGCACTCAGTACATAGCACACCCCTCAACCCTGCTATTTGTACATAGTGCACTCTTCAACCCTGCAGTTTGTACACAGCATACCCCTCACCCTTAGGCCCCCCCACTTCCAAGGGTTTGGCAACACCAACATTTTGCCTCAACGCACTATGTACTCATTCTGAAGTTCAAAACTTGGGAAGTATGTTTATTTGTATATTTCAGAAATGTGTAATACAGAGAATTTCCTGTGATCACAGTGGGTATAGTCACTTTTATGACTCAATGTTCAATGCAAGTACAAACATTCTGAGAAGCTGATATTTGTTTCATTCACATATACTTTATCAATCAGCGGGTGGCTTCTACTTTTGTGTACAATTGTATACCAAATCTTTAAATCTTTCTACTGGAAATGAAACCGAGAATCTTTGTACTTGCAACCAGCAAAGATGTAATAAGGGAATGCTGTTCACTGTGAGTGCAGGGCCCTCTAACGATTTACGATACATGTTTGGAATATTGAATGTTGAGATTTTGGAGTCCCTGCAAATGGCTGCAAAGTCACTTGGGCACTCTTGACTATTTTATGCTCTATTTATTTCCTGCCTAATGCTAGGGAAGTGGCAGTGTGTTTTTTTTCCCTATAATTCTGATACAATGCTGGCATATGTAAGGCTGGCTGAACAGTAATACAATTTCACTTACATTGGTGGGCAGTGAGATACCTGCCTCTCATTCAAATTCGTGTGCATCAGGGATGTTTACCACCTACCAGATCTTTATACATGCTGCACCTCTTTCTGTGGAGGACTGGTCACTGTTGGACAAAAGTAATTTTGAAATGAATGCTGCAAAAGATAACAAGTGCGTGCATTTATTAACATTTGCGAGGTAATAGGAAACATGTCCTGAGTAAGGCTTAATGTACACGGGACGTTTTTACAACCTCTCCTGAACGATTTAACTTGACAGATAGTAACCTGCATTTAAAATGTCTGTTTTGTTGCGTTTAAATGCCACGTTTAGCGGCGTTTTGCCACGTTAAGGGAGCCTCCATTGCTTATCTTCTAAAATGCTAGTTGTCTGGCTTCACTACTTTCTGACCTACTGAGCCAAAAAAGCATACTGTCAGAACTTACAATCTTGCAAATGGTGTACACTTATGCAAGGTCAGTCCCCCACAGTACTGAGGCAATGGATAAGCATGACAGCCAAGCAACTAGCATTTTCAGCAAAGTAGATCAGCAATGACAATCTCTATATTCTCTAAATTTCCTTTAAAATAGAACTAAAGGCAACATTTTTTTTTCATTTTGTTAGTCTGTTAATAGGCCTGTGCCACAGGCCCAGCACTTCTTACCCTTATGTCGCTGTTAGCGCTCAGGGGAGGAGGAATGCTTACACTCACTGATAACTTTTTGCACCTCCTGGGCAAGACCTGCGGGGCCGTTGTCCACACTGGATTTGTCATGACATGGCAATGCTCTTTTAGCTTGACCTAAGAGTGGGAGCGGGCTAGGTTGCACAGTGGCGGTCGCTCATGCAGGGCGCAGGGGTGCCGCCCCCCTAATCCATGCGCCAAGCCCCTAATCTAATCTACTCCTAATCTGGGCCCCCCTAATCTGGGCTTGGGCGCAGAGCACCCTGAGTATTTGAGGAGGCCTGCCCCTGCCAACCCATCTGTTGGGGATTGGTCCAGGTCCTCATGAATACTCCAGGCAGCTCTACCTTACTTCCCCTCCCATTCTTCTAGCAGTAGGGGTGAGGTCTCACTGATGCTGCCTGTGAGTCATCCAGCCCTCCCTGGATCTCTGCCCAACCCAGGAAAAAACACACATGCTTAGCTGCCAACCAAGCCTGACAATTCACCTACAAACAAAAACAACATCTATACATTAGCAGAATTAAAGGGGTTGTAAACCTTTTTTTTTTTTTTTTAAATAACAAACATGTCATACTTACCTCCACTGTGCAGTTTGTTTTGCACAGAGTGGCCCCGATCCACCTGTTCTGGGGTCCCCCGGTGGTGCTATCAGTTCCTTCCCGCATCAGTAAACCCCCTAGGAGAAGCGCTCTCCCTTGGGGTTTTTGTGCGGGCGCTCTCCCGGGTCCAGCATTTGCGTCCATAGACACAGAATGCCAGACTCGGCCCTGCCCTCCCAGTGCCCACATCATTGGATTTGATTGACAGCAGTGGGAGCCAATGGCTGCGCTGCTATCAATCTAGCTAATGAAGAGCCGAGACAACAGGCAGAGAGGTAGATTGCATCTCCGCCGAGGGAACGAACGGGCTCAGGTGAGTAAAACGGGGGGGGGGGGCTGGTCAGTGTCAGAAGTTTTTTCACCTTAATGCATAGGATGCATTAAGGTGAAAAAACATGAGGGTTTACATCCCCTTTAAAGTGGATGTAAACCCGATTCATGAAATTTGAGCTGGGCACATATATCTGCAGTGTTTTCTTATCTCTCTTTAAAGCACTATGTTCCATGCCTTTCCCCTGCTCCGTACTTCTGTTATCAGCCTGATAACTTCTGACAAGTTCTCCGTCAACTAAGATAAAAGCAGCCTGAGTTTTGTGTTTGGGAAGATGCTATAAATCGATTAGCAGAGTGCTGAACTATTCAGCGAACAGTTCTGAAAGTCTCTACCTATGAGGAGAGGGGGTGTGTCCTAACACGATCTGAACTTTGTAAAGAATATATAAAGTTGAAGACAGAAGATATGCATGTAAACCTTCTGTAGGGAGATTTGTTTCTTCCCTGTGTGTCATCTAAGGCTGTTCACTGGGTATATGTGAGGGTTTACATCCACTTTAAGCTAGAGGGTGCTACAAAAGCAAACTCACCCATCCATCTGTAGCAATAACTCTCGGTGGAGCTGCTGGTTTAAAGCGGGCTGTTACCGTCACCTTTGTTACCTCTATTTCACCAGAACCGGGTCTAGGGTCCCGTTGGGTTTAATACCAGACAATGTAGGCGCCGGACACTTGAGTATCTTTCCAATGCTTTAATAAACGTAAATTGAAGGAAGTGGCAGGAAAGAGGTAGAAGGAGAGTTGCAGGGAAGTTCAAATACCTTTTTTTGGTGTAGTATTAGGAATTGAGAACTCGTAGAAGAATGTACTTTCTCTTTATAGTTGAATCTTTGCCTGCCTGGATAGGTTTCTCTCACTAACCTAGCAGCCAGTACACAGCACGAACAAAAGTCTCTGCCACAGACTTGATTGGAGCAAAACCCGTACGATCCTCTGCCACAGGATGTAATGGTTTACGATGAACAGCAAACACAGCACTAGAACCTTTAAGCCGACCCGGCAGTACTATGCGGTAGGGTTACTTTAGGATGCGTCCTCCAACTGAGTCACCAGGCCCCTCTCCAGACCAGCACTCTGCATGATCCTTCCATGACGGGTCCTGCCCTGGGATCTTCTCAGTTGTTCAGCTTCTTCCCATAGGACAGACAGCCCAGGACCATTCCTCTGCCGCTGTGGTAGGCCCCAGACAGGCTTCTGGGCCCACCCACACGCTGCAACGACGTGGGCCTCCCGGACGGAGGACCACAAGGTAATACTCCTAGCACATACCTGTCGGCCAGGAGGACCAGCAGGTGGAACGAAAACCAGGCCTGGAAACCAGGAGATAACTGAAGAAATACAAAAAAACGAATAAATATAATGTACCTTTCTATCAATTTACCAATACTAGCAGCATAAGGATCAAAAGTAGTCAATGTTGATTGAGAGAGGGAAGTTCTGTTTTAAGTAGCATTTTGTGACATTTACAAAGGCTAAAATTTTCCTGATGATGACTTTACATAGTAGAATGTAGTGGCCTGATAGTAAAATAGACACAGTGGAGTGATTTAATTGTGAGGAAATACCATATGCTGAATGGAGTTATCTGACAGAGACAGAGGTGAGGTCAGAGGAAATAGAAGTGATACAATGTCTGTCAATATCATTGTACCAATAAATGCAGTTGTGCATTCATTACACAAACATAAATGTGTTTTAAATAGAAATTAAGTAAGTACCTAAATTTGAATTAACATTAGATTCTTGTAATTCTTTTCTTGGAAGAGGCACAGGATTTAGAGACAATTGGGTTATACTACTGCCTACATGAGGATTTGGACACTGGCAAACAAAAAAATAGTGACCAGTGGCCTCAGTTTTATAAGAAAGCAGTCTACAAGAGTAAGACCATAAACACAGAGGGTTGGCGCCTGAGTCCCTCAATAAACTTCCAATAAAAGGATTTTACGGTGAGAACAAAAATTCAGTTTTCCTTCTCATTTATTTAGGGACACAACATTCAGAGATAATTGGGATGTCCAAAAAAGCAGTCCAACTAAGGAACAGGCTCAACTAAAAACAAATTGCTCAAGAACAGCATGAGGGACCTTTTGCCCAAAGTTTACATTAGAAGAGGCCTGAACAATGTGTAAACAGAAGACCAGGTCGCAGCCTTGCAAATCTAGGCAACACTTGCCTGGTGCCGAAAAGCCCAAGAAGCACTCACGTGTCTAGTAGAGTGAGCCTTGACAGGAAAGGGTGGAATCTGATCCTTAAAGCTCCACTCTGGGAACTACATCCATACAGAGCAGGGAAATCTCCTTTTTATTAACTGGAACTGGACCAAGATCATAAAGAGTACTTTATAGGACAGAATGAGTGTTTCTATCTTACTATTAATCTGTTATCAATCATACACTGTGTATTACTCACACAGCATTTAAATAAATAACATATTCAAAATAAATAATAAATATAAAGTGTCCTGTGTTGCAAGCTATAACACTACTCAGGTGTATTCACTCCACCCAAATCTGAATTTAAATGGCTATATCTTATAGTGCAGTGCAACACTTCAATATATATCAATTAAATGTACAGTATCTCAGAAAAGTGAGTACACCCCTCACATTTTTGTAAATATTTATTATATCTTTTCATGTGACAACACTGAAGAAATTTCACTTTGCTACAATGTAAAGTAGTGAGTGTACAGCTTGTATAACAGTGTCAATTTACTGTCCCCTCAAAATAACTCTACACACAGCCATTAATGTCTAAACCGCTGGCAACAAAAGTGAGTACAACCCCAAGTAAAAATGGCCAAATTGGGCCAAATTAGCCATTTTCCCTCCCCGGTGTCATGTGACTCATTAGTGTTACAAGGTCTCAGGTGTTAATGGAGAGCAGGTGTGTTAAATTTGGTGTTATTACTCTCACACTCTCATACTGGTCACTGGAAGTTCAACATGGCAACAGAGGGGGAAGTGCCAGGGAGGCCGATCCAGGGCTGTAGCATCCCAATAAGTACACTCCATTGAGTGACATTGGTGAAACCAGTCAGAGACCAGCACTACTGGAGCTGAGGGACTCTCCTAGCTGCCGGGGGAAGAACTCCTCCAGTGAGAGTGCGGGGGGGGGGGGGGGGGAGTGAAGGGAAAGGAAAGACGGATTCTGGTGGTAGGGGACTCTTATGGCCCGTTCACATGGTCGGACTTTGTTCGGACATTCCGACAACAAAATCCTAGGATTTTTTCCGACGGATGTTGGCTCAAACTTGTTTTGCGTACACATGGTCGCACAAAGTTGTCGGAATTTCCGATCGCCAACCATGCGGTCACGTACATCACGTACGACGAGACTAGAAAAGGCCAGTTCAGAACCAAGCGCGGCACCCTTTGGGCTCCTTTTGCTAATCTCGTGTTAGTAAAAGTTTGGTGAGAGATGATTCGCGCTTTTTCAGACTCGTGGTTTTCAGATCGTTTTCTGCCGTTCGGTTTGTGCTTGTGGGTTTGTATCTGCTCTTCAGTGCGTGCAAGCAAGTACCATTGACTTGTTCTTGTGCGTTCGTTACTGTTTTTCAGGTCGCTCTTCACAGGCCTTGCTGTTCTTCAGTGCGTCCTGTTACTTCGTTCTGAGCAGCCAACCGTTTTCTAGCCATGTTGCGTATGCGTACTCCTCGTAGAGTTCGTGCTGTGCGGGGGCTTGGTGTTGGGGTCCTGACCTTGACACAAGTCCAGTCCATGAACAGGGTGGGGAGGAGTTCATGGACCAAGAATTGGTTGCTTCAGCGTGACCAGTTCTCTCATATGCCTTTGCTCCGTGAGATCCATGAAAATAATCCTGATGATTTCAGGAACTTTCTCAGGATGACGGACCCCGTATTTCACCGTCTGTTGGCTTCGCTGACCCCCTATATCAGCAGGCAGGATACCTGCATGAGGCAACCCATCACTCCAGAGCAGAGGCTGGTCGCTACCCTGCGGTACTTGGCGACAGGGAGAAGCCTGCAAGACTTGAAGTTCTCGACAGGCATCTCCCCCCAGGCTCTGGGGATCATTATCCCAGAGACCTGTTCTGCCATCATACAGGTCCTGCAGAAGGAGTATATGAAGGTAAGATTTTTATCCTTTAATATCACATTTTATTGTATTGAATGATTGATAATATATTGTATTTCTCTCCTCATTCCCTAATTACCATGATTGTAATATGCTGTGAATGTCCCCTTTGTCCTCATGCATGCTGGATTTTTATGTAATTAATTTTTTAGGTCCTTCATACAGATTGTCCTTCACTAACCTCCCCAGCATGCTCTACGGGCCCTATATTCACCTCATGTAGTCACTTAAAACAATGTATTTTATCAGCTCCATAGTAGTGCTTTACCCCAAACACCCCCTAAAATGTTTTGAAATGTTATTTCAGCTTTAAATTCAGGCAGAGTGGCAGAGGCTTTTTTTTTGTGGTGTCCCCAAATCATTTTTAGTAACCCTCCCTCCCCCAACTGCTAAGTCAGCTGATCCCAATTCTCTATCTATCCTCAATCATCTATCTGCTGACTTTGCCAAACCCATACACACTATACCCATCTCTTTTGTGGTCAGATTTATGGATGAATTCCCCAAAGCATGTAGTGCAAGAGCCTGCCTGTATACTTTCAAATGGTACTGTTTAAACTTTTTAGATCCTATTATTATCTTGATAGGTAATAGCAGAATGTCCAAATGTGCTCAAATGTGTACAGTGTGTATTTATATCTTTGTATTATGACACTTCTTACCTGTCCAGTGGGCTGCCAATAGTGTAACTAAGGAGGGGCTGTTCCAAGTAATACCCTGTATTTAGGCATTCATCTCTCAATGAAGTGGAGAGGGTTACCTGTCCAAGATTTCCCCACCCCCCATAATGTTAGAAATGGCCCATGAGAGGGGGGGGGGGGAATATGATAGGTGTACCTTATACTTTGGTGTTGTTAAATTCCCCTTAATAAATGCTATCTGGAGGTTGCCCCAGAATGTTTGGGCCTATTCTGCTTGCCATGTTTCTGAGCAAAAATATTAATTTTTATTTTTTTTCCTCAACAGTTTCCTTCCACACCACAGGAATGGCAGACTGTGGCCTCCCACTTTGCCCAGCGGTGGGACTTTCCTAACTGCGGAGGGGCAATTGATGGGAAACACGTCCACATCATCCCACCACCCACTATTTCAACTATAAGGCTTTCAATAGTATTGTGATGTTGGCGGTGGTGTCGGCTAATTATGACTTCTTGTATGTGGATGTGGGGAAGAATGGCCGGATGTCCGATGGTGGAGTCATCGCCCAGACGGAGTTCTACAGGCGTCTCCAGAATGGCAGCTTGGACTTGCCAGCTCCAGAGGACAATGTGGAAGGACTCCCATTCGTGTTCGTTGCTGATGAAGCGTTTGCGCTGGGGGACCATCTTATGCGGCCATTCCCGATGAGGACCCTCACCCCGGAACAGAGGGTTTTTAATTACCGGCTGGCCAGAGCCTGAAGAATGGTCGAGAACACATTTGGAATCCTGGCCAGCCGGTTCCGCCTATTTCTGACACCTATCCATATGGCGGAGTATAAACTTAATCATGTAATCATGGCGTGCTGTATTCTCCATAACTTTTTACGGAAACATTCGGCCAACTATGCTGGCTCAGTTGGGCCTGAGGCCGGAGTGATACCTGAAACAACACTGACGGCACTTGAAAGCGGCCCTCCTGGCTTGCCCTCCCTGAGTGCCCGTGATGTCCGGTTACGATACCTGGAGTTCTTTGCGGGTAGGGGGGCCATCAATATGCCTGCAAATTTGTGAAGCCTTTTTCAAATAAAAAAGCAAAAAAAAGAAATTCTTTGTGGACATTTACTGCTTGTGTTTGTTTTAGCTGACCCTGACAGAAATGTGTTGAGTCCAGAAAATGGTGTGATTGTGTAACCTTATACAAAGCACTGTTGGTTGTTATTTACTAAAGGCGTATACACTTTTTATACTACAAGTGCTCTTGAAACTGCAATGAAAATGCTCTTGTAGTGCAAAGAGGATTTGCCCTTAGGAAATAACCACCATTTTCTCAGAAAACAGCAATTACATTACCACAAAAGTGTTGCAGCGTTGAGACAATAATCCACACATTCTTGATTAACAAACTTTTTAATACCTGCACAATCACATGTGCATTTAGAAAAGGTTTTTAAAACAAACCAACATGTTTGTTGTATAACAATTTTTGGGGTGGCATTATCAAAAGTAGAAATGTCCATTTACGATAAAACAGGCCTGTGTAAAACCAACAAAAAAGACAAAAAACTTGAACTTACAAAGTTCACATTTGGTAAAACTTGAAGGCAATATCAGACATGAGTATTTAGGAACTGTGTTTGATATTGCGTTCAGATGGGGTCAAATCACCCCTTGAAAAGCCAAATTTGGAAGATGCACACCAATTTACGAATGTACACATGTGCTAGCTGCCATCACGGGGGATCAAGGGACGTGTTTTGTGGGAGCAACCCCTTCCTCACCACTACTTTATTATTGAGGAAGGGGTTGCACCCCCAAAACACATCCATTGATCTCCTGTGATGGCAGATAGCACATGTTGGCACACTGTGTGCATCCTCCAAATTTGGCTTTTTGAAACATTGCTAAAAAATTTAAAACATTGTACCACACAAAAACAAAAGTGATTTTGTGGGGTTTTGAATTCGCCCCAAAACATCAATGATGTTATTATTTTTTTGAATCACATCATTGATTTTTTTCTTGATGTTTTCCAATTCTAAATTACACCCCATTATCTCCCCGATCAGGATCTGGGCACTTTCTGATGTGAAAGGATCTTGATCCCTAACCTCACGATCACCTAAAAAGAGAGAAAACAAACAAAAACAGGTATCAAAAATCTGCCAGCATCCATCTCTTACCTGAGTCTGTCGTCGCAGACACTCACCTGTTGTGGTGCCAATTTCCACCACATCTTCTTCCTCCTCCTGCTCCACTTGTGTTGGGGGTATTTCACCTTCTTCCAGAGGTGGGGGGTCTCTGGTCTCCTCGGATGAGGGGTGTCCTCCGAATCTTTTCTCCCATATGTAAAACAAAAATGGTATAATTAGCACACAGATATTTGATGGCAGAACTATAAATAGGAAACATTGCTTGGAAGTGGGGTACAATTGTCAATTTTAGCAGAGTTCCAAGATGTCGCTTTTTTATTGTCCTTTGTCAACCTGCAATACTTTACCTGTTTAGTACAAGCTTCACAGATGTAGCCCCCCCCTATAGTATACACTGGAGCACCTGTGTGGCCCCTAATAAAAATGGTGTTCTTGTGTCCCACACTAGTGCTCCAGTGTCCAGATGTGAAAACAGCTGCTGAGTGTCCTCTCCTTACACAGAATCTAGTTTGCATTTCATTCTAGTAACAAACCCATCTACACAACCAAATATTTTGCATCCAAGTAGGCCCTAAAAAATGTAGGAAAATGCATATGGCCTAAACAATGGTGTTTTAGAGGGCGAAAAAAAAATGTTTGATACGAACGAATAATGGGCCCATGAACATTAAAATTTACATTTTAAACTGTACAATTAAGAAAAGCATATGGAGCAGCACGAACGTAATAAAGACAAAAATAATAGGAACACAGCACAACTACTTACTTTTTTGCAGCACTCTCCGGATCTTTCGGTACTGCTCGGGCTCTCTTAATTTGAGGTCCGACCACCGCTTCCTGAGCTGATCTTTCGATCGTCGTACCCCAAAATTCCGGTGCAGACTTTTGACCACTTTCGCCATGATCTTGGCCTTTCTGATATTGGGGTTGGGGTAAGGCCCATACTTTCCATCATAGTCGGCCTTCTTCAGGATGCCCACCATCTCCCCAAAGGACATATTTGTGGCCTTAAATCTTCTCCTTCTGGATCGGGACGTTTCTGTCTCCGGGCTTCTCCTCCTCCTCGTTGCTATAATTAGCACGCACCTGCTGTGACTCCGCCATGTGCTCTTCACCCACTGCGCCGAAGGAAAAGGGGCGGGGAATAGACTAGAAAGAACGTCAGGGGCGGGCGGAGTTACACGCATGCGCAGTGTGTATAAAGCGTAACACACGTGCGTATTACGTACGATCTGTGAGCGGAGGAAGGAGCATTGGACGCGCCGATCATAAGAACGAAGGTAAGAGACAAACTTGTGCCTATACTGCTTCTAGATTGAGGCCTATATTGTAACAAGATTAGGAGAGTTGGGTCTGACATTAGGCTTTGTCTTGTGTTGTGTCTTGCAGTGAACATGGATATCTTATTACAAGATAATGACTTCATGTCAATATTCATTGACATGTTCAGGGAGCTGCCCTGTTTGTGGGAGATCAACCACCCACATTACAGGAACCAAACAAAGAGGAAGGCAGCACTGGATCAATTGTTGGAAATTGTGAAGCAGGTGATCCCCACGGCAGACATCACATATTTGAAGATCTTAATTGGTGGCCTGAGGAGCACATATGTAAGGGAGCGCCAGAAAGTCCAAGATTCGCAGAGATCCGGAGCAGCAGATGACATCTATGTCCCCAGGATGTGGTACTATGACAGGCTGCATTTTCTGGCAGGCCAGACTGAACCCAGGCCATCACTCTCCAGTCTTCCTTCCACGCTTCCTTCCCTCCCAGCTGAGGCTTCTGACGCCCAACCTGGGCCTTCCAGGCAACAACATGTAGAGGAGCCCAGCTTAAGCCAGGTATAGCATTCCTCTAAATAGTTCAGGTTGTCCAATCAATGATGTTAACTAGATGTTAGTTTGGAGTACTAATTTAGGATTGTGATTGATGATGCAAAAACTAAAACCATGTCCCTTTTTCATACACAGGAAAGTCTCAGCCAGGAGGTGGCCGGGCCGAGCCGGCTGCCTGATATGCCGGTCCCTCCCCAACACCTGGAAAGAGAAAGTGGCAGGAGGAGGAGTGCCCTAGAGGAGGCTGCCATAGGCCTCTTTTGGAGGGCTACAGAGGCCCTGGGAGCACCACACACCGTGGAGGAGGACATTGCTGCCATCATTGCCTCTAAAATGCAGAGGATGGAGGAGGGACAACAACTCATGTGTGAATCTCTCATATTGGAGGCTCTTAATAAAGGTATGAGGGGCCAAATTACATCTCAGACACACCTTTGCGAACTCACAGATGGTCCTCCTCCTCCTCCTGCAGGTCCTCCTCCTCCTTCTCCTCCAGGTCCTACCAGTCCTCCTCCTCCTCCAGGTCCTACTCCTCCTCCTGCCACATCTCCAACAGCACAGCCACAGCCCGGAATGAAGCGTGGAAGGAAGACCAGAAAGTGAGGACCCTGGATCCAGTCTGGTCGGCCAAAATATGCAGCCTCTTGTGGTACCACAGCCTGGGGACACAGATGTCATCTGCTGCTTTCCGGATCTCTGGGACTTCTGGACCAGACTGGCCTCCCTTACATATGGACTCCTCAGGCCACCAATTTTGATGTTCAAGAATTGATGTCTGCCCTGGGGGTCCCAGGCTTCGCTAATTTCTCATGTTTATCCAGTGTTGCCTCCCTCTTTGTTTGGTTCTGAGCCCTTAATAAAGGAATTTTGTTTTGAATTATACTTGCCTATGTGTGTTTTCCTTCAAAAAGGACAGTTGGTTTGTGAGGATTCAGGTACATTTCAAAAATACAATGTGAAATTAACAAGGGACACCAACACCAAACAATCTCCTTGAGATTAAATAATAAAAGATATCAATGGTGTTGTGGTAACTTGACACACAAAACACACACAAAAATAGTCTGGAGTAAAACTAAAAATAACATTAAACAAAGATCAGCCTTGGAAAAAATACAAACATAAAATCTAAACCAAAAATGTCTTTAAATCAAAAAAAAAGAAAACAAAAAAAAAAAAAAAATTCTGTCAGATGTGACAAATAACAATATATTCAGGGAATCCCAAGAAAAAAACAAAAAAATAAGTTTGTGAGAAGTGTGTGTGAATATGAGCAGCAAAACTACTTAATTCTTGTCACATTATAAAGAAGAAGAGAGTGCGCTGTATTAAACCATTTTTAACATTGCACCGTGACGAAAGTGCTGTATCCATTGCGAACGCAAATTTTACATGACCGAGCTGTTCCGTGTCGAAATTTCTTCTGAGCATGCGTGGCACTTTGTGCGTCGGAACAGGCCACACACGGTCGGAATTGACGCGATCGGATTTTGTTGTCGGAAAATTTCATCTCCTGCTCTCAAACTTTGTGTGTCGGAAAATCCGATGGAAAATGTCCGATGGAGCCCACACACGGTCGGAATTTCCGACAACACGCTCCGATCGGACATTTTCCATCGGAAAATCCGACCGTGTGTACGGGGCATTAGAGTTCTTAGAAGGACAGAGAGGGCAATCTGTAACAAAGACCTGAAACGCCGAACTGTATGTTGTCTACCGTGCGCACATCTTGGATCTGGTGGAGAGATTACTGGGAGGGGCTGGGGAAGACCCAGCTGTCATGGTGCATGTTGGAACCAATGACAAAGTCACAGGCAGATGGAGTGTCCTAAAAAACGATTTTAGAGACTTGGGAGCTAAATTGAGGAAAAGGACCTCCAAGGCAGTATTCTCAGGAATACTACTGGTACATCGAGCCACACCAGAAAGGCAGAGGGAGATTAGGGAAGTAAACAAGTGGCTGAGGAGCTGGTGTAGTAGGGAGGGGTTTAGGTTCCTGGAGGACTGGGCTGACTTCTCAGTCGATAACCAGTGATGGACTGCACCTAAATGAGGAGGGTACAGATCAGCTGGGAATGAAGATGGCCAAAAAGTTAGAGGGGTTTTTAAACTAGGCGACGGGGGGAGGGTCCAGAGGTAGAGAGAGTCAGTGCGAAACATATTCCAGAGGGTAGTATTGGGGGCATTAGTGGTAGGTTGACCAAAGCACATAATCCCAAGGTAAGTATAGTAGTAAGTCCTAGTTGCAATCTTGTAACACCCAATAAGAGGATAATATGCGACCGGTCTAAACTACATGGCATGTTCACCAATGCCAAGAGCCTGGCGGACAAGATTGGTGAACTAGAGAAACTGTTGTACAAGGAGGATTTGGATTTTGTGGCAATTTCAGAGACCTGGTTTAACAGCTCTCATGATTGGCTGGCAACCATTCAAGGGTATACCCTTTATCGTAAGGATAGAGAAGGTAAAAAGGGGGGGAGGGGTATGCCTATATATCAAGAATAACGTACTGGTGAATGTGAGAGATGATATTACTAAGGGAGCTACAGAGGAGGTGGAATCCTTATGGGTAGAGCTCCAAAGGTATGAAGCTAAGGGGAAAATAATACTGGGAGTATGCTATAGGCCCCCTAACCCGAGGGAAGAAGAGGGGACAGATCTCCTATCACAATTTGGATTAGCAGCAAGGATGGGAAGTGTTTTCATAATGGGGGATTTTAATTATCCAAATAAAGACTGGGTCGGAGGGAACCACGCATTCATCTAAGGCTCGCCAGTTTCTAAATGTCTTGCAGGACAATTTTATGGGTCAGGTGGTAGACGCACCAACTAGAAATAAAGCGTTACTGGATCTACTGATTACCAACAATACAGACCTGATCATGGATGTGGAAATACGGGGCAATTTAGGTAACAGGTCAATTGTCTTCAGTATAAACATAAGGGGAATACAAAGACACTGAATTTAAAAAAAAACAACTTCCCTAAACTACAAACCTTACTAGAAGGCATAAATTGGGATAGAATCTTTGGAACAAAGAACATGGAGAAGAGATGGGTTTGCTTTAAGAGCATATTAAATAAGGGCATTAGCCAATGCATCCCATTGGGTAATAAATTTAAAAGAGCGAACAAAAGTCCTGGATGGCTTAACTCCAATGTAAAAATGCATATAAAACCAAAGGAGAAGGCCTTCAAAAAATACATGGTTGAGGGATCATCATCATCATTCAGACTTTATAAAGAATGCAACAAGAAATTTAAGGGTGCAATAAGGACGGCTAAGATAGAACATGAAAAACATATAGCGGAGGAGAGCAAAAAAATCCCAAGAAATTCTTTAAGTATGTAAACAGTAAAAAAGGGAGGACAGACCATATTGGCCCCATAAAGAATAAGGAAGGACATCTGGTTACAAAGGATGAGGAGATGGCGAAGGTAGTAAGTTTATTATTCTCCTCAGTCTTCACGAGGGAATCGGGGGGCTTCAGTAACCAAAACTGCAGTGTTTATCCTCATGACACATCACAGAATGCACCTCCATGGTTAACAGAGGACAGAATTACAATTAGACTTAGGAAACTTAACATTAATAAATCACCATATGGCTTGCACCGAGGGTACTTAGGGAACTCAGTCAAGTAATTGGCAGACCATTGTTCCTAATTTTTACTGACAGTCTACTGACTGGAATGGTACCAGCTGATTGGAGAAAAGCCAATGTGGTGTATCTGGATTTTGCAAAAGCATTTGACACAGTTCCCCATAAAAGTTTACTATACAAAATAAGGTCCGTTGGCATGGACCATAGGGTGAGTACATGGATTGAAAACTGGCTACAAGGGCGAGTTCAGAGGGTGGTGATAAATGGGGAGTACTCGGAATGTTCAGGGGTGGGTAGTGGGGTCCCCCAGGGTTCTGTGCTGAGACCAATCCTGTTTAATTTGTTCATAAACGACCTGGAGGATGGGATAAACAGTTCAATCTCTGTATTTGCGGACAATACTAAGCTAAGCAGGGCATTAACTTCTCCGCAGGATGTTGAAACCTTGCAAAAAGATCTGAACAAATTAATGGGCTGGGCAACTACATGGAAAATGAGGTTCAATGTATATAAATGTAAAATAATACATTTGGGTGGCAAAAATATGAATGCAATCTATACACTGGGGGGGAGAACCTCTGGGGGAATCTAGGATGGAAAAGGACCTGGGGGCCCTAGTAGATGATAGGCTCAGCAATGGCATGCAATGCCAAGCTACTGCTAACAAAGCAAACAGAATATTGGCATGCATTAAAAAGGTGATTAATTCCAGAGATAAAAAGATAATTCTCCCGCTCTACAAAACTCTGGTCCGGCCGCACCTAGAGTATGCTGTCCAGTTCTGGGCACCAGTCCTCAGGAAGGATGTACTGGAAATGGACCGAGTACAAAGAAGGGCAACAAAGCTAATAAAGGGTCTGGAGGATATTAGTTATGAGGAAAGGTTGCGAGCACTGAACTTATTCTTTCTGGAGAAGAGACGCTTGAGAGGGGATATGATTTCAATTTACAAATACCATACTGGTGACCCCACAATAGGGATAAAACTTTTTCGCAGAAGGGAGTTTAACAAGACACATGGCCACTCATTAAAATTAGAAGAAAAGAGGTTTAACCTTAAACTACATAGAGCAGGGATATGCAATTAGCGAACCTCCAGCTGTTGCAAAACTACAAGTCCCATCATGCCTCTGGGTGTCATGCTTGTGGCTGTCAGAATCTTGCTATGCTCGATGGGACTTGTAGTTCTGCAACAGCTGGAGGTCCACTAATTGCATATCCCTGACGTAGAGGGTTCTTTACTGTAAGAGCGGCAAGGATGTGGTATTCCCTTCCACAGGCGGTGGTCTTAGCATGGGGCATCGATAGTTTCAAGAAACTATTAGATAAGCACCTGAACGACCACAACATACAGGGATATGCAAGGTAATACTGACGTAAAATCACACACATAGGTTGGACTTGATGGACTTGTGTCTTTTTTCGACCTCACCTACTATGTAACTATGTAACTATGGCACCTCATGGCAAAGAACTCTCTGAGGATCTGAAAAAAAGAATTCTTGCTCTACATAAAGATGGCCTAGGCTATAAAAAGATTGCCAAGACCCTGAAACTGAGCTGCAGGATGGTGGCCAAGACCATACAGCGGTTTAACAGGACAAGTTACACTCAGAATAGGCCTCAACAATGGCCGACCAAAGAAGTTGAATGCACGTGCTCAACGTCATATCTAGAGGTTGTCTTTGGGAAATAGGCTTATGAGTGCTGCCAGCATTGCTGCAGAGGTTGAAGAGGTGGGGGGTCAGCCTGTCAGTACTCAGACCATATGTCGCACACTGCATCAAATTGGTCTGCATGGCTGTCGTCCCAGAAGTAAGCCTCAGAAGGAAGCTGAAGACAAGCAGACTAAGGACACGGATTACTGGAACCATGTCCTGTGGTCTGATGAGACCAAGATAAACTTATTTTGTTCAGATGGTGTCAAGTGTGTGTCACAGCAACCAGGTGAGGAGTACAAAGACAAGTGTGTCTTGCCTACAGTCAAGCATGGTGGTGGGAGTGTCATGGTCTGGGACTCCATGAGTGCTGCCGGAACTAGGGAGCTATAGTTCATTGAGGGGACCATGAATGCCAACATGTACTGTGACATACTGAAGCAGAACATGATCCCCTCCCTTCAGAGACTGCGTCGCAGGGCAGTATTCCAACATGATAACGACCCCAAACACACCTCCAAGACGACCACTGCCTTGCTAAAGAAGCCGAGGGTAAAGGTAATGGACTGGCCAAGCATGTCTCCAGATCTAAACCCTTTTGAGCATCTGTGGGGCATCCTCAAATGGAAGGTGGAGGAGCGGAAGGTCTCTAACTTCCAACAGCTCCGTGATGTCATCATGAAGGCGTGGAAGAGGACTCCAGTGGCAACCTGAGAAGCTCTGGTGAGCTGGAAAATAACGGTGGCCACACAAAATATTGACACTTTGGGCCCAATTTGGAAATTTTCACTTAGGAGTGTACTCACTTTTGTTGCCAGTGGTTTAGACATTAATGGCTGTGTGTGGAGTTATTTTGAGGGGACAAGAAATTAACACTGTTATACAAGCTGTACACTCACTACGTTACATTGTAGCAAAGTGTAATTTCTTCAGTAAAAAGATATAATAAAATATTTACAAAAATGTGAGGGGTTTATTATATGATATAGTCATTTAAACATTATAGGACAGGGCTGCCAATTCAGAAACACACCTCGCAAAAAGCCTAGGTCAGGTCATACTGATCCCACACAGCTACCAGAGGGAAGGAGGGAAACTGAGCAACTTCCTCAAAACAGGCTACCCGCAGCCCCATGACTCTCATTAAAAAGCAAAGAGTCTGTTGACTCTTGGACTGTACAATCTTTGTCTGGGAGTGGAGAGTTTTCATTTTTTTGTTTAGAGAGGAAAAAAAATCTCCCTTCTGTGTCTAGGGTTATACCCAGATACTCCAAGTGAGTCAGCTTTAACACAGACTTCTGAAAGTGCAGGATCCAACCAAATCTTTTCAAGGTCTGAAGCGCGCAGCAGCGAAAGTGGGCGTGGTTTACGCGACATACTGGGCGTAGCTTAAATGGGCATGGCTCAAGAGGGTGTGGTTAGAGTCTGAGATGAATGAGGGATGGAGAGGGAAAGGGGGAGAGGGGGAGAGGGGGAAAGGGGGAGAGGGAAATGATGGGACAGCCGCCCCAGATCCTACACAATAAAAATATGTGTATTCTAGAAAGTTTAACAATCAGCAGATAAAGATTCTCCAAGCACCTGGTGTTAGCACTTCAATCATCCCGGCACCATGGTTGTTATGGTGTCAGGATGATTGAAGTGCATTATTTCTATTATTACATTGTAATATAAAATGAAATCATTCAACTCACCATAATGCAGAATCAGTGGGATCCCTGAGCGTGTCACTAGCCACGTCGCCTGCCACCAGCTGTCCGTCCTTACGTCAGATGTCCCAGCAGAGTCCGTTCTTGCATCAGGTGCCCCCAGCAGAGCCCCCCTTACATCAGATGTCCCCAGCGGAGCCCCCCCTCACACCAGGAGTCTCCAGCGGAGCCCCCCTCACACCAGGAGTCCCCGGCGGAGCCCCCCCTCACACCAGTAGTCCCCGGCGGAGCCCCCCTCACACCGGGAGTCCCCGGTGGAGCCCCCCCCACATTAGGTGTCCTCAGCAGAGCCCCCCCTCACATCAGGTGTCCCCAGCGGAGCTCCCCCTCACATCAGGTGTCCCTGGCAGAGCCCCCCCACACATCAGGAGTCCCCGGTGGAGCCCCCGCTCACATCAGGAGTGCCCAGAGGAGCTCCCCCTGACATCAGGTGTCCCCAGCGGAGCTCCCCCTCACATCAGGTGTCCCCGGCAGAGCCCCCCCTCACATCAGGTGTCCCCGGCAGAGCCCCCCCTCATATCAGGTGTCCCCAGTGGAGCCCCCCTCACATCAGGTGTCCCCGGCAGAGCCCCCCTCACATCAGGTGTCCCCGGCAGAGCCCCCCCTCACATCAGCTGTCACTGGCAGAGCCCCCCTCACATCAGGTGTCCCTAGTGGAGCCCCCCCTCACATCAGGAGTCCCCAGCGGAGCCCCCCTCACATCAGGTGTCCCCGGCAGAGCCCCCACTCACATCAGGTGTCCCCGGCAGAGCCCCCCTCACATCAGGTGTCCCCGGCAGAGCCCCCCCCTCACATCAGGTGTCCCCAGTGGAGCCGACCCTCACATCAGGTGTCCTCGGCAGAGCCCCCCCCTCACATCAGGAGACCCCAGCGGAGCTCCCCCTCACATCAGGAGTCCCCAGCGGAGCTCCCCCTGACATCAGGTGTCCCCGGCGGAGCTCCCCCTCACATCAGGTGTCCCCGGCAGAGCCCCCCCTCACATCAGGTGTCCCCGGCAGAGCCCCCCTCATATCAGGCGTCCCCAATGGAGCCCCCCTCACATCAGGTGTCCCCGGCAGAGCCCCCCCTCACATCAGGTGTCCCCGGCAGAGCCCCCCCTCACATCAGGCGTCCCCAGTGGAGCCCCCCTCACATCAGGTGTCCCCAGCAGAGCCCCCCTCACATCAGGTGTCCCCGGCAGAGCCCCCCTCACATCAGGTGTCCCCGGCAGAGCCCCCCCTCTCATCAGGTGTCCCCGACAGAGCCCCCCTCACATCAGGTGTCCCCAGCAGAGCCCCCCCTCACATCAGGTGTCCCCAGTGAAGCCCCCCTCACATTAGGTGTCCCCGGCAGAGCCCCCCTCACATCAGGTGTCCCCGGCAGAGCCCCCCCTCACATCAGGTGTCCCCAGTGGAGCCCCCCTCTCACATTAGGTGTCCCCAGTGGAGCCCCCCCTCACATTAGGTGTCCCCAGTGGAGCCCCCTCACATCAGGTGTCCCTGGCGGAACCCCCCTCACTTCAGGTGTCCCCAGTGGAGCCCCCCTTACATCAGGTGTCCCCAGTGGAGCCCCCCTTACATCAGATTCCCACAGCGGTGCGCCCCCCCACCTCAGAGGTGTCCTAGTGTGTCCGCCGGCCACATGGCTAGAATCCCCGCCCCTTTCCATAACAGACTGGCAGCGGGGCGGGGGGTAGGCGGGGCGAGGCGGAGGGTGGGCGGCGACGCAGGAGCTCCATCTAGCCCCCCCCAGCCATCTTTCTGAACTTCTTTAAGATGGCGGCCGGCAGAGACAATGTCTCCGCCAGCCGCGGACCTCTAGCGGCGGCTGCGGCGGCAAAAATAGTGAAGAACCGGATTTCTCGGGACATTTCCCGGGACACCACAAATTTGGGAATGGAGTTGAAATTTAATCCCTTGTGTCAACTGATGCGGAGGAACCCTACTAACATGATAAAAAACTGACATGATAAAAAAAAAAAAAACCTAAAAAAAAGGGGGAGGGGCGGGGAGGAAAAGAGGGCGAAGAAAAGAGGAAAGGAGAGGAACGAGATCAGAAAAAGAATTAAGTAAGGAACACGCACCAAAAAAAGAAAGATAGTTAGTAGGGTGCTCTAATATTTTCTATGCAAATCCTTGCGCAAATGTGCGCCGCCTATAAGCGGGGAGTGGAAGCTCGACTCTGTAAAGCAGTGGGAGACGTGCCCTTGGGTTGAAACCTGTATTATGCTAAAACCCAACTGAGACCTCATATGGAGGTAGCCCAGTGGAGCAAACACCTTCATATCAGGGTAACTGCTCTGAAAGGCAACTGAATGGAGACCCGTCTTCACCATGAGAGGACACATGTATTCATTAGTAACAAAAATTATAAACATATTTAAACAAACAAAACGGAAACTATGATACCAAACCTCAAAATCCGCTAGCTCTGTGTTCCAAAGCCTTCTGGGAGAGGACCGAGAGAGGGGTAGAGAAGGAAGCGCCACCTGAGTGTAGTATTAACAAATGATGTTTAATGACACCAGGTAAAAACACACTTACAGGATAAAAACATATAAAAGGCTCATCTGTATAGGTATGTGGTCCTCGGTGTTCCCTCTGGTCGTGTGGTGGTGATGCTGCAGGGATGCTGGGCTGCAGAAGGTGGATTACCAGCCGGGAGCTCTTTCTGTGGCCATCAGGAAGAGACTAGGGGCCGGCGTGGAGCGCACTTGGAGCGTGCGTGACGTCACAGGTCATCCGTCCACTTCCGGGTTTGGTATCCAGGGGAGGGATCATCCAGGGTGGAGGGCTTGCAGGGCGGTTGAGAGAAGGCTACGCGCCCGGAGCCACTGCTCCTTCAATAGGCCTCTTGCGGACGGACGACCTGTGACGTCAGGCACGCTCCACGTGCGGTCCACGCCGGCCCCTAGTCTCTTCCTGATGGCCACAGAAAGAGCTCCTGGCTGGTAATCCACCTTCTGCAGCCCAGCATCCCTGCAGTGTCACCACCACAGGATCAGAGGGAACACCGAGGACCACATACCTATACAGATGAGCCTTTTATATGTTTTTATCCTGTAAGTGTGTTTTTACCTGGTGTCATTAAACATCATTTGTTAATACTACACTCAGGTGGCGCTTCCTTCTCTACCCCTCTCTCATCCATCACAGAGCCAGCTCTCTGAGGACAGCAGCCGCCTAGCCTACCAGCCTACTTTAACCATTACATTACCGGTTACCACTTAACCCTTGAACTTCCAGCCTGTCCCCTATGGACTAAGTTGCTCAGCCCTTTATATCTCCTGTTATATATGGACTTGTGTGCTTGAGCTTACAGTTACCAATACTCTGTCTTTCTGGGAGAGGACCCACAATGCGCCCCAGCCACATTCCAGGAAAAATCAAAAAAGTAAAACTGCTAGGAAGTAGTGGCGGGGGGGGGGGGAGGCCGCGGGCCCATCCCCATCCGACTCCAGATCGTGCTCATACTACATGGTCCTTCCGTCTAAACTTTAAAACTATCTAAACCTTATGTTCTGTAAGTTCAGGGCTGTATAGGCCAGCCATGTGGTTCCGTAGAACTAAGGCCTACTTTTTTTTGTAATTCTTTTATTTCTTTCAAAGACATCACATGTTAATTAACAAATACGGATGTAACAAATGACAGCATATACAGAGATGATTGAGTCATAGGCATGTCACATAAAGGGTTACAGACCAAGTCAGAAGTGGCAAACGAACAAGCCCCTTAATTATATGTTTAGTGTAGCGTATGGAGGGTTATAACCTTATGGTGGGGCAGTCTGAGAACCCAGCCTGAGATAAACAGAGAAAAAAAAAAAAAAAGGAAAAAAACTTCTCAAGTATCATCTTAATAACACGTTTGAGTCTGCATAGCAACCAAGACTGACCAGTGATAATAAAATTAAAAATTCCCCAGCTGGTTGGAAGGAATACCTCCCATGCGACCAGCTGGGTCCAGTCGTGGGATGCATAGATAGGTAATATGTATCAAGATATTCTCAGTATCTGGCTAAACTTTCCCCACAACTGGAAGGGATTGAGGGGGAAACAGAGGGGGAGGGCAGAAAAGGAGGAAGGAGGGGGATATGAGGAAGAGGAAGAGAAAACAGCGGCGGTGGCGCCCCCCAGTCCGGCAGGCAGCCCGGGCCCCAGAATCATTCAGCCTGAGCTACCTCTTGGAGGTACGATTCAGAGTAAATAAAGTCTGCCAAGGTCGCCAAGTCTCCCGAAAAGCCTCCTCCCTGTCGTACAGCGTGGCAGTTAGATCCTCCATATTTTGAAGTTCGTTCACCTTAGCATACCACTGCGTTTTTGTAGGTAGGGACTCCGATCTCCAACATAAGGGTATACATGCCTTGGCTGCATTCAATAGTTGAATGGTTAGAGAGGCTTTATATTTCTTGATCGGACGTTTAGAGAGATGCAGCAAGCAGGCCCCAGGGTCCCCCTCCACAGCAACACCAGTCAAGTGCTCAACTGTGCGTGCCACCTCCAACCAGTAGGGTTTGATTTTGGGACAATCCCAGAAAACATGGAGCATCGTTACCTCTCCCTCCCCACACCGCCAACATGAGCTAGAAACCTGCGGGAAAAAACGGTGCAGAGTAGAAGGCACTCTGTACCAGCGAGTCACAATCTTATAGCATGTCTCTTGAACCCTGGTGGCCAGGGATGATTTCTGGGCAAAATGTAGGATCTTTTCTCTCTGTGGTTCAGTGAATTGTACAACTAGTTCTTCTTCCCATTTAGAGAGAAAGGGGGTACGAATCCTTCTGCTGGTGATATTAGTGAAGAGTATATCAATGATAGACAATGGCGGGTCGGTTCTTTGCGATGGCAGATTTGTTCCAGCTCTGTAAGCTGGCGCGATATACCCGGAGTCCGTGCACAACGGCGTAGGAAGGTGCGAAGTTGAAGGCCGCTCAAAAAGTCTAATGGAGGGTCAGAACCTGCCATCCCGGCGTCCGCCATGAGCTGTCCAGTCGGGCCTAGGAAATCGTGGAGGTGTGGCCACCTGCCCTTCTTCGTCAAGTGACGGAATACAGGACCCCCGCAACCGGTGGAAAATCAGGGTTGCCCGAAATTGGCACCATAGGTGAGGGTATTGGGGATATCGAGGAATGCCTGAAGGCATCTCTCGCCTCCTGAATTGTGCTTCCTAGAGTGGGGTGGGCAGCGATGGCCTTCGGAATGGGAGTGGTGGTCCAAGGCCAGCTCTTGGCCGTGCCTTCGGAGTCCTCTAACTCCATCGTCACCCACTGCTTTGCCTCCGCATGACAGTGCCAGTCCACTACCCTGGTGAGGTGGCTTGCCCTATAGTACGCTTCCACATCGGGAAGACCAACCCCACCTTTGTGTTTTGCCATGTGGAGAAGTTGCAGTTTAATACGCGGCTTTCGGTGTGACCAAATAAAATCGCGGAACAATGAATGGATTCGCTTGAAGAAGGGAGGAGGGAGACGAATGGGGAGGGCCTGTAGCAGATAGAGCACCCTTGGCAAGGCTGTCATCTTGATGGCATTACATCGACCAAACCACGTCAGGGTCAGGGAATGCCAGTAAAGCAAATCCGTCTTGAGACGAAGGAGTAGAGGAGCGAAATTCGCTTGGTATAGATTGGCAGGGTCAGGGGTAATGTCAACTCCCAAATATGGGATAGTATCGGTTGCCCAATGTAACTGGTACTCTGCGCGCAGACGGCGTACTATGTCTGTGCCCACCGTGATGTTAAGTAAGGAGGATTTTGTTAAATTAATTCGGAACTGGGAGAGATCTCCATAAATTTGGAGGGAGTGAAGTAAAGTAGGAAGTGAGGCCAGTGGGTCTGCCAGGAAAAAGATGAGGTCATCGGCGAAAGCGGCTACCTTGTGTGCCCCGGAAGATTTGTGATAACCGATAATGCCCGAGTTTGCCCTTATCCTACAAAGGAAGGGCTCCAAAGTGAGTATAAAGATTAGCGGAGACAAAGGACAACCCTGTCGGGTGCCATTGCGTATGGTAAAGTAGCTCGACCTTATTTCGTTTACCTTAACTGCTGCTGTAGGATGGGAGTAGAGGGACAATATCCAGCTGAGCATTGATGAGCGAAGACCGATGTGCTCCAGGGTGGCCTGTATGAAGGACCAATCTACATGGTCGAAAGCCTTCTCCGCGTCTGTAGACAGCAGGAGAAGGGGTCACCGTGACGTCCTAGCTGCATGGATTAAATTGATTACCCTGATGGTGTTATCGCGGGGTTCTCGCTGTGGCACAAAACCTGCCTGGTCCTTATGGATCAGGCTTGGCATATGCAAAATTAGCCTATTGGCCAGTATCTTGGCAAACAATTTCAGATCAGTGTTTAGGAGAGCCATCGGCCGATAGCTTCCACACCGCAAGGGATCCTTCCCCTCTTTAGGGATAAGGGAAATATAGGCTCTTAAAGTGTCAATGGGAAAGGAGTTGCCTTCAGTGATCGAATTAAGTGCGGATATCAGGGGTTTAGAAAGCGTCTCAAAGAATGTCTTATAGTACGCCGGTGTAAACCCGTCCGGGCCTGGGGCTTTCTTAGGTTTTGAGTTCGCTAGTGCCACACCTAACTCTTCTAAGGTAATGGGATCCTCTAGTTCTTCCTGAACCGCAGTCGGGAGTGAGGGCATACCCGACAAGGCTATATAAGATCGGGGGGTAAATCCCCCAGCAGAATTAGGGTCCTCAGGTGGTTGCCTGTCAAGGTTGTAGAGGCCTTCATAGAAGGATCGAAACTCTGCTGCGATATCGGAGGATGCAGTCATCTTCCGACCAGAGGATGACAGGATGTGGGAAATGTAGGTTTTGGTGCGGGGGCCACGTAGTGCTCTGGCTAGGAGCGAGCCAGGTTTATTGGAGTACTCGTACATCGTTCGGCGTGCCCATGCCAGTTTTTGTTTCGTTTTATGGAACAGAAGTTCACGAAGCTCCTTGCGGGCTTTAAGGAGGTCATGGTGGGTGGAACAAGCAAGACTGACCTTATGGGCACCCTCTAGGGTACGGATTTGAGCGAAGAGTTCATCAATGCGGCGTGTTCTATCCCGTTTAAGGCGGGCACCTATGCTAATTAAAGTGCCCCTAACAACTGTCTTGTGGGCCTCCCAAACCGTTAACGGGTTGGGGACTGAGGCTTCGTTGACAGAGAAGTATTCCCGCAACTTGACCTGTATTTCTGAACAGATCTCCTCTGACTGCAACAAGGCTTCATTAAGCCTCCAGGAGGGTGGAGTCCGGGTCATCGGCCCCAGCCGAAGTGTCATATGAATCGGTGCATGGTCCGAGAAGGAAATGACATCTATGGAGGTATTCACCACCCTAGCTAGATCTTTGTGTGTAATCAGCAAATAGTCCAGTCTCGAGTAAGAGTGGTGAACTGAGGAAAAATATGTATAGTCTCTATCCTGAGGGCGTGACAGACGCCAGGGATCTATTAAGCGTAGGGCATGGAGGTCTGCTTTCATTCGCTTGAGGCGTGCGTAAGAGAGATGGGACGAGCCGCGTGAGGCATCTAGTAAGGGATCCATTGTAAAGTTGAGATCCCCCCCAAAGACAAGCACCCCCTCCGAAAACTCCAATAGCTGAGGTAGCAGCTTCCGCAGGAATTGTGGGTGGTCAACATTGGGGAAGTAGACATTGGCGAAGGTGACCTGCACATCAGACACCCTTCCCTTCAGGAGGAGAAAACGACCCTGGGGATCTACCCGCTGCGCCTCAAAGACCCACGGTACCAATTTTGCTATAAGGATGCTGACCCCCTTAGATTTGGAGATGGGCGATATGCTGTGGTATGCCGCCGGGAACGCTCCATTAGTCAATTTAGGAATACGGTCACCATGGAAATGTGTTTCCTGTAAAAAAGCAATTTGAGTTTTGCCTTTACGCAGATCAGTTAGTAACTGGGAGCGTTTTTCTGGTACATTGAGACCACGTACATTAAGGGAGGTGACCTTTAGGAGACCCATAGCGCCAGCTATCAATCCGGTAAGCAGGGACAATAATGTGAGGTAAGTGATCGTCTCCAGTCCCAGTCCCCACCCAACCAGGGGGCAACACCACCGACGAAAAGAAAAAGGGAACAAGAGAGGGGTGGAGAAGGGGGAGAGCAAACAGAAGGGGTAGAGAAGGGGGAGAGCAAGCAAGAAAGGGAGGGGGGAGGGGGAAAGAAGGGGGGGGGGTTAAGGGAAGAACAATCTAGCAAGACAGTTACTCTCTGGACCTCCGATTAGCACTAAAAAGTCCAATCGGGTGACCGCCCTAAATGGGGGTGGACAGGGCAGTGAGGATTGTTTTTGATCAAACAATTCAATGACCAGAAATTTAACAAACTAAGGCCTACTTAAAGGACAAAAAGGATACCGACAGTCCGTGTCATTACAAAAATATTGAGATGTGGAGGAATCTCTTTGCGGGTGTCTGCTTAAGATGCCATCTCCAGCTATGGTTCAGGAGATATTGGATTGTCCCTAGATTCAGCTTCTGATCTGGAACGTTGCTGTCTTCTGCTGCGTCTTTGTGGTCTTGGGGACGCCGGCCGAGTGATGCCAAATGTGAGCTAAAAGTCCAACCAATCAGGAATGGATATCGCCGGGATGTCCAGAAAGGCGAACAAATCTGATATTTGGTCCGGCCATCGCAGGATGAAGGTGTCACGGAACGTCCCACACTCCGCTTGAGTGCTTCCGTCGGTATACCACTTCCTCCCAGTCTGGATACAGATATCAGATATTCCAACTGCTCCCAAGCATAAAACAAGGCGAGACTTGCTTAGATGTTAACATGGACTGTTTTTTTTAGAATCAAATTTACAAGACTTTATATGCTGTTAGAGGAGGTTGCCCCCTCCTGCTCATATTACTCTAACAATACTGTAGTATGGGTCATATATAACTTTAGTTATTGAATTACAAGAAACTTAGTAATAGTTTTAAGGTGATTACACATATATATATATATATATATATATATATATATATATATATATATATATATATTTCTATATATGTATAATGTATGTTTCTGAGCTCACAGACGGTCATTCACAGATGGTCACATTGTCCTGGGATAGGCTTTGTTAGTACCAGATAAAACCAGATTTTTCGCGCCTTCCATCTAGCCTTTAAAAGGTCAGACAATAGAGCAGACCGGTGAACTTCGTGGAGGGACGTTAGTGGTCCCAGATCTTGAACAGGCTGTCGGCTTCCAGAACTATCTGAAAATTCAGAAGTTGAGGGGTTCCCTGGATTGAATGCTGAATTTATCCTGTATTGTATCATCTGTAATACATCTTTAATCAAAGCTAAGTAAATCTCTTTTATTACATTCTTTGTTTTGTGTGTTTTAATCATTGCATTTACTGACCACATATCTAAAAGGGTAAATATATAAATGAATCTATGAATAAATGTAACACAGAATTTAACTCCTTGCTACAAATACAACTGTAACCTAATTAACATGAGCTAGTTTACTAAATCATTTACCCAGACTAGGTGACTACGTCTCCTAGCTCATTACCATAAACATCAACACAGGGTTAATTAGAACAAACAACAATGAGTGGAATACCCTTAAAACCTGTGGTAAGCCAGACTAGACTCATTTACATTAAACACATTATAGCAGACATCAGACAGGTGAGTGGAGTTGATATTAGCATCGCCTCACACTATGTGTCCCAACAGTATGACTCAGTCACTATTGCTAATATGGCAAATACAGGGTCCCCAGAGTCTGTGTGTCCTGGGGGACAAGGACCTGAAACCAAAGTAACAACACCTCAAGGGTACCCCAAATGCCAGGGCCCATAATCTGTAGGCAAGAGGCTCACATTCAGTCCCCTCCAAAAGCCTCTGTCCCGGGTGAGTCTGTCACAGAAGGAACCTCCATTTTTGAGCACTACAAGGTGAAAAGGGTGGCCCTATCTGTACGTAGCTCCCGCATTCCTAATGGCTTCCAGTAGGGGGAGCAACATGCCTCTCATCCTAAGCGTGAGCCGTGATAAATCTGGGAATAAATGCACAGCTGCGCCGTCAAAGTCCACCGGGCCTTTGGTCCAAGCCTGTTGCATTATTTCCTCTTTAACAGCATAAAAATGAAATGGACTCTGGCCAGGACGTCTCTAGGTAGAGGAGCCTCTCTTCCTCTGGGACCCTGTACTCTGTGTACCCTGTCCAGTTCCAACGCTGCTGTAGGCGGTTTGTCCAGAAGGCGATTAAAAATAGTTGTGACTGTAGCCCTGAGGTCCCCCCCAGAGGTAGTTTCCGGCAAGCCGCGCAGTCTAATGTTGTTTCTGCGACTGCGATTTTCCCCATCATCAACGGAAAGCTGCAACAAAATCAGGCGACGCTTATAATTAGATTGTGTCTCCTCCAACGCCACCATGCTAGATTCTATAGCATCTGATGCGGACTCAACCATGGTCACACGTGAGTCTACCGTGTCTATTCTTTGAGATCATGAATCTCTCTGGAAAGGGTACTCATTATTGTTGCAGCTGATTCAGCTATGTCCTGCTTAGTAGGGAGAAGTGAAATGATGTCCCTCCATGTGTCCACCAATGGCTGACCCTGCATTTCCATCCTTTGTGAGAGCTGAGACATGTCTGTTCCACATAGGTCAGGTGAAGGGATCGTGAGTCCGCTCGATCTAGGGGTTGCTGTGCCTCCTGAACAGTGCCTGGTATACTTTTGCCTGCCTTCTTTAGTGCGGCCGCACCAGCCGTGTTTGAGCGTGGCAGCGCCATCTTGTGACCAAAGACCTGGGGCGGAGTCACCAAATTCCTTAAAAAAATAAGCTGCTATGTCCGTTCCCCTGAGTGTTGTGGGTGTCCCTGGGGCTTTATCTGTCCCAGACATGTGAGAACCGTTAGGTCTGTGTACTCGGGATGGTTCTTCCCCCGATCGCAGCATGGAGCTCCCATTCAGGCAACCTCACAGCGCCATCGCTAAGCCACGCCCCCTGTGTGCTGTCCTGGAAAACTTCTGTGTGCAATGAACATTCTCCCTGATCCAGGTGCTGCCAGCTGAGGTAGTCTGCTTGCCATTTGTCCAAGCCTGGGATGTAAACAACAGACAAGGCTGGAACATAAAGTTCTGCCCAGGAGTTGTAAAGGTCTGGAGGGAAAATGAGCAACTTCCTCAAATCAGGCTACCAGCAGCCCCATGACTCTCATTAAAAAGCAAAGAGTCTGTTGACTCTTGGACTGTACAGTCTTTGTCTTGGAGTGGAGAGTTTTAATTTTTTTGTTTAGGGAGGAAAAAAATCTCCCTCTGTGTCTAGGGTTATACCCAGATACTCCAAGTGAGTCAGATATAACACAGACTTCTGAAAGTGCAGGATCCAACCAAATCTTTTCAAGGTCTGAAACATCTATGTCCTATTGTTGGTTGTTGATCAGGGCCTATGCTGCTGTTCCCTGAACACAAGATTGTCCAGATATCCCACAATGGAGATACCCTGAAATTGTAATAAGGCAAGCACAGGGACTAAAACCTTCTTAAGAACACGCATTAGGCTGTGCAGTATACCCATGGGTTTCGTGCGGGTTACTTTGTCGTAGACTTCTATTGCACCAGGCAGTTTGGAGCGCTTTCACAAAACACACCAAAACTGCCTGATGCAATAGATGTTGCACTGTGGTGGGGGGAAATCACACTGCATCAGTGTGAAATGGGCCTAACAAGAGCAGGTGTTACCGCCACAAAAAACACACCAAATAGACAACTAGAAGAGTAAAGTAAACTGTGATAGTTCTCCATTAGCAGCTTGGTTCAGGGTGTAGAAAACTAGAGTTGGTGCACTATTTCAACAAAAAAAATGTTATCAAACTATTTAGGAATAGTAACAATAAGGACCCAGACATTTGCATGGGTAGACAGTGCTGCAGTCTGGAACCCTTAGGTATATGCAGTATAAGTTGTCTGTGCAAAAATCTACCATCACTACAGTTAAGCACCCAGACTATTATCTCCCTATCAACCTCCTGTCTGATGAGGCTACCTCAGTGGCCATTTTATTAATTTTGAAATTAATAAATTGTTTGCTTTAAGAGTTAAAAAAGATGAAAGCCATCTATAAATTGTAAAGAATTCAGTAGCTTTCAAATATAAAGTGGTGCATATTATTTTGATAAGGTTCACTGATCACACACTGTGCTAAGAACATTCTGTAATGATTAGTATGATTTGTGGTTAGTGAGCTGTACTAAACTAAAGAGGTTGTAAATACCCTCACAATCTATTTTCCCTCTCTGATGCTCTTTAAGAGCTGTAATATCCAGCCTATTTGTTGTCACTTTTTTGGCAGCAGGAGAAAAACTATAAATCTCTGTGTATTTTTATCCTCCTAGGTTAAAAACATCCTGTGAGTGCTGTGTCCTTTCTACAAAGTATTTGCCTTTTCAAATAAATGTAAAATAGCTCCAGAAATAAAGAAAGGTGAATTGCTATGTAGGACTTCTTCTCTACTCTTACTGAGAAATTGCGTACTAGCTATCAATCAAGTACATTAGAAATTATAGCATTTTGAATTGCAGCAAATTTCACAGATGGATCTATTATTGCAGTACAGGTAGGAAGTATTTTTAACAATAAAAAAGCTATGTATAAAAAAAAAAAACAAAAAAAAAAAACAATTTATGAAAAATCAGAAATTACCGATTTTCTCTAAATAAGTCATAAGCACAATATATGATAATTCAACTACCTGGGAAGTTTAAAAAATGAGTGTAGAATTAAAACAATTGTATTTTCTAGATGGTGGGGCTGAAAGGAGTAGAGCATATTCACTTTTGAAAGCGCAGATTCACTTTGCAAAAGGGATTTCCCTTATTTTAGTGAATAGGGTGAAACATCATGACTAGGGATGAGCCGAACACCCCCCGGTTCGGTTCGCACCAGAACCTGCGAACGGACCGAAAGTTCGCACGAACGTTAGAACCCCATTGACGTCTATGGGACTCGAACGTTCGAAATCAAAAGTGCTCATTTTAAAGGCTAATTTGCATGGTATTGTCCTAAAAAAGGTTTGGGGACCCGGGTCCTACCCCAGGGGACATGTATCAATGCAAAAAAAACTTTTAAAAACGGCCGTTTTTTCGGGAGCAGTGATTTTAATGATGCTTAAAGTAAAAAAAAAAAAGTGAAATATTCCTTTAAATATCGTACCTGAGGGGTGTCTATAGTATGCCTGTAAAGTGACGCGTGTTTCCCGTGTTTAGAACAGTCCCTGCACCAAATGTCATTTTTAAAGGAAAAAATCTCATTTAAAACTGCTTGCGGGTTTAATGTAATGTCGGGTCCTGGCAATATGGATGAAAATCAGTGAGACAAACGGCATGGGTACCCCCCAGTCCATTACCAGGCCCTTTGGGTCTTGTATGGATATTAAGGGGAACCCCGCACCCAAATTAAAATAAGGAAAGGTGTGGGGCCACCAGGCCCTATATACTCTGAACAGCAGTATACAGGCTGTAGGTTTGTTGTTAAGTAGAATCTCTTTGTAATTTTGAACGGGTACATTTTTAACGTGTTTAGCTCCAGCCAAAAAATCTTTTTTAAGCTTTTTGGAAAACATAGGGAAGGGTTATCACCCCTGTGACATTTGTTTTGCTGTCTTTCCTCCTCTTCAGAAGATTTCACCTCACTTTTTGTCCCAATGGATTGGAAAGCATCAGTGGAAAGGAGAAATGTTTTTCCCATATTAACTCTTACAGGAGAGAATTTCCCTTCCTAGGGGTAGATTTCACTTCCTGTTGTCTCCTTCCGTTTGCAAGTAGGAGTCGTTTGTAAGTTAGTTGTTTGAAAGTAGGGTTCTGCCCTATATACTCAGGAGAAATTTGGGCCTTAGGTGTTGCTGTGGCCACAACACTGTAAGCCCTCACAGGGCTCTGCTGTGAAATATTAGATCAAGAATTGTAATTACATGCCCCTGTTGAACAGGAGCTGAAAAATTAGGCCTTAGGCACTGGTGCTGGTGCCACAACACTGCAACCCCTCACAGACACTCTAGTTGGAATGCAGGAACGAGCCCTGCTGCAAAGTATTGCATCAAAAATTGTAATTACACGCCCCTGTTAAACAAGGGCTGAAAAATTGGGCCTTAGGCACTGGTGCTGGTGCCACAACACTGCAACCCCTCACAGACACTCTAGTTGGAATGCAGGAACGAGCCCTGCTGCAAAGTATTACATCAAAAATCGTAATTGCACGCCCCTGTTAAACAGGGGCTGAAAAATTGTGCCTTAGGCACTGGTGGTGGCACCCAGAACCAAAAATGTTCTTACAAGCTATCAGCGTGATGATTGAGGAGGAAGAGGATAATTACTCAGGGATAGTCACTCAGCATCAGCATAGGCAGTCTTTGAAGGGATCTGAGATTTCAAAAAAAATTATTCGGTTACATCAGCATCAGGTGCTTGGTAGCTGGTGGTGATCCAAGACTCATTCATTTTTATGAAGGTCAGTCGATCGACCGAGTCAGTGGACAGACGCACCCTGTGATCGGTTACCACGCCTCCAGCAGCACTGAATGTGCGTTCCGAAAGAACGCTGGATGCAGGACAGGCCAGTAGCTCAATTGCATACTGTGCAAGCTCTGGCCAGTGATCCATCCTCAAGACCCAGTAACCCAGAGGATTTTCGGTGGGAAAGGTGTCCAAGTCTGATCTTGCCCCTAGGTATTCCTGCACCATGTAAAACAGACGCTGGCGATGGTTGCTGGAACCGATCATACCTTGGGGCTGCGGACCAAAAAATTGTCTGAACGCATCGGTCAGACGGCCACCTTCTCCACCGCTCCTTCTTTGACTGACCAAAGCCTCAGCAACACGTTGTCCAGAAACAGGAGTTTGTAACCTCCCAGTCTCTGGGAACGCGTTGCACAGACCTTTCTGCAAGGCCTCCCGAAGATGTTTCATCCTCTGCTCCCTCTGCGATGGCAAGATAAGGTCCGCAACCTTACCCTTGTAACTTGGATCAAGGAGGGTTGCCAGCCAGTATTGGTCCTTCTCCTTGATACCACGAATACGAGGATCCTTACGCAGGCTTTGCAGGATCAGGGAGGCCATGCAGCGTAGGTTTGCTGAGGCATTCGGTCCGGAGTCCTCTGGGTCACTAAGGACGACATGGTCCGCAGCCACCTCCTCCCAGCCACGTACAAGTCCATGTGTTTCTTGGGACTGATCCCTTAAAGACTGCTGCTGATGCTGAGTGCCAGGCTCCACCTCCATACTGACACAATCTTCCTCCTCCTCCTCCTCCTCTTCCTCCTCGTCCTCTTCCTGTGTGATCGGCGGGCACGCAGGAACACTGTCTGGATAAAGGGGGCCTTGAGAGCTAAGGAAGTCCTCCTCTTCCTGCCTCTGTTCTGCCTCAAGTGTCCTGTCCATTATTCCACGCAGCGTGTGCTCCAACAGGTGGACAAGGGGGACAGTGTCACTGATGCATGCACTGTCACTGCTCACCATCCTCGTGGCCTCCTCAAATGGTGACAGGACAGTGCATGCATCCCTGATCATGGCCCACTGGTGTGGGGAAAAAAAACCAAGCTCCCCTGACCCTGTCCTGGTGCCATAGTCGCACAGGTACTCATTGATGGTCCTCTGCTGCGTGTGCAGCCACTGCAGCATGGCCAACGTTGAGTTCCACCTGGTGGGCATGTCACAGATTAGGCGGTTCTTGGGCAGGTTAAACTCCTTTTGGAGGTCCGTCAGCCGAGCACTGGCATTATATGACCGGCGGAAATGCACACAGACTTTCCTGGCCTGCCTCAGGACATCCTGTAAGCCCGGGTACCTGCCCAAGAACCGCTGCACCACCAAGTTAAGGACGTGAGCCAAACAGGGCACATGGGTCATTTGTCCCTGTCGGAGGGCAGAGAGGAGGTTGGTGCCATTGTCGCAAACCACCATTCCTGCCTTAAGTTGGCGTGGCGTCAACCACCTCTGAACCTGCCCCTGCAGAGCTGACAGAACCTCTGCCCCAGTGTGGCTCCTGTCCCCCAAGCACACCAGCTCAAGCACCGCATGGCATCTTTTGGCCTGCGTACTTGCGTAGCCCCTTGAACGACTACGGAGCACCCCTGGTTCCGAGGAAGAGGCCATGGAGGAAGAAGAAGAGGAGGGGGTGGAGGAGAGAGGTGGGTCACAATCATTAGCATTTTGGAGGCGTGGTGGCGGAACAACCTCCAACACTACTGCACCTTGTCCTGCATCCTTCCCAGCTGCCAGCAGAGTCACCCAATGCGCCGTGAAACTTAGGTAACGTCCCTGTCCATGCCTGCTGGACCATGAGTCAGCGGTAATATGCACCTTACCGCTGACCGCCCTGTCCAGCGAGGCATGGACATTGCCTTCCACATGCTGGTAGAGAGCCGGAATTGCCTTCCGTGAGAAAAAGTGGCGTTTGGGTACCTGCCACTGAGGAACCGCACATTCCACAAACTCACGGAAGGGGGCAGAGTCTACCAACTGAAAAGGTAGCAGTTGAAGTGCTAGCAATTTTGCCAAGCTAGCATTCAACCGTTGGGCATGTGGATGGCTGGGAGCAAACTTCTTTCGGCGGTGCAGCAGCTGGGGCAGGGAAATTTGCCTGGTACAATCTGACGTCGGTGTACCAAAATCAGATTGCCCACAAGTACGTGGCTGTGACACACCTAATTCTACACCTTCATTCCTCTCAGTGCAGGTCTCAGAGAGGACTGAAGGTCTAGTGGGGTTGGAAATCTCAGCTGATGAGGAGCAAGCAGAGGTCCTCTTTGTTCTTTGGTGTGGGTCTTTTAGATACGCTTGCCAATGAACTGCATGGCAGGTCAACATATGTCTGGTCAAGCATGTGGTACCCAAGCGGGAGATGTTTTGGCCACGCGAGATACGCTTGAGACATATGTTGCAAATAGCAGCGGTGCGATCTGATGCACTCGTCTCAAAAAAGGCCCACACCAAAGAACTTTTTGAATAACGCGCAGAGACTGCAGCGCCCTGCACATGTGGAGCTTTGGGGTGTGATGCAGTCAATGTGCTGCCCTTAGGCTGGCCCCTGGAGGGCATCCTGCCTCGTTGGTGATGTGCCGCCTTCTCCTCCTCCTCCTCCTCCTCCTCTCTCCTATCAGGCACCCACGTTGAGTCAGTGACCTCATCATCCCCTCCCTCCTCATCACTGGAGCAAACCTGGCAGTATGCTGCAGCAGGGGGAGCATGACTGCCAGATTGCTGTCCTTCTTGGGCACCCCCTCTGTCCGTGCTCGTGTTACTGCCTTCATCGAGCTCAATATCATCATCAGAGCCTTCCAAACGCTGGGCATCCTCCTGGAGCATGTACCCAACACTGTGGTCAAACAGTTCGAGGGACTCCTCAGGAGGACACGGTGGGGCTAGGGAAGGAGTCACTGATGACATTGAGCCAAGGGAAGAGGCCGCTGCTTTGCCAGACAAAGTACCCTGGGCATGGGTGAGAGAGGATGAGGAGGATGAGGACGGCTTGGTCATCCACTCGACCAAGTCTTCCGCATGTTACGGCTCAACATGGCCAGCTGCCGAAAAAAAGGCCAAGCGTGTCCCATGGCCACGTGCTGATGAGGATGCACCGTCTCCACGACCAGCACTAGACACAGAGCCTGCTTGCCCTCTCTTATTGGCTTGTGACTGCCTGCCTCTCCTTCTTGGCCTTCCAGACATACTAATGGCCTGTAGCTGCACTAAGCTGGGATATATATATATATATATATATATATATATATATATATATATATATGTACTGATACTGCAGCTAGCAAAATCAACTGCCTGCCTGTAGTATGAGAACACCACCAACCTTCTACAGGTAGCTTTAGCTGAACACTGTGAGGTGGACGCACCCCACTAACTTGTAGGTTTAGCTGAACACTGTGAGCAGGGCGCACCCCACTAACTTGTAGGTTTAGCAGAACACTGTGAGCAGGACGCACTGCACTAACTGTAAATAGTCTAGCTGCCTGACTGTGGTACTAATAGGATCAAAAGAACACCAGCAATTTTCTTTAAAATACTGTAACAAGACAAGCCTGCCTGTCAGTAAGAAGATAACAGGAACGGATCTAGCTGAACACTGTGAGCAGGACGCACCCCACTAGCTTGTAGGTTTAGCTGAACACTGTGAGGTGGACGCACCCCACTAACTTGTAGGTTTAGCTGAACACTGTGAGCAGGACGCACCCCACTAACTTGTAGGTTTAGCAGAACACTGTGAGCAGGACGCACTGCACTAACTGTAAATAGTCTAGCTGCCTGACTGTGGTACTAATAGGATCAAAAGAACACCAGCAATTTTCTTCAGGTAGCTGTATTTACTGTAACAAGACAAGCCTGCCTGTCAGTAAGAAGATAACAGGAACGGATCTAGCTGAACACTGTGAGCAGGACGCACCCCACTAGCTTGTAGGTTTAGCTGAACACTGTGAGGTGGACGCACCCCACTAACTTGTAGGTTTAGCTGAACACTGTGAGCAGGACGCACCCCACTAACTTGTAGGTTTAGCAGAACACTGTGAGCAGGACGCACTGCACTAACTGTAAATAGTCTAGCTGCCTGACTGTGGTACTAATAGGATCAAAAGAACACCAGCAATTTTCTTCAGGTAGCTGTATTTACTGTAACAAGACAAGCCTGCCTGTCAGTAAGAAGATAACAGGAACGGATCTAGCTGAACACTGTGAGCAGGACGCACCCCACTAGCTTGTAGGTTTAGCTGAACACTGTGAGGTGGACGCACCCCACTAACTTGTAGGTTTAGCTGAACACTGTGAGCAGGACGCACCCCACTAACTTGTAGGTTTAGCAGAACACTGTGAGCAGGACGCACTGCACTAACTGTAAATAGTCTAGCTGCCTGACTGTGGTACTAATAGGATCAAAAGAACACCAGCAATTTTCTTCAGGTAGCTGTATTTACTGTAACAAGACAAGCCTGCCTGTCAGTAAGAAGATAACAGGAACGGATCTAGCTGAACACTGTGAGCAGGACGCACCCCACTAGCTTGTAGTTTTAGCTGAACACTGTGAGGTGGACGCACCCCACTAACTTGTAGGTTTAGCTGAACACTGTGAGCAGGATGCACCCCACTAACTTGTAGGTTTAGCAGAACACTGTGAGCAGGACGCACTGCACTAACTGTAAATAGTCTAGCTGCCTGACTGTGGTACTAATAGGATCAAAAGAACACCAGCAATTTTCTTCAGGTAGCTGTATTTACTGTAACAAGACAAGCCTGCCTGTCAGTAAGAAGATAATAGAAACGGATCTAGCTGAACACTGTGAGCAGGACGCACCCCACTAGCTTGTAGGTTTAGCTGAACACTGTGAGGTGGACGCACCCCACTAACTTGTAGGTTTAGCTGAACACTGTGAGCAGGACGCACCCCACTAACTTGTAGGTTTAGCAGAACACTGTGAGCAGGACGCACTGCACTAACTGTAAATAGTCTAGCTGCCTGACTGTGGTACTAATAGGATCAAAAGAACACCAGCAATTTTCTTCAGGTAGCTGTATTTACTGTAACAAGACAAGCCTGCCTGTCAGTAAGAAGATAACAGAAACGGATCTAGCTGAACACTGTGAGCAGGACGCACCCCACTAGCTTGTAGGTTTAGCTGAACACTGTGAGGTGGACGCACCCCACTAACTTGTAGGTTTAGCTGAACACTGTGAGCAGGACGCACCCCACTAACTTGTAGGTTTAGCAGAACACTGTGAGCAGGACGCACTGCACTAACTGTAAATAGTCTAGCTGCCTGACTGTGGTACTAATAGGATCAAAAGAACACCAGCAATTTTCTTCAGGTAGCTGTATTTACTGTAACAAGACAAGCCTGCCTGTTAGTAAGAAGATAACAGAAACGGATCTAGCTGAACACTGTGAGCAGGACGCACCCCACTAGCTTGTAGGTTTAGCTGAACACTGTGAGGTGGACGCACCCCACTAACTTGTAGGTTTAGCTGAACACTGTGAGCAGGACGCACCCCACTTACTTGTAGGTTTAGCAGAACACTGTGGGCAGGACGCACTGCACTAACTGTAAATAGTCTAGCTGCCTGACTGTGGTACTAATAGGATCAAAAGAACACCAGTAATTTTCTTTAAAATACTGTAACAAGACAAGCCTGCCTGTCAGTAAGAAGATAACAGGAACGGATCTAGCTGAACACTGTGAGCAGGACGCACTGCACTAAATGTAAATAGTCTAGCTGCCTGACTGTGGTACTAATAGGATCAAAAGAACATCAGTAATTTTCTTCAAAATACTGTAACAAGACAAGCCTGCCTGTCAGTAGGAATATAACAGGAACGGATCTAGCTGAACACTGTGAGCAGGACGCACTGCACTAAATGTAAATAGTCTAGAAGATAACAGGAACGGATCTAGCTAAACTGAATACAGTGTATATATATATATATATGCAACACCTGGGATGCATATATATACACAATACACTTTAAGTGCAGCTAACTGACTGACTGTCCTGCCTAATCTAGCTAACTCAAATGAAATGACACTGTCTCTCTCTCTCTCTAAGCACACCGGAACACACTGCACAGGGCCGCCGTGCAGGCGGCCTTATATAGTGTGGGGCGTGTACTAAATCCCCTGAGCCATAATTGGCCAAAGCCTCCTTGGCTTTGGCCAATTATGGCTCTCTGTTAAGGCGGCGCTGTGATTGGCCAAGCATGCGGGTCATAGTGCATGCTTGGCCAATCATCAGCAAGCAATGCACTGCAATGCCGCAGTGAATTATGGGCCGTGACGCGCCACACGAATTTGGCGCGAACGGCCCATATCGTTCGCAATTCGGCGAACGATCGAACAGCCGATGTTCGAGTCGAACATGGGTTCGACTCGAACACGAAGCTCATCCCTAATCATGACAACTCACTTTGCAAAAAATACCCAATCACATGTAAGGAAACTTAAATAAACAGGGTTTTTGCTTCGCTAAGATAATTAAAAATTCACTCTACTCCTCTAGCAAATCATGGTCACTGTGCATTATTTTTTGAAGTGCGTACATTTTTTAATAATGTATTCTTTTATCATTTATATTTACATGAAATCTAAAGACAACAGGGTATGAATCTATCAGAAAAAAAGTCTGTTAGATCTGCTGAGCAGCAGTAAAAACTCTTTGGGTTTACAAAAGTACATTATCGAAATTAATCCCTACCTAAAGTAAATCTATTTTAAATTTCCCAACATTTCATATTCCTGATATGTGTCTGCTGTACTATGTACTTGTATGAGAAAGTATCCTCTTCTCTTTGTATTTCTTCCTTTATGTGAAATACCTGGTGTTCCTGCCAGTCCCCTTGCTGTCCTATTTCAAATTGACCATGCCAGGGCATGGAAGCACATCCATCCCACCAGGGTTAGTTTTCTTCCTTGCATTCTACTTGAGAGCACAGCCTGCCTTTATTCCAATTGTCAGACCTGTGCTGACTTACCCCCCGAACAACTCTCCGCGTACATACGGTCGGATTTTCCGACTGGAAATGTTCGATGGGAGCTTGTTGTCGGAAACTCCAACCGTGTGTAGGCTCCATCGGACATTTTTCGTCGGCATTTCTGACAAACAAAATTTGAGATCTGGATCTCAAATTTTCCGACAACAAAATCCATTGTTGTAAATTCCGATCGTGTGTACACAATTCCGACGCACAAAGTTCCACGCATGCTCGGAATCAAGCAGAAGAGCCGCACTGGCTATTGAACTTCATTTTTCTCGGCTCGTCTTACCTGTTGTACGCCACCATGTTCTTGACGTTCGGAATTTCCGATAAGATTTGTGTGACCGTGTGTATGCAAGACAAGTTTGAGCCAACATCCGTCGGAAAAACATGGATTTTGTGCGGTCGTGTGTACGCGGCATAAGGCTTTATGTGCACTACAGCTCCTAAACTTACGTTTAGGAGCTATTGCCGTTTTTTTGTCAAAGCTACTAAACTCAACTCCATAAAAGCCTATGTGTCAATGTACATAAAGGCTTTTAGGATTGTTTAGGCGCTGCTGCAATTAGTTAGGGGAGGTTCAACCTCCCTCAGCCTCCCTCTCCTGAACGCGGTGGTGCAATTTTTCAGCAATTTTGCGCTTTCCCGCAGCCGCCAATCATAATAGGCTATGTGAATATGAAGTCTCCTGCTAACACTCCCCCCTGCAGGCTTCACCTCTACCTTTCCAAGCCCCTCTGCAGCTGAAAAATACAGTATACATGGCAGAGAGCCTGGATCTGTTAACCACTTGACCTCTGGAAGATTTACCCCCCTTCCTGACCAGGCCATTTTTGCAATATGGCACTGTATTACTTTAACTGACAATTGTGCAGTCATGCGATGCTGTACCCAATTTAAATTTATGTCCTTTTTCCCACAAATAGAGTTTCCTCTTGGTGGTATTTGATCCTCATTGCAGGGTTTTTATTTTGCGCTTCAAACAAAAAAAGACCAACAATTTTGAAAAAAAAACAATATTTTTTACTTTCTGCTATAAAACATATCCAATAAAAAAACTGAAAAAAAATCTAATTTCTTCATCAATTTAGGCCAATATGTCTTCTGCTACATATGTTTGGTAAAAAAAATCCTGATAAGCGTATATTGGTTGGTTTGTGCAAAAGTTATAGTGTCCCAAACACAAACTATGGGATATTTTGATTTACTTTTTAATTTTTACTAGTAATGGCAGCAATCAGTGACTTATAGCGGGACTGCGATATTGCGGTGGACAGTCTGACACTAACTGACACTTTTTGGTAAAAAAATAAAAAATATGCACTGTCATTGTACTAAAGACATTGGCTGGGAAGGGGTTAACATCAGGGGTAATCACAGGGTTAACTGTGTTCCTAGCCAGTATTTTTTTTTTTTTTTTTACAGTGTGGGAGGTGCTTTTACTAGGGGAAGGCATGGATCCATGTCTCTGCTTTGCAGGAACACAGGATCCATGCCTTCCCTACTTACAGAACAGCGATCTGCCTTGT
This sequence comes from Aquarana catesbeiana, assembly GCF_042186555.1. NCBI lineage: Eukaryota > Metazoa > Chordata > Amphibia > Anura > Ranidae > Aquarana > Aquarana catesbeiana. The sequence continues at coordinate 167,556,295 of NC_133333.1, read as the reverse complement.
TTACCTAGGCAGACCACTGTTCTGCCTCTGTGCTGGATGATCCACGGGTGCTGCCAGACATCGAGTCTGCGCTACCCGCAGATCAACTCCTGCATGCACGCCCCTAACCCGGAAGTGTTGGATCACCTTCTAGGTACTTGATCCAGTGCAGCAGTGCCACATTGCGCCGTATATTTAAATTGTACAGTCGGCAAGTGGTTAACATGGATTATATTTGTACTTTAGGTAGGACATTGTTTTAGGTAAAACTGCATTTTGTATAGTTATGCTTTAAGTTACCCCATGGCATTTCCCTAAATTCTTATATACGCCTATCTATGCTCTTGCCAGATTGACATTGTGTTGGCTTTCCATAGGTCATAAGAATGGAGAACAGAATAATTGAGGAGCCAGCTGGGTCCTTTCTGACTGCAAATTGTGGAGCTTACAGTGGTCTGGATAGGTAAGTATAAAACTTTTTCTGGATAGGTAAGTATAAAACTTTTAAGGTGAGTGAGGAATGTTCGGGAGGTACCCTATAAGATATAGTATAACTTCTTGGCCTTCTGGCTAAGATCAAGTGTTGTATCTGTTCTTATCAGTTACCAAGCGTTGACGCTGTGCTACTGTCCCTGATCTACTGCGGTAGGTTAGGGGTGGCAGTGGCTATGCAAATCCACTTGGTGTAATGGTAACCTGGACGGTTAGTATTGGGGAAAGCCGAAACCGAACTGCTCGATGAACTGAGGGCTGTTAATAGGTCTCCTCTAGAGAAAGCCGGAAGGGTTACCTCCTGATGGGGATGGAGAGGCACTGGGTCTGGCCAAAGGCCGGGTCCCGAAAAAAGCCCGTGGTGTATGTGTCCCTGGAGCGGCAGTCCAGGGGTGCCCCAGTTCTCACCGTGACTGGGGGCTCACTTTGGGTTTTGCTGGCACCTAGGTCACTGCACCATACACTCTTTTTTTGCACCTGCCTCTTGGGCCGGGCCTTTTGGCTAGAACCAGAGGAATTTTTATTCCTGGATGGAAGGCCGGCCATTTTATCACACAATGGCACCAATTGCACTTTCTCCACTTCCCTTTCCCCCACCTTTACAGGCATACCCCTTTGTGTGTATGTTGTTTGTTTGTATGTCACTTTATGTCTTTTTTGTTGTTAGTGGGTTTGTACACTTCACGTTTGATTAAAGGTCCTCGGGCCTGCCCTGAACGTCTTGAGAGGGGGTGGACATGACCTTCTGGCTTGGTTAGCCCTCTCCCATTGGGTCTCCCTTCGGGGGAGCCCCACCTAGTACTTGGGGTGGTCTGTTTCAGCAGACCTCCCATAGAAGGGGGTCCGTCTGGTTTCGGCCAGATGGACCATGTGAAAGTACCCTAGTCCCTGTCTGGAGCCTAACACCCCGGGGGATCAAGGCAAAGTTCCCTTCTCTTCGGAAGAGGACCATATGTACACCCTGTGCACTCTTTGTGCTCACTTCTTGGTGTGCACTTTTTTTGCACCGGGTGGAGTTTTTGGAGTGTGTTCACACACCATGGGCTTTTAAAATAAATAAATAAAATAAAATAAGATATAGTATAGCTATATGTTTCAAAATGTACTGGAAGCCAAAACACTGGGACAACAATTTGTTTTGGGGGCTGAAATAGTATTTACAGTATTCTGTTAAATCCAATGAAACAAGTGATAATAATGGTGCTTAATTTATCACTTGTTACATAGGGACTTATTACACTGCATGCTCACAAATATTGGTGTGAAAGTGGCTGGGTGCCCCTTTAACAGCATGTCACTTGAATATGGTATCAAGGAGATTTATAGTTTTCTATATATTAAAAAGGAAAAGAACAGATATCTAGTACACTGGGGAATCAGTGCAAAACATTTAAATATCTCACTCCCTCCCCATAAAAAAGATACTCTAGTTTAGTTCCGTTGTTTTTAATTCACTTCCACTAAACCTGAGTTCAAAGGTTCCTAGTCTCTGCTCTCAGCATACATTTATAAGTCACGATTGATAAATGATAGGTCGGTGGTCCCGTTGGACCAATGCTACCCCTGATGAGTCAGCACTTGACCGAGACGGCTGTCTCAGCCAACGTCTTACTCGAATGTGGGTCTTTCAGCCCACAAAATAATGCAATTAAGGTATTGTTGTTTATCAAACTTCGAGATTCCCTTATTACCTCTACCTTACCTGCTTCACTCTTTCTCTTGTGTCCTTTTCTTGTCCCCTGTCTTCTTTCCCCTTCCCCCTGGTCCGCGGGATGTCTGACTGGAAATTTATATAGGAAAAACCCCCTGTCCCCATGACCCTTAATTGGCTTACTCTGAATGTTCAGGGTATGAATTCCCCCCAGAAAAGGGTCAAGATCTTTAAATACCTAAAACAACAAAAAATAGATATCGCTTGTTTGCAAGAAACGCATTTTTCTACTACCTCTTGCCCTAAATACTTTGCGGCACACTACCCACAGGTATTTCTGGCTAATGCATCTACTAAACACAGAGGTGTTCTGATTGCCATAAGTAAAACGGTTCCATTTATTTGCAGTAAGCAGATAGCAGACCCAAATGGCAGATATTTAATTTTGCAAGGCACGATTCAGGATAATGAGATAACAATCATGTCCTATTATGCTCCGAATACTAACCCAGGGCCCTTTCTTACCCACATCTGCTCTCTGTTGCGATCCCACCAAAAAGGAACCCTCCTGGTGGCAGGAGATTCTAATGTTATGTTGAAGCCCTCTCTTGACAAGTACCCACCGGATCATAAACCCCCCTCTGCGGCCGCCAAATCCTTTTTACAGTCCCTACAGAATTCTGATCTAATAGATATATGGCGGGAACTCCATCCCCTAAGCAGGGATTATACCCATTATTCCCATCCTCACCACTTTCATTCTAGGATCGACCATATGTTTGTCCTCCGCAAACATCTTCCCTTAATAAAATCAATTTCTATCCTTGCCGCCCCATGGTCAGATCATGACCCCATCCTAACAGTTTGTCATTCTTTATTAAGTAAGTCACAATTCTCCCCATGGGTGATGAATGACTCTCTTCTATCCCACAAAGAGATTTTTGCTGACATTCATGATGCTTCAGCTGAATATTTTAGAATTAACACAGGATCAGTACCATCCCCAGTAACACTGTGGGAAGCATATAAAGCTGTCCTCAGAGGGCACGTTATCCGTATAGCGTCTAGACGTAAAAAAGAGAGAGCAAAGGCTCGACAAGAGCTTGAATTAAAATTAGAGGCCGCGACCAAGATCTTCAAACAAAAACCTACTCCTACTAATCGCAAACTCTTAGATAAGAGATTTAGACCTGTGCTTAACTGATGAAGCAGAGCGGACCCTTCGTTGGGCCCAACAGAAGTGGTATATTAAAGCGAATAAACCTAATGCAATGCTAGCTAATAGATTACGCACCTTTGCCCCGAAATTTACTCCTATTACTCTTCGCACCCGCCACAACTCCCTAACCGGTAATCCCCAGCGAATCCTGGAGGAATTCAGACATCGCCTCACTAAACTTTATTCGGAACCGGATCACCTTTCAACCCAAGGCCTAGATACCTTTCTCAAGAACTTATCTTTACCCTCCTTGTCTGAAACTCATACATCCTTGATGGACCGAGATATACAGGTCTCAGAAGTCCTCCAATGTATTAAGGAGCTGAAGGTGGGCAAGAAACCTGGCCCAGACGGCTTCACGGCACTTTATTACCGGAAAATGGCAGATGCCATTGCTCCGCATTTGACAAAGATGTATAATTCAGTCAAGGATGGTTGTCACTTCACATCCAATCAACTGACCACCAACATTGTCATGATACCTAAGCCAGATAAAGACCATTCATCTTGGGCTAACTTCCGGCCCATATCACTCATTAACATTGACATGAAAATTTTAACAAAGATCCTGGCCACTCGCCTTAATTCCTTTCTTCCACGCCTAATAAAAAAAGAGCAAGTGGGATTTGTTCCAAGGAGACAGGCAGGGGACGCAATAAGACGCCTTCTCCAAATACAACACATGGTTCATAACAGATCCCTAGAAACTATGTACTTATCATTGGACATCAACAAAGCCTTTGATACACTGTCCTGGCCATACCTGATCCAAACACTAAAGCACTTTGGTTTTGGCACCTCTTTTATGGGCTGGGTTTCAGCCATCTATAATTCCCCTCAAGCCAAAGTGAAGTACTATGGGTTTGAATCATACACCTTCCCAATCAGAAGGGGCACTCGCCAGGGATGCTCACTCTCTCCATTGTTATTCATTTTAGCATTAGAACCCCTAGCGGAAGCCATTAGATCCCATCCTGATATAACTGGCGTGGATATAGCAGGTACCCCGCATAAACTGTCCATGTTCGCGGATGACATTTTATTGACTATCACTAAACCGAGAATCACCCTCCCTAATCTGCTAGCCCTTCTGGAAACCTTTGCCACCTTCTCGGGTCCTTCGGTCAACCCCGCTAAATCCAAAGCAATGTCGATAAATCTCTCACCATCTGAATTAGAATCCCTACAGTCACACTTTTCTTTCCAATGGCTGAATTCTTTACTTTATCTTGGTATTCGACTTACTCCAAAGTATTCAGGTTTATACCAAGCTAATTTTCCCCCATTATTTAGAAAACTCACTAACATGCTCTCCTCGTGGTCCGCTCTCCTGTTGTCCTGGTTCGGTAGGATTACTACCGTTCGCATGTCCTACCTCCCAAAACGGCTTTACTACTTCAGGGTTCTCCCGGTCCAGGTCCCCTCCCATATCCTCCATATACACCAGCGCAAGATTATGCAGTTTATTTGGGGCTCCAAGAAACCTAGGATTAAAAAGCAGGTACTATTTGCTCATAAAATTAATGGAGGTTTATCAGTACCCAACCTACAAGCTTATTACACAGCGGCAGCCATAGCTCCATTATCCCATCTCCATGAGAAATCTCAGATGCCATTATGGGCTACTATGGCTATGGTAGACTCTCACCCGATACCCTTAGCCTCTCTTCCATGGCTCCCCCAAGAACATCGTCCTAGTGCTATGGGCCCTTGTTTGGCCCATTCACTACGGTTATGGGATTCAGTCAAATACTCTGCAGGTTTAATCTCCCCACACCTTCCCCTACTTTCCCTTCTTCACTGCCCATTGTTCCCACCGGGGCACGATAACCCGCAGCAATTCCAGTGGTGGACTGAGCAAGGCTTTGTGGATCTCCACTCTATGCTTTCCCCAACTAGGATCACAACATTTGCAGCCTTACGCTCCTCACATGACATCCCCCTAAGAGAACATTTTAGATTACATGCAAATACGACATTTCATACTAACCCTTATAAAATCTCATGACGCCCCTAATACACTAACTCCCTTTGAACATCTTTGCAGATCACGACCCCAGTCCCCAGGTTTGATTTCATTAATTTACGCAGCCATTATTGGCTCCACAAAACCGCCCATAAGAGCATATCATCTCCAGTGGGAAGCAGAGCTGGGTAAAAAGGTAGACCCGGAGGACTGGCAGGCCATGACTATTTCATTATCCAAGTGCTCCAAGAATGTTTTGTTCTTGGAAAATGCATACAAAATTCTTTATAGATGGTACTACACCCCAACCAGAATAGCAAGGTTTATCCCATCATATTCCCCTTTATGTTTTCGAGGGTGTTCACATGAGGGCACGATGGCACATATTTGGTGGAAGTGTCCTAAGGTATGCAGACTGTGGGTCAGAGTGTATGCACTCCTTCGAAATCTCTTCAACACTACTATAAAGAGGGACCCCCTTTGAGGCCCTTTTGGGGAAACCAATCACTGAACTGTTGTGACCAGAGCATCAATTAGCATCCCATATACTTACTGCAACTAAACTAACTATTGCAAAATCATGGAAAACTCCAGCCCTAAGTTTTGAAGCAGTTAAAAGCCGCATTAATGATACCATGGTTAACGAAAAACTTACGGCAGTATTATCAGATACACATGACAAATTTCTCCGAATATGGCAACCATGGGTAAATTATGCCCACCCCTCCAGATTCGACTCGGCACTACTCTCCTTGTAATGAATTCACAGGCTCCCCATCCCGCGGACCTCTTCCCCTCCCCCCCTCTTCCCCACCCCCCCCATCTCTCCTCTCCCCCCACTCTTTCTTCTCTACTTCTCTCTTCTCTTTCTTTTTCTTAATCACTAAGTCAGTTCCTCATTACTCCCTTTTTCCACCTTCATTTTCGGCTACTTTTTATATTTTTATATTTTTTTTAATCCGCAGGTTTACCACTGACGGAGATAATGTATAGGCTGACAACTGTTTACGAACATATTTTGCCTCTTTAGTGCTTTATGTATTGTTACATGGTCATATGATATGATTCCAGTTTTCATTTCCTTTTATTTTTTGTATTAAGACTATGTAAACATGTTTTCGCATTATGTTCATTTATATGTTTCTCCCGTTGTACTATTAATGCTCTTTATGTTCAATAAAAACTATTGTACAAAAAAAAAAGATACTCTAAAATATGCATGAAAGCCTGTCCTCTCTAAATACTAAAACATGGCAACACACTTAATTAGCAGAAAAAAATGTAAGTGCATCCTAATAAATCTGACTATAAATTTTATGTAAAAATGATTGATATAGGGTAACTATGTTCAATACTTCCTAATTATCCAATCCATCTATCTTGCCAAGGCACAATAGGGGAAAATCTGATTTCACCCAGTTCCTGCTATAAATATAAATAAAAATACATCTATCATTCATGTAATCCATAAAGTCCATAACTATTTACAAGGCAGCCGACATTAAAAGAAAGGTCCCAAGCAATGGATAATAAGAACACTATTCCTTCATAATTCATGCTGCATTGGAGCTCCCATTTTTACCAAAGACAGGCTTGATAAATCATAATGATGGAATCCTTAATTGCAACTTCATATTTCAATTGCCTTAATAAATAAGGTAGAAACAATACTGCAACTTAAATTGCTGTGTTTGGCCTCAATACATCCACTACTGAATTTCATATTGCAGGGTTATCTGTGTAAAGGCATGCATACACAGATCCATGATTCTAACTGCAAATGGATGGCTAAAATCCACAATTAATCAATGCAGTGATAATGTCTTGCTGTAGATACCATTAGTTAACCAGTCATAAACTGGTTTTCTAGCTGTCCTTGGAAACCTTGTGGTGGGCTGCGGCTATATGAGATGCAGTGGCTCTGGGAAGGGGAAGTCAACCTGGTATTGATGGAAAGGTACAGCATCCAATAAAATTGTAGAGAATACAACATGTGGTTGGGTTAGTGTGATTGTGTAGCACTACCCCCCCCTAAGGGATGCTGGATTTTTGGGTCTTCCCTTACTCACGCAGCCAGGCCACAGGAATTTTGCAACATTCGCACAGACTTCAAGAACCAGTCCAGGTTATTTTGTTTTTTGGTTTATTATGGGATGCACTTGGATAGGGATGGGAAGCCTTGGGGTGCCCAGAGCTGTGAAACTTGAATACAAACTTGAGGACTTGATACTGTCTCTGGCTGCTAGGAATTAACTTCACTATGCTGTCTTCCATAGGATTGTTGGTTTAGCTGACTCAATAACAAAAAGTCCCAACAGTTGAATGCAGTTGCTGCTCTGTAAGGTAATGCCGATGCACCCAGCTGATTTTGGAACCAAACTAGAGGTGTAGGATGGCTTTAATGGCTGTGAACTATCTAAAAGCTGTCTCCTGGTTATGGGCTAGCAGAATATTGCACCTTGCTGTCCCTTCATTGTCCAAGTTTGGGCTGTGAAGAATGAAAGATACTCATTCAGTCCCTCTTTGGTTAATACCGAAGTCCAGATGGCTGCTGCACAGGCTTCTCCTGACTCTCAGGGAAGCTCCAGCTAAGACTAGCTAAGGCTGGAAAGGGGTGTGAGTCTTCAGCTCTCTCTCTCTCTTCCACTATCTTCTACCCTCTGCCCAGGGGTCCCCTCCAGGTAACAGGAGCCTAGACTCTGCTCCCTCACTGCCAGGCCCCAGAAATGCCTTCTGGGCCTTACCTACCCAGGGATTGGGAGAGACTCCATAATTATTCAGGCTTAGTCTCTGTTCCTTGTAAAAAAAAAACCCAAAGGTTAACGCTGCGCTAGAAATAAAGCAAAATATATTGAAAATAAATAAAAAAAGGGTCCGGCACCAAAAAGTCTAATACAAAAATTCCAATGCAATGTGCTGAATAAAGGTGCAGTGCTAAAATAATAAAAATTGATGAAAGTATGAATAGTATCAAAGAAAAGTAATGGTGAAAAAACTCTCAAACGGGCCGGATCTCCCCAGATCACAGCTCATTTCCGGACTGTGCGCTCCGCTCCACCCAATAGTGATCCTCGCTCAGCGCAGATAACGGTCTTTGCATCCGAGTGTACCCGCAGTCCGTACCCATTCCGTCCCGATTCTCTCTCCCCACTCTCAGCCCAGTGCCATCTTAAGAGCATTATAGGCCCCCGGGCAATATAGTGCACTGGGGCCCTGTTTACTCAATCACGCACGATTGCCCATCAAATGCAGCCTTTACAGTGTCCATGAATGCAGCCTCACTGTACCCACCATTGCAGCCTCACTGTCCCATCATTGCAGTCTCACTGTGCCCCTGAATGCAGCCTCACTGTGCCCACCATTGCAGCCTCACTGTGCCCCTGAATGCAGCCTCACTGTGCCCACCATTGCAGCCTCACTTTGCCCATGAATGCAGCCTCACTGTGCCCACCATTGCAGCTTCACTGTGCCCACCATTGCACCCTCACTGTGCCCACCATTACAGCCTCACTGTGGCCGTGAATGCAGCCTCACTGTGCCCACCATTGCAGCCTCACTGTGCCCATGAATGCAGCCTCACTGTGCCCACTATTGCAGCCTCACTGTGCCCACCATTGCAGCCTTACTATGCCCGTGAATGCAGCCTCACTGTGCCCACCATTGCAGCTTCACTGTGCCCACCATTGCACCCTCACTGTGCCCACCATTACAGCCTCACTGTGCCCATGAATGCAGTCTTACTGTGCCCACAATTGCACCCTCACTGTGCCCATTAATGCGGCATCACTGTGCCAATTAATACAGACTCACCATCACCTGGTAACACACACACAGCGGGCATCTCCTCCTGTTTATCACGGAGCTGGCTGGGTCTGTGTTCGGCGGCCGTGCTGTAACAAGGTTCCGCCCCCCTAGACCGGCTTGTGTGATAGGCGGAACACTGATTCAATCTACTATTACATGAGTCGGTCTAGGGGGGGGCGGGACCTTGTTACAGCACGGCAGCCGAACACAGACCCAGCCAGCTCTGTGATACACAGCAGGAGGAGAGAGGGAAAGAGCGGAGAGCTGCAGCCGCAACTCAAAGTGGCCCCAGGGCAGGCGGCCTACCAGGGAATTTCCTGGTATCCCGGTAGGCCAGTCCGGCCCTGGCTGGGGTCGCTGGGCAGATGGGGCCCCCCCAAGCAAGTCACATAGGAAAGAACAAGGAGAGGCTGAGAGTTCCAGAACTAAGTTCCAGATGCCAGGAGGAAGTAACAGAGACCCAGCCCTTGGAGCTCTGAACTCTACAACCCACACAATTAACTACAGCTCTTCTGACTACAGTGGAGCAAAAACTAACTTTGTCAACTCTGTACACTGAGGGTGCTACAGCTGTACACCAGAGAACTATGGGAGCAGAGGGCTTCAGGAAAGCTTGAGTCAGGTGAACAAGTTGACCAGATAAACTATTCACTGCACCTTATGAGGCACTGCCACTAAAGACAATTGTATTGTGTTAATGGAGTAAGAGAAACAAGAGTACAGAGACCACACTAACACTTGAGAAGACACATGCCATGATTAGAATTTGCAGTCAAGACAGGGAACCGAAACTGACAGTTATAACTGCACTGTCACTCTCATGCACTAAGTTTTTTGCCCAAGTTGATAGTACCATTACATACCTTCCTGAAATAGTAGTGTTGTTAAATGTTAGTTTCAATTACTAATTAGCGACCACAGCTGTCTTTCCAGTTGAACTTCAGGCTAACATCTAACTATGCAGACGAATATAGTATATAAAATAGCATCAGTATTACCAGCCAAGAATTTGTATTTCTATACATTCATTTCTGAGATTTACTTTATCTTTGCCGAACAGCACAGCCAGGTGGATGACATCTACAGTAAAGCCATCTCCTTATCCCCAGCTGTTGAATGGACAGTGAATGAGAAGCAGCAGGCACATGAAGATATTTTCTAGCTCACTCTGCTCTCATACTATCAGCAGTGTCCCTATCAGCATATTTACATTCAGCACACCTGTTTGGTTATCAGCCCAAGGCCCCTTTCACACAGGCACCATCCTGTTCGATCAGGAGGAGATCCATGAATCCTGCTGTATCTTATCAGAACGTGACGGATGACACTTTTGTGACATTTGTGCCTGTTTACTTTTTCTCTGCTTTTAAAAACCGGAGATTTTCATACCCATTTGGATCCTGTGGGCGGACGAATGAAAACAGACTTGAGTATTCCTACATTAGACTACCTCCAATTCATCATGTTTTGGTCAGAAAAAAACAGAGAGTCACACAGACCTTTTCAATTTTTTACTGGACTTGGAAGGAGTCAGATATAAATTGATACGTGTCTGGTTACATCTGCCTGCCCATGACTTATCTTGCGCTTTGGATCAAGAAAACCCTATTTTTAAGGTTTTCTGGCAGCCAAATATATTTAATGTTTCCATAGTTCTCCAGGTGATGATGTCTCCACAAACCTCACCATTTGACTGTGCATCCTGTCTGTCCAGTGTAAAACAAGGGTTTATAGTTACTCAAATCTTAGGGTTAGAGTCTTCCGGGATAACAAAAGATTACTGATTCTATCTTTGTTGCATTCTACTTTCAGGCTGGTGTGCTGACGATAGCTGACAGCTGTTCACGTTCCCATCACCTCTATTCATTGTCCGCGACTCACAGCTATGATAGTATATGCAGTCTTATCGCTGGGATTCAGTGTGGGGGCTATCCTGGGGGACAACGAGCCAGTAGCCTATCAGGTTATCAGAAAGGCAGGCGATATCATGATCGGAGGTCTGTTCCCCTTCCACACCACTGTTAATGGCTTGGATAATTATTGGAAACCAGAACCACTGACGTGTTCAAGGTAAGGTCAGAGGCCATATAAGATGAAGACCTATAACTCTAACTAGGGGGAGAACAGTGGGACTTTATATGAAGCAAAAGAGGTAAATGGGTACAAATATGTCTGGCTAGTGACTGGTAATAATATGCAAACTGCTATATAATAGTAAATTGTAAACAAGGAATAATTTTATACAAGGATAAAATATTTATTCCATATTGTGATACATAAAAGTATAATAGCATAATAAAACATTAATACATGGTATTGCCAGACTCTTATGATCCATATGAATAACAAAAATGTAAAACATATACATAGTATCAACATAGTACAGTAGGATTGCAAATTATCCCTAGATGGTAACAACATGAGCACCATCCAATTTCTTGACGCGTTTCGTGGAATAGCTCCACTCATCAGGAGCGGATGCAATGCGGGTATCTAAAGATGTATATAGATAATGTAAATTGTAAGTCAACGCTATGTCTCAGCATGGGACTTTGTATTATTTTTCATTTACATCTCAGGTCCTACTTTCTTTACTTTATCGTACCTTGCTGGTTTCACCTCCTATCACTGCCTGGTACCACCTATGGTTCACCTCACATATCTGTTAGGTATATTATACTGTGATTCGTTCGATCACTATCATATATATTTAATTACTTTATATAGGTTTTGGTGATGTTATCCATATCACCCTTATTCATGGGATATCACACTCCTCGGAATATCTGTTCCCTGTATGGGTTGTCATCCTTGTGCTCTGGGTTTACCGCCTCAGCTCCTGTGACTGATGATTACCCCGGCTGGCCTCCAGTTCTCACCGCTTCACACCTAGACTCCTACTTGATCCCTAGCAGGGTGGGTTTCTTTCCACTACCCTCTTTTTGTATTCCCCTCTCCCATGCTGACTTGCTGAGACATAGTGTTTACTTACAATTTACATTATCTATATATATCTTTAGATACCCACATTGCATCTGCTCCTGATGAGTGGAGCTATTCCACGAAATGCGTTGAGCAATTGGATGCTGCTCACGTTGTTACCATCTAGGGATAAATTGCAATCCTACTGTACTATGCTGATACGATGTATATGTTTTACATTTTTGGATCATAAGAGTCTGGCAATACCATGTATTAAGGTTTTATTATGCTATTATACTTTTATGTATTACAATATGGAATAAATATTTTATCCTTATATAAAATTATTCCTTGGTAACAATTTAAAATTATATAGCAGTTTGCATATTATTACCAGTCACTAGCCAGACATATTTGTACCCATTTACCTTGTATGCTTCATATAAAGTCCCACTGTTCTTCCTCCTAGTTAGTCTTGCAATTTAAGGATGGTGGCTATGAATTTAGCTGTTATAGCCTCATATAAAGTCCCACATGGTTTTATTTTTTATCAAAGACCTATAACTGGCTTATTTAAGGAAACCTATACTGGAATAATTATGGATATCCTTCAGATAATGCAATAATAATAGCATACTAAAAATCAGTCATCTTAATCTGCATACATCTGCCCTGTCAGTGACTTAGAAGTCATTTAATTATCATTACATCCAGGCAAGAGTTATACTCAGGAGGTGTCAGTCTCTAAGTTTGGTCATTACAAGTTTCCTTTAGAGCAGTGTTTCTCAACAGAGATGCCATCTGATTTCCACTGGGGTGCTATGAGTATTGGACCCAGTTTGTCCTGGATCAGCGTCATGAGTTGCATGGTGTGGGCAGGCTGGCCACCAGCACCATAACAACCAGTGATGCTCTAGAGCGGTATGCATGACATCATTCATTGCTATGGTGTTGTCAGCCGGCCCACCTGCACTATGGCAACTCCGGACGCTGATCCAAGGCAGGTGGCATTCAGGGCTGCCCTAGCAGTCAGAAAGGACAGAACTGGTTCCTCCAGATCTGCTCCACCTCCTGCCCCCTGCCATGCTGCTGGAACCCTCTGATGTGAAGAACGTTCATGTAAAAACATGAACGAAAGTTACCTGCTAGAGGGAGAACCTTTGGGGGAATCCAGGATGGACAAAGATCTGGGGGTCCTAATAGATCACAGGCTCAGCAATAGCATGCAATACCAAGCTACAGCAAGCAAAGCTAGTAGAATATTAGCGTGCATTAAAACTACTCAATAGATAAAACTATAATTCTTCAACTTTACAAAACTCTGGTCTGGACTCATCTTGAGTATGCCACCTAGTTCTGGTCACCAGTCCTCAGGGAGGATGTGCTGGAACTAGAGAGAGTCCAGAGAAGGGTAACAAAGCTAATAAGGGGACTGGAGGACTTCAGTTATGAATAATATCTACAAGCATTAAAACGTATTCTCCCTAGACCAGAGATGCTTAAGAGGAGATATGATAGCAATATACAAATATGTCAATGGTGATTCTAGCATAAGGAGGAAAATATTCAGTCTCAGTTCACTTAAGAGGACACATGGCCACTCAATGAAAGTGAAAAAGAAGTGGTAGTGGTAGGGATGTGGCGGTAACTGTCAGAGTGGTAGGGTTGTGGAACTCCCTTCTACAGTTGGTGGTGTCTGCGGGGAGTGTGGATAATTTGATAGAACATTTAGATGGGCATCCTAATGGATGCAATCTATAGGGATATAAGAAAGGGTATTGACATAAACACCCACAAGCACACGCATATACTACACAAGCTGAACTGAATTGGCTGGTGTGTTTCTTCAACCTTACCAACTATGTAACTATGGAGGGACTCTGGTGTGATGAAGAGATTTGTTGATGGGTGGAATCTGATGTGATGTGGATACTCTGACATGTAATGGGGACTGTGGCATATAGGGAGGACGTTATGGGGAACCTCTAATATAAAGAGGGTGATTTTGATGTGAAGGTAATTTTATCAGGGTGGTTGTGTGCATTGTTCCAGGCTCAGGCTTCCCATTGATAAGTAACATTTACATTTTTAAAATTTTAGACTGGGTGTTTTGGGATTTTGCATACTTTTAAAGGGTGCCACGACTGAAAAAAAGGTTGAGAATCACTGCTTTAGGGGATATCTAGTTTTCATACAGCAATACTGTGTACATGCACTTGGTATAAGCAAATTTAGTTTTCATACAGTATATGTAGTTTATGTCTTATCATATTCATGTACAGAGTTCAGCAGATAAATACAGAATATGTTCATTCTCACATGAAAAAAAGTAACTGCTTCAAGTGCTTGAAACATAAAACTAAAAGTAAGGAATGCTTTTTTAGGCTCACTTATAAATGTCATAGATTGCTCCTTTTACCTAGACATGACCCAACATCAACTTCTAGCAATAAAGAAGGATCTTCTGTTAGAGGACGTTGTTCAGATTTAAACTGGAATTCCAGGCTAAACCTAACTAGTTTTAAAAATGTTCCCTGCCTCCTCCTAACACCTATGCTGACTAACCTGCATAAGTATGATGTATATACCTACCTAATTTCAGTCTGCTCCAGTCCAGTTACATGATCCCCTGTGTCAGCCAGTGGCAGCTGCAGGGGAGAGGTGTGCTCAACAACAGCTGGGAATGGTGACATTACCCACAGGTTCCTTTGGCCCATGTGCTGTCTTTGCTCCCTCCTCTACCCTGCAGCCTCTGCTGACTGATACAGGGGAGCCGGGTCATCTGACCAGACCAAAGCAGGCTGAAAATTGATAAATATATAGCTCCCAACTGTCCCTGATTTCGAGGGACTGTCCCTGATTTGGAGCAATATCCCTCTGTCCCTCATTCTCCCTCATTTGTCCCTCATTTTGGTCTGATCTATATAGATGTTTTTAAAATGCACTTTTTATCTATCAAAAAGTGTTTTCCAGCACAAACCTTTCATCTGATTTCTAAATTGCTGCATTTGTAAATTCCAAAAGCCAATATATATATATATATATATATATATATATATATATATATATATATATATATATATATATATATATATATATAAAATCTTTCTTACACAGGTTACTGAGCATAGGTGTTAGGAGTGGGGAGGAAGCATGGTTAACACTAGTTAGGTTTTGCCTGGAATTCTACTTTTAAGCAGTAGTAAACAGCAGTTAATATAAAAAAAAAAAAAAAAAAAAAGAAATCCCCTGCAAGGCAATGTCATAATGTTCTAGTATGCATCGCATACTAACACATTATGAGAGACTTACCTCAAAACTAAGCCCTCCAGCGCCGCATTGTCACTGCTGAGAGGGCTGACATCTCCCCCCGGTCTTCCTTTTGGGTTTGCGTCCTCCGGGTACATGAGTGGCCGGGGGTGGAATGACATCACTCCTGCGCATGCGTACGGGAGCCGCCGTTTACGGCATGGGCTCTGAAGGTCTGGCACTGTAATACACAAATTAAATGCATATAAGGGAGCTGTTGTACTTGCAAAAGGATTTGCATTTCTGATTACCCCCTTCTGAGATTTGCACAGCTCTGCTACACAAAACATCCCTGTCTGCCAGGGCAGGAGACCTTCTTTTTCTCTGCTAGAGTTAGGTAGCACCTGCAGGTCCTACCTCTCAAACCTGTGATTGGTCAGTGAAAGGAGAAGCAGCAGACTAATGAGCTCATTCCTCTGTAACTCTGCCATCTCCTCCTATCAACATGTTAGAAAATGAACAATGCAGCACAACTGACTGGCTTCTTGTGTTGCTTCTCCCTCTACCAGTCTGAGCTCTGTAGTACGGAGGATTGAAATTGCTGATAGCAGGTCAGCCACCGCTTGTATATGCCTACTATAAAATATGCTGCTTCTTTTTCATGATGGCATGCAATACAGGTTAATTTAATTTACAAAGTTATATTTACTAAGGCTTGTCTACTTCAGTTTAAACCCTACAGGTTTTCTCCAGGCTGTAGCAATGCAATTTACACTGGAAGAAATCAACAACAGCACTACGCTCCTTCCAGGATTGACTTTGGGCTATGAGATCTATGATACGTGTCTTAATACACTGGCCTGTCTGCACCCTGTCCTGCTCCTCTTAACCAAAAATGGGACAGAACTTGTGGAAATTAAGTGCAATCTTACAGACTACAAAACCAGAGTCATTTCTGTGATTGGACCTTCATCCAACGAGGTGGCCACTGTCACCATGAAGCTCTTCAGTGCTTTCCTTGTGCCTCAAGTATGTCTTTTATTATTTTTTTTTTTTTAAGGGGGGGGGGGCTAGGTTCACACTGCAGCAATCCAATTTTGATCTAGTTTTCAGTGCGATTATGTAGTACAACTTGGATGCATCTTGGATGTGGTTTGCATAATCTATGGGGCCAAAATCATGCTGGAATCTCACCAAAGTAATACAGGAAGCATTTTTTAAAATCACGCTGTGCTGAGTTGCATTGATGTGAACGGGCACCATTGAAAACAATGTTATTTCCATTGTCATGCAATTCTGTGCGACTCAAGTCACATCTGAAATCACACTAATGTGAACAGAGCCTTATTCAATAGCACGTTAAACATCACATATGACAGAGGAGGTCAGGAGGAAATTCTGTGTATTGTTAAGCAGATTATTCCCAAGACCGCTTCTTGGCCTTTTGGCTAAGATCTAGTGTAGGATCTGCCCTTATCAGTTGCCAGTAGGTGGCGCTTGCTTCCGTCCCTGATCTACGGCGAGGTGGTATCAGGGATAGCGGTGGCTATGCAAAACCTGTGGCATAAAGGTAACCTGGAGTGGTTTGTAGCCGAAAGGGAAGCCTTCTAATGGGGATGGAGAACCTTTGGGTCTGGACAGAGGGTCAGGTCCCTGGCATTCTGGCCTAGATTGGAGTAGCTCTAGCTCCAGTCAGTTTTTCGGGAGAGAACACTAGCTCCCCTTTCCCACCGGGGGAGCGGTTAGTATTTCCCGAATGTAATTAGGTGGGAGGGATGGGAGCAACAGTGAGGCCTGATGGTAAAGGGCTCTCACCAAGCTTCCAGAACTTCAGGCCTTCCTGGCTGGGGTGGGGGCTGCTGTGGTCTAGGTTTGTGGTCAGGGTTGCACGAAAAGCCAGTGGTGAATGTGCCCCTGAAGTGGCAGTGCAGGGGTGCCGTACAGTCACAGTGTTCAAGCACTTGATTTATGGCACCATAGTCATTTCACCACAACACACGTTTTTTGCACCTGCCTCTAGGGCCAAGCCTTTTGGCTAGGGCCAGGAGAAATTTTTATTCCTGGCCGGAGGGCCGGCCATTGTATTACCCAATGGTCACTTTTCACTCTCTCCCACTTCCTTCTCCCCACTTTCTTTTTATTTTTCCCCCTGTTTGCCACTTTTTTTGTATCTTTTGGTTGATGTTACACGTTTGTCACAGTGTGATGAGTAGGGTGTGGGTCCTCGGGCCTACTCTGAAAGTCTTGGGAAGGGGTGGACATAGGCCTTCTGGCTTGGTTCGCCCTCTCTCATGGGGCTTCCCTTCGGGGGAGTCCCACCTAGTACTTGGGTGGGTCTGTATCGGCAGATCTTCCAGAGAACGGGGGTCCGTTTCGGCCAGATGGACCCATGTGAAGTACCTCAGTCCCTGTCTGGAGCCTAACGTCCCGGGGGGATCAGGGTAGGGTACTTCCCTAGTGGAGGATCAGTGTAACACCCGTTGCACGTTTTTGTGTGTCACTCTTTATATGTGTGCACTTTTTTTGGGTGTGATTTGCACTCCACTGGCTTAAAAAAAAAAAAATTCCCAAGACTGCAGATAACGAAAACAAATGGGTCAATGGTAAGTATTTATTCATACATCTTGCTGGGGTTTAACATGCCCAATATTGAAAAGCCCTCAAAATTCTAAAGATGTAAAAAATGAATCACACTATTCATTATATGGAGCAAGAAAAAGGTATTTTTAGCACATTAGAACTTAACAAGATGGTAATTCAGAAAACTAAATATGAAAGCGAAAGGTGAAAGAAATTATCTTATTTTTTATATAAACAACTATGTGTATAGTTAAGTACAGTTACACCCTCTGTCCCTATATACTTCTGTCCTTCAAACTCAATATCCTAGGTTAACAATTTTGACAATGTTGCTTGGTAGATTCCCGGGAAGTGCAGTCAGGGGAGGCAGGTAAGGCAGAGCCTCACCTGTAATGAACATTAAAAAAAAAAAAATAATAATAATAAAAAAAAATAAAAAATCAAGCTTTGAGGGTCGTAGCTCGGCGACCTAAGGTCACAGAGACCCCAAATGTGGGTTGTAGGTAGCCTAAATCCTACCCCACCACTGGTAAAAATGGGGCTTCTACGACCTATGGTTCTGGAGACAGGGCTCCTTGCATAGCTTGTCCGAAGCTACATACACCACCACCAGTTTAAGGACAAGCTGGCACACTCTGTTTGCAGCAGACTGAGGGGTGGAGTTCACAGTGCTTCTCCTCACTTCTTGTCAGAGGCACTGAGCTCAATGGACAGCTTGGAGTCTTGGACCAAAGGTAAAGTACCATTAGCCCCAGCTGTCCAATAAAAATGCTGCAGTGGAGGCACGCCTCTCACTGCAATGTCATAGAAGGGGCATGTGTCTAAAAGACAAATGCTTCCTTCCAGCTCAGCCCTCTTAACTACAAGGAAAAAACATGTGTTTATGGGTATAAGATTTACCCACAATCCCATGTTTTTATCACACAGTTAAGAGGGAGAATGAGAATCTGCTGCTGTTGAAAAGGTATAAGCTAAATCATATATTATTATGCTATATGTTATAAGATAACCATTTATTATTTATCTATTTACTGTGAAATTACTGGTTTGAAGTTATAACTTCAAACTTCAGTAATTTGTCCATTAAGCCATCTGCTTGAGTACAGCTTTTGAAAATATAGTAAATTACCTTAAAAACAATATATAATAATTATTTGTATATTACTTATGGTAATTAACCCCTTGCCACCGAGGCCAATTCTGACACTTCTCTCCTACATGTAATAATAATCATTTTTTTGCTAGAAAATTACTTAGAACCCCCAAACATTATATATATATATATATATATATATATATATATATATATTGTTTTAGCAGACACCCTAGGGAATAAAATGGCGGTCGTTGCAACTTTTTATGTTACGCGGTATTTGCGCAGCAATTTTTCAAATGCGTTTTTTTGGGAAAAAAACTGTTTTATGAATATAAAAAAAAAAACACTAAAGATAACCAGATTTCTTTGCATAATGTGAAAGATGATGTTACGCCAAGTAAATAGATACCTAACATGCCATGCTTTAAAATTGTGCACACTCGTGGAATGGCGCCAAACTTCAGTACTTAAAATCTCCATAGGTGACGCTTTAAACATTTTTACAGGTTACATGTTTTGAGTTACAGAGGAGGTCTAGTGCTAGAATTATTGTTCTCGCTCTAACGATCGCGGCGTATGTAACCTGTGCTTATCTGGCTCTGATGCTAGCCAGTGCCTCACCAGCCACTGACCTCACTGCACGTCCCTGGTAGATACAGTACAAAGGATTTTACTGCAGGATTTACCTTCAAGTAATTTTACATTGTATTTGCAGTTTTTAAAATGTCTATTTTTGTATGTATAGTTTGTAATTACATATATTTATGAGGACAGCCATATTTACTTAATATCGCATGCTAAGGCTCTGCTTCCCGCTTTGCAGTAATACACAATGGTGTTCTCCCACCGTAGGTCTATGAGTTGGCAAACACCTTAAAAACAATGCACTTCCAATGTGGTTGATATCCTATCTTGAAGTGTACAGTAGCCTAAACAAAATTTTAGTTTGGGATAGAGCAGAAAAAAACTGAAACCTAAGTAAAAATTTTTGTTGCTGTCTGTGTCCCTGTTAGACAGAACCATTCTCTCTATTTGTTCCGGTGACCCTTGTCACAGGCACAGAATGCAATGGGAAATCCAAAATGTGGCAGTTTCTGGGGTACATTTTCCAATAGATGCACGTGTCCTGGTGACAATAGTCTAACTGGGAAGCTCCCCCCTCTTTGTAGAGATTTTCTCCTACATCCTGCTGTGTCTACAGAACAGGAAGCAAAGGAAAATCTTTCCAAAGGGATACTGACAGCACAGAAATTTCAACCCTTCCCTAATCTATCCAAACCAGAAAAATTAAGTATTGGCTATACATACATACATAGACTTTAACAACTGTGAGTCAAATACATAGCCTCTAATGGTCCATCTACAAATCCCTAATATAACAATAAAATAAAAATACGATAAACAAACATTTAAAATGGTAAAAACCATACCGAAAATGACTTTAAGGTAAATGCTGCCATAATTATGCAAAATATGTTCCCACTGAAAAATGTAGTATAATATTCCAGCAAACCCTACCTGCTGCCTTCCGATGGCGTTTGAACTGGGTTATCACATACCTGGTAGCAGAGCCTGATATGATGAGAAAGGCCTCTCTTACACCTCTGACTCGGGGCTCCCGATAGTGTAGTCAGGAGGCGCAGGAGTACAGAGTGGGATGAGTGCCTGTAAGTCTTGCAAGCAGTAGAGCAGGTGTCCATGCTGGGCAGGAGAAATCGTCAGCTGGCTCCAGTAAGCAGGTGAGCAGCTGATACTGGCAACAGCAGGAAGAGTAGCAGAGTCAGGCAGGCCGGGTCATACACAGACAGGATGGATCGAGTACAGAGCATGGGAGGTGCGTATTCAGGAAACAGCCGGGTCTGGAACCGATCAGTAAAGCAGGAGTCAATGGGGCATACTGAAGCGGAGTCGGTGAAGGCGAAGTTCAGAGATTGGCCAAGACAAGCCGGGTCAGTAACTGGAATCAGAATACAGCGTGGGTATGTGCATGCGCATATGCATTACCCAGTGCCCAATTCTTGTTAGCACAAAGGGAACATGTTTTAGCCTGTACACAGAAGTCTGTCCAGATGAGTAATCTCATCTATTGGCTCCCATGGATGCATGTTTGGCAGTTGGGCGTTAAGGCCCACCTGCTCTGCCACTGCATATATGCATTATGGGAAGAGATTAAAGTGTATGTTTACCCAAAATTATTTTTTGGTTTGGTTAGAGTAGGAAGGGTTAAAACCCCTCTACGATATTTTTTTTTATGTCTGTGTCCCCTTGGGTAGATTTCCCTTTATTTTCTTTCTTGGAGAAGCAACAAGAAGTAAGAGACTAAAGTTGGGAGAATTCCTATCTTGGACAGTAATCAAGGAACATTTGCCGCCATAGGATGATTTACTGTAACTCTTACAACAACTTTTAAACGTTGGACCCCCCACCCCCCATACCATATTCTTCTATTACAGTGGTCCTTAGGACAAATAGAGGGGTAACTCTCTCCAGCTGGGACACCAACCTCAATAAAATATTGGCAGAGGGTCAAATCTTTCCTCACTCTGTCCATACTCTCACATGTGTTTTCTGCTAAACTAAAACATTTTACATTGGTCAAGAACTATACATGTATTTTCACATATAAAATATGCTATGCTTTAATGTATACCATGTTGATAAAGCAAAACGTTCACTTTCACTAAAAACTGAACTTCTTGTCTCTTTTATTTGGATTTTTAGATCAGTTATTCTGTGACTTCTGATGTATTTAGCGATAAAACAGTCTACCCTGCCTTCTTCCGAACCGTGCCAAGTGACAGTAAGCAAATTAATGGCATGGTTGATTTGATGACACGCTTCAAGTGGAACTGGATAGCTGTTGTGGCTAGTGACGATGATTATGGCACAACAGCTCTGCAGCAATTCTCTTCTTCTGCCATGGGTACAGGCATCTGTGTTGCCTATGAAGGTCTAATCTCAAAGACCCTCTCAAGCTCTGAGACAAACACCATCATTAAGGACATATTGGACCAAATTGTTCAGGCTGATGTCAACGTGGTGCTGGTTTTTGCTTCTCTAACCCAGTCCATAGCCCTCTTCGAAGAAGTCATTATGCGTAATATGACAAAAGTATGGATAGGAAGTGCCTCCTGGGTGCTTTCAGAAGATATTTTGTCTATGCCAGGCATTGAACGCATTGGCCCAGTAATAGGATTCTTCCCAAATGCCCACTATGTTTTTGGATTCGAGGAATTTCTAAAAAACGTCATCTCACAGATATACCCATCACAGTCTTCCCTCATGTCCTCATCCTTGGGGACCGGTGAAGGTTATCAAAACATTGATCTCAAGCCGGACATAATCAGCAGTATATTAAACCCGCTGACTGCTTTGTATGCACATAGTGTATACACTGCTGTGTACGCAGTGGCTTATGCATTGCACAGTCTTCTTAACTGTACTTTCATAAAATGCAACAACCAGGGTTCCAACCTATATGCTTGGAAGGTAAGGTCCAGATTTTACTAACATTGTTCAGCATTCCTTTTCCAAATGGAAATTGAGCAAGCCTGTTTAAATAATAGGGTAACATGGGCATTCATCCATGGCCAAACAATTCTGGAGACCCATCACCTGACTTCCAAATACTGCAAGGATATGAACATTTCTTATTTATAAAACATATTTCAGTTTTGTATTTATAAGGCTAGTTCTACATTAAGCAGTAACACATATACAAGCTTGGAATAAGGTCCAAGGAATAAGGAATAATTGTTATGAGCTTTAATATTTCCTGGTTCTTACACAATTCTAACATTTTTAATATCAGCACAGTGCAATCTGCTACCATTAGTGTATTTAAAAGAAAATGTTCCTGTCCTTTTTTTTTTTTTTTTTTTTTTTTTTTAGAAAATGTTATAGGTATTTATTTGAATGCATTTGACCACTGGTATCCTAAGGTGTTGTAAGCCCACAGATGAGGTTTATGCCCAGGGACCAACTACATCTTAAAGCTAAACCTCAGGCAAACCACTAAACGCACAGCTGTATTTCATATCTGTGAACAGTCTCAACTGCTAAGATTCTGTTCAGTTGGTCTTGCAATCTAGGCATTCCTACCAGACAGTGGCCCTCCCAAAGCCTGCTGATTGGACAGTGGGGAAACATCAGCATACTAATGAGGTCATCACTCTATCATTCTTCTCTCTTCTCCTCTCATCAAGCTTACTGTATTAGACTGACAACACTCTCTGTGTTCCTATGCAGTGTATTAAGGGAAGCTAATATCCCGACTTTAGATAAAATATATCATTTTTCTTTAATGAATGCATAACTAGATTAAATAGTGGTGTTTATTTATCTGTCTACAGCTAAGCTTTAAATTGGGGTGAGCTATTTGTAAGTCTATGGAGGCCTCTGGTCACCCCATTCATTTGGGGGGGGGGGGGGTCATTGTAAATTTTGCTTATATCCAAGAATAAGGTGTGAAGAGTCCTAGTCCCCAACAGCAGGTGCAAGCACTGTATCACAAGCTAATTCAACTGTAGGAATTGCTGCCCCCAGCGCAGTGGTTTACTCTTTAGAGTTGATTTTTATAATTGACTATAACCATCTCTCTCCGTAGTTGCTAGACGAAGTGAAGAAAGTGAATTTTTCCATCTTTAACACATCGTTCAGATTTGACAGTTATGGTAATCCCAACACGGGATATGATATTGTTACTCATAGCATGTCTGAATTGGGCTTCAGCATAATTGGATCTTACAATATTGAGCTGATGTTGAATAGTTCTCTCATTAACTGGAGAACCAAACAAAACCTGGTAAGAAAATATATATCTTTCAGTACATGTCATCCATTTCTATTTTGTTAATGATAGTAGATTTTTTTCTAGTCAAGGAATTTCTTTACATTTCCTTTCTGAATCTGCCCCTCAGGCAAACACGTTCAAAGGTCCCGGCAAGCCCAGCATGATTTCTTCTGAAAATAAAACATTGTATGTTTACAAAAAAATGAAAAACCCCAAGAGGAATTATATATGTCATGTAATCTACATCAAGAACATTTCCAAAATAGGCTTACTAGGAGTTTAGAGGTTGATATACTGCAAGTGTAACTTTTGCAACTGTACAGGAGTACAAAGCATAGCCCTTTAAAAGGGTATAGGATCGAGTCCACTACAACTGAAGAGCATTTGCTTTAGAACAATAAGAATACTAGATTAACTGTTCAGACTGGCTTTTGTTCATGTCAGAACTGCTCCCCGTTAAAGTCAATAGTCAACTGCAGATCAAATGCATCTTTTCGTGAACTATGAATGATATCAGAAGCATCTAAAAACTCAAATGCAGGCTGAATGTACCTGAAGGAAAGCTGCATTTGCCTATCTAAGTTATAAAAGAAACCTGATATGGGGGAAATATAAAGGCTGGCCGTAAAGATCTAACCTTCTGAAGATGCCAGCTGCCAAACTGTCATGCTGGCCCTGTTATTTTAATGCTCTAAATTACTGACCTGGAACTTGTGCCCACATCCTCCAAGTCAAAATAGGTCCAGAAGTGGTATCCAACTGCACCCACTATAGGTACAAGATAGCCTAGAACTTCTATGTATTCATGCAAACTCCTCTCGTGTTAAAGAATACTATGAGAGCACTTTTAAAAACTCATTTTTAAATATAATTTTTTTAAATTTAATTATATAATTTCATATATACAGGGATAGCAAATAATTTTGCAAATTTGACCTCCATTTTTCTCTGTACTTTCAGACTTGTCATCACAGGCTCAACCGATGTAGACATTGGGTTGCGTTGTTACATTCAGCCTGTCTGTGCATTCCCACTGTACTGTAACTGCAGACAAGAGCTGAAAACAAAGTACTGGCTTAACTACCTGTCTGGTTCAATGACTTTAGTTCCAGGAAACATAAATAAGGATTTCTATGCTGCACTTTACTCATTTAATCTGTGGCGATCACAAGATTCTTTTCAATTTAATTTGATTCTGGACACACCAAAACAGAATACACATCTGATTGATCCCTGATGCCTTTCCTGCTCTCTGTCCTGATCCTGCGTTGTGCTTTCCAAGGGCTAAACTTTTGCAAGGGCTGTCTACATCTAATAATATGTGATCACTAGGAATTAAATGACTATTGAACCACAGAAATTACCATTCACAAAGTATAGTGGGCACCAAACCACAAAGTGAAAGAGGCTAATATGCCTTTAATTGTTCATGAAACATAAAACCAGCGAACGTGTTTCAGGGGAACAAAACTACCTGTTCCTCAGGGCTTAGAAGAATAGACTCTACAACCAAAGGGATTCACGTCTAATCTAGTGCATATTATCTTTTTGGATTATAATTATAATCTACTGCAGCTGATTCCAACCCTAAAGGAGGTGTTATACTATATATAGATTAATTTAATTCTATTTTCTGTTAAGTCCTTTCAAGTCTTTATTCCATTCTTCTAAGCCCTATTGAAGGGGGGGGGGTTTGTTGCCCCCGAAAAGCATTGGCTGTTTTTATGTAATGATATTATGAACTATTAAAGTTGCTTTTCACTCTTTTATTTTGTGGTTTGGTGTCTATTTGAATATTTTCAGTTGCTTCTAGGGAACCATGTGAGGGAGACCTGTGTGTTTGAGAGCCACCTCACCAGTTAGCTCATTTGAAGATTTTCTTGTGTTTGTACCATTGGATTAAGCACTGAAATTACGGTTCCTCTTAAAGCGGAGTTCCACCCAAAAGTGGAACTTCTGCTGATTTGCCCCCCCCCCCGTGCCACACTTGGCACCTTTTGGGGGGGGGGGGGAGCGGATACCTGTTCCCACTTCCGGGAATCTGGGCCATGGCCCATGACATCACCACTCGGCTCCCTTCTCCTCCCCCTGCCGCCGGGCCAGTAGGAGAGAGTAGCGGGGCCTCGCGCATGCGCAGTAGGTTTCCTGGCATGAAGCCATAAGGCTACACTGCCGGGTTCCCTTACTCACAATGGCAGCGGCATGAACCCGACAGCTGATGGAAACATCAGCTGCGATGCTGACATCGCTGGACTCCAGGACAGGTAAATGTCGTATTATTAAAATCCAGCAGCTGCAGTATGTGTAGCTGCTGGCTTTTAATTTTTCAGCGGTGGGTGGAACACCACTTAAGTGTGTTTTTCTGGCATTTATGACTTTTAGCAGTGAAAACATTAAACTAAACTACAACAGATGCTTTCTTTGTTCTAAATCCTCATCTGAAGTCATAGGGCAGACTACAGACAGGATGAATGTAAACAACGCAACGTTTAACCACTTCCGGACTGCCCTGTAGCCGATTTACTGCTAAATCCTGCCCTCCTGTGCAGGATCTCGTGTACATATACTGTACATGGTTTCTGCACTTTCACCTACAGGGGGTAGATGCGAACCGCCGGCGGGCTGCTTCTGCTGTGATTTATCAAAGCAGAAGCCAATCTGCATGTGCCGGACACTAGTTGTCCACCAGCACCCGCCAATCGTTGATAAAACACACAGAACAGAGCTCTGCCTATGTAAACAAGGTAGATCTCCATTCTGACAGGGGGGAAGGGTTGGATTTGTTTTGTCTCTGCAAAGCAGGGAATAAAATCCATCTCTTCCCCTAGTAAAAGCAGCACATACAGTACACAAAAACACTGGCTAGGCACACAGTTAACCCTTTGATTGCCCTAGATGTTTAATCCCTTCCGAGCCAGTGTCGTTAGTACAGTGACAGTGCATATTTTTAGCACTAATCAGTGTATTAGTGTCACTGGTTCCCGCAAAGTGTCAGCTAGTGTCCAATTGCTTGCTGTAATTTTGCAGTCCTGCTATAAGTTGCTGATCACCGTCATTAATAGGATACATTTTTTTTTTTTATAAAAATAGCATAAATATATATCAAAGTTTGTAGATGCTATATAACATTTGCGTAAAGCAATAAATATACGCTGGGATTTTTGTTTACCAAAAACATGTAGCAGAATACATATTGGCCTAAATTTATGAAGAAATTTAATTGTTTTAATTTGTTTTATTGGATATGTTTTATAGCAAAAAGTAAAACATATTGTTTTGGTTTTTTTTTCAAAATTGTCTGTCTTTTTTTTTGTTTATAGCGCAAAAAATAAAAAACACAAAGGTGTTCAAATACCACCAAAAGAAAGCTCTATTTGTGGGGAAAAAATGACATAAATGTTATTTGGGCACAGCATTGCATGACTGCACAATTGTCAGTTAAAGTAACACAGTGTCATATCGCAAAATATGGCGTGGTCATGAAGGGGGGGCAAATCTTGCAGAGGTCGAGTGGTTAAATTGGCCTGAACCTGTCATGTTCCTAAAGCATAATTTAGAGAAAATGGCTATGCATTTTAGTGGCTTAGTATCCCTTGGCATCTTTAAAGCTAATATGTTTTATGAGTACTGTTATCTTTCAATAAACATGATTAAGTCTCATGGCTCTGAATATTTCTAATCTTTTTTCAGGTTCCAGTATCTCAGTGTTCTGGGGACTGCTTACCTGGTCAGATTAAGAGAGTGAAAGGAACACATTCATGCTGTTTTGACTGTATTGATTGTCAGGAGGGATTATTTCAGTCTTCTGGAGGTAGGCATTAAGTATTAGAGATCAGAAAGATAGTATTTTCTTATGAGTGTAATTTAACTATTTGAGAGTTTTGTGTCAGTTTATTTTGGAGGTATGCAATCATACATATATTACAAAATGCACACAGATAATAATTACTGTATATTAATGAAATGGTAACCATTGTCTTTTTTTTCAGATGACTTCCAGTGTCAAACTTGTCCAGCGGGTCAGTGGTCCAGTGTACGGAGCATCAGCTGCAGCTACCCTACCTACCTGTATCTACAGTGGGGTGACACTGCTGTTATTTGTCTTCTGTTTGTTTCCTTTGTCCTCCTCTGTTTTGTCCTTGGAACCCTCATTCTATTCTTCAACCACAGGCATTCTCCGCTTGTTCAGGCCTCTGGTGGCTACATGTGCTTTTTTGCACTTACTTCTCTAGTGGCTGTACTATCCAGCATGGTTCTTTTCATAGGGAAACCAGTTTATTTGGTGTGCCTAGTACAACAGCCATTCCTGGCTATGAGCCTCACTTGCTGTCTGTCAACATTCTCCATCAAGGCCCTTCAAGTCATGCTGGTGACAGACTTTAAAGAAGTTCCCACTAAATATATCCAATGGTTGAAGACCACAGGGACCTGGGTTTCTTTACTCTCTGGCATCCTTATTCAGGGTTTGTTTTGCATCTGGCATATTCTAAGCATGGTCAATACACCTCAAAGCAATGAGGTCACTTTCCTCTATAAATATCTAAAGTGTGAAATATCCAATGTCCTTGCTTTCTTTTTGATGTTTGGCTATAATGGATTACTAGCTCTTATATCCTTTATGCTAAATTGTGTAGCACAGGCACCCCCTGGCCAATACAACCTGGCCAGAGACATCACATTCTCAACATTGTCCTATTTGCTCATATGGATAGTTTTTGTTCCCGTTTATGCTGAAGTTACAGATGGTAGTCAATCTTTGTTGCAAATGGCAGTTACTCTTATCAGTTCATTTGGTATAATGGTGGGTTATTTTGCTCCCAAATGCTATATTCTTTTGTTTAATCCACAGATGGCATCAGAGGAGTATTTTAAAATATATATTAATTAGATTGCCTATCAAAGTAGCTTTTTTTTTTGAGCTGTAAATATATTTCAACTTCAGAAAAATATGGTGTTGGTGTATCTTAGGTTACAACTGTTACTATAACTTTGCAGTGTAAGTATAAGCTTGTAAAAAAAAATAAAAAAATCATATTTATCTCATGTGTTGATGCATTCAATTTAGAAATAATTTTGATTGTCGTTATAGCTCATCTTTTTATATTCTTAAAATTACTTTGTCACTTTGTTAAAAAGAAGAAACACAAGCCAAGCTTGCAAAGAAAGACATAATTACTAGCCTGTACCAACATCTGTGCCTCTGAACTTCACTGACTTCAAAGGAAAAAACTTGCTGAAGACTCTTCAGCATCTGTCATCCTTTTGGGTGTGTCAGATGCATGGTCCCCCACTGTGCTTTGTGGTCCAACCCCCCCAGTCCCTGTGAATTGCAGTGACGTAGGGGGCCTGTGGAAGGAACCATTAAGTCTCAGCGGGGAGCTCTGACATTTGGCACTCCTGGAAGTGTTGGATGAAACATTTTTGCAGCAAGATTAATTTTTTAAGTCAGAGGATTTTATTCAGCATGGACAGTAAGACAGATAAGCATGCAGACTTTTCTTTGCAGGCTCAAAAAAGGTACCTGAAAAGCATGAAATCCAGTACAGGGTTCCTTTTTTCCATTCATAAGTAAAACTTCAAACTGTCTCCAACTGCAAACTCTTTATCACTAGACTGTGAAGCCACAAAAGTGTAGTCCAGATCTCCCAAAAGGGGTCAAAGAATTTGGCAGCTCGAACCAGCCATCAACCCATCATGCTGGTTTAGAGTTTTCAGATTTAGAGTTTTCAGAAAGATCTCTAAAGGCCCAAATATGAATCCAAGAGGCTAAATCTGATCTTCCGATAATAAGAGGATGGTGCTTTCACAACACTGCTTCCTACCGAATATGATCCAAATCGATGGAGCGTTCCCTCTGCTGGAGACTTCAAACTGAACCAGGACTTCCCACGCCCAAGACCCCAGACTAGCAGGTGTTCTTATACTTACCTCATGGACCAAAGCTGAAAGGGCAGAAAGTGTGCCCGTCTCTTAATTACACTATAGAACAGTGGTGGTCAATTGAAATTGAAAACAGTCAATTGTTGACCCACACATACACAGCACATTCTTTATTCAACCCTGAAGGATGGAGTACTAACTCTTCATAGGACTACCAGAAGGACCGTCCTTCTTATGGAACCACATACTTGTCACTATATCCTCTTCAGTTGCCCCTCTTTGTGGTCTAATGTATGGATCTATAAAAAATGCACAATTTAAAGACCAGAGTATTTTACCTTACTAAATATTTTATCCAACCTCCAAATCAGTCTTTCTCAACCGTTTTACCTCAGAGGAACCCTTGAAATATTTTTCAGGTCTTGGGAAACCCTTGCTAAAATAATTATAGCTATAGTTAGTTGTACATTAGCATGATCACTAAATTTTAGATGTTTAAATAAGTATAAATTATATGGTACACCTACTATATCTCATAGACTGGTACGATAATTTTTACACCCTCCTGATCTGTACAACATTTTTAGTAATAATCTTAAAATTAAAGAAATAATAATAGTAAAGAAATGCTGACGGCAAAAATTATGGTTTCCCCATAATAATGGTGACAGTAGAAGTGCCCCCTTACATTAGTGGTCAGTAGGCATAAAATCGATTTGCCATCGCTCACTGCTCAAGGAACACCTAGCACCCTCAGGAGGAACCCTTGGCTTCCACAAAACCATTGTTGAGAAGGGATGCTCTAAATAATTGCTTTTGTTTTTTGAAAAAGCCAGTATAAAGGAAAAGTAGGGTTAAAAAAAAGTGCTTGTGGGTTTAACTAAACATTAATGATTCTATTCTTTTTGGTCTATGTAAAGGGTGACATGACATTAGTGTGTCTTTTTCCCATTTCCTACCCTTTCTTGATCTATTGAAATCTGCAAAAAAAACAAAGGTTTGGCTTTGCATACACATTTAATTAGGCTTTTTGCTCATCATTAGCATATCACATATTTAATCAGTGTCTGTTTGTACAGGACCAGCTGGAAAGTAGAGCATCATACACAAATTTATAAGTGCAAACAGCAGCTCATTTCCATGTACTCTTTAATCAAACTGTATGCATTTTCTACTATACCAAGGGCACAAATGAGTGGTCATTCCTGAATTCCATGTGGAAATGTCCACCCTTAGTGCTTTAGTTATTCTATTACTACTCAGTTGTTCTCCATTTTGTCCTTTACTGAAGATGGGACATTCGACCTTTCAAACATTTTTCAACTTACCTGGAGACCTCAAATTGGGCGGCCTGTTCGCTATACATAATAAAGTCAACATGGTGAGCAGCTGGGGAAATAATGGAACTACCAAATGCAAAAGGTAAGATTTTCATTTTCTCTGATAGGGGCACATATAACACAACCATTGCAAGTGTACTGTTTGTAGGTAGTGCTGCTTAAAAACCCAAATGGGTCTGAAGTACATAGATAAAATAAATAGTACTCAACTTTACTAAACTTTAAATAATATAGTATAAGGGTTTTAGGATGTGGTGGGAAAGACTGTCATTCTGGATCTTTGCATTCAGTAGGATTAGAGTCTATTTACAGAGGCTATTTGGGGTACAATTGTTCCCAAGCCAGTGAGGTTGAGAAGCCCAAATTAAATGTTTCTCCCCCTTACTTACTTATGGCCTCATTCATATTATATTCTGTACAGAAAAAGTGACATATCCTGTTTCCCTGAAAATAAGACCTAGCGTGATTGTCGGTGATGACTGCAATATAAGCCCTACCCCCCCAAATAAGCCCTACCCTGTTTCCCTGAAAATAAGCCCTACCCTGAAAAGAAGACCTACAAGGACTTTAACTAGGGCTAATTTGGGGGGTAGGGCTTATATTGCAGCCATCGCCGACAATCACGCTAGGTCTTATTTTCGGGGAAACAGGGTACTTTCATACTCCTTCTTCTGTTTTACTTCAACGTATGCTTACTAGGGTAGCACCTTATAGAGGTGTGAAGTGCTTCCTTATTAGGGTACTGTAATCAGAAAGGGTAGGGAGCCTTGCCCTACAATGCACCGTATTCACTAGGCAATGATGAAAACAGGATCTCGCTTACTCACAAGCTGAAGGTGCAAAAGGGAGAGCGGGTTGTTCATGCTGAGGAAAGGGCTTCCAGACTGTACTGCTACAGGGTAAAGGTAACCTTTACCAGTTCGTTAAAACTGGAATCATTTGTTCTATTTTAGAAAAAGGACATCTTGGAAGTATAAGCATGAACTGGATACAGTTGATTTGCAATCCTGGCTTTACTACCTAAAGCATTGCCAGCCACCCTTAGGGAGGGGGAATCTATTTTAACAATAGTAATGTGCCAATCAGTTGAATGGGATCCTTAAAAGCACAAAAACTCATGAAAAAAGGTAAAAATGCAGTGCATTAATAGTGTTTTTAAAAAGCCTAGTGTAATAGATTCAACTACCAAATAAAACTGTAGAAGTCAGGTGGCCTGGGGCAACTGACCAGCGTGCTCTTTCTGAATAGTGGACCGCTTTTTGGGGGTCTGTCAGTGATTCCAATTCAAAGTGACTTTTTCAACTCATTTCACATGCAAAAGTCTTTAAATAGTGTATTTAATATTGTGTATGAAATTTGGTATACCATGTTTGTGTGATATGAGGAGGTCATGTTTCTTATAGCTAAACTCATCTATTTATACCCTATATACTATCTAGCTGCCATTAGCAGTTGCATTTTGCCAATCAATAATAATGAAAGTCAAGCCAAAAATTTATTTTCGGTTTTGAATATAACAGTGAGGAATTGAATCCCTGCCAAGTTATTGCTACTGTGTTCCCATTCTAAGGATTTGTCCTCTTTTTATTGTTGTCTGTGTTCTCAAGGACAAGATCTCCCCTCACTTCCTGTCCCCAGTGGCACCCTTCACCACAGAAATAGAAGTTGAGAGCACTATATACCAATAAAGATGAATAGTAGATGTAGTGTACCCCGTAAGGAGCTGCAGTTGAACTGGGATTCCCCACCTTGCAGAAGCAGGCACACTGAATCTTCACAGGTACTCAAGAGACAGAGAAAAGTCAGTGACTTTGTTTTTGTGGTTTATTGAGGGTTAATAACTTGGACGGGGATGAGAAATTATGGGATGCCCACTTGACTTCAGCAAAAACACTTTAGCAACTTCTTCAGGGACATCTTCCTAAACACAGTCTATATACAGCCTTCTTGACACTCCTCCTGCACTTTACTTGTTTGCAGACTCCAGCTGAATCACCGTAATGAACCTGACAGGCTCACAGTCAGATTTAGCAATGGTCTTTTGAAGGCAGGAATTGAAAGCCCTTATTATGTAGCAGTACTTAGTGATCAGCTTGCAATCTCCCTCCTGTGGCTGCTGGTCCCCTCTTCAGGCACTGCCAACCCACCTGGCTGCAACTGCCCCTTTTACTAGCCCTTCAGGCTGACTTCTCCACAGTGACTCCAGACTGACTCACACCAGCCCTCCCGGCTGACTCTGCAGGAGATCTCCCAGGGAAGGGGTGACGACTTGACACAACACTGTCTTCAGGGAGTACTGGTTATGTATTCACCCTTGTAAGTCCCCAGTAGTGCTGATCTACTCACACTGTCCTCCACTTGCTCCCATGCCTCCAGGAAGGGCTTCCTCTACTCCAGACTAGGGGGGTACCCCAGAGGGCAACCAACAGTCTCCACAGCACTATAGCTCCATCTTCCACCCAACTGTCCCTGCTGACATGGCTCATGCCTATTTATGAGGTGAACCTGCCCCCTGCTAGCCCTTTACTGGGGATTGGCTGAGGCCCTCATAAATATTCCAAACAGCTCCTCCTAAACTCCACCCACTAGCTCTAGAAGTTTCTACAATCTTCTAGACCAGAGGGAGGCACCAGAGGAGCTGTCAGGATGAGTCACCCAGCCCTGAATCACTGAATCCTGACCCAGACTTACAGCTCAGGCTTAGCCCTGAGCCAAACTAAATTTTCCTACACTAATAAACCCACCTTACATCTAGCACACAACTAGAGGGTGCTACATAGAAAATACATTCATTCAGTAAGACATTAAAGATGATTGAGAAAGCGGACATCTTACTTTAGCTGAACTCCGGCAATGAGACAAAATGTGCAAATGTGACCCCCCCCCTTTCCCCCTCCACTGCACAGGTTAAATGTTTGTTTAGTCTAGAAGTAAATAAAATAAAATTGTATTGCTTACTACCTTATAGCAGTCTCAAGCTTCAGACTGTGGGCAGTCCCTTGGCATCATCAAGCAGAGTAAAGGGATAAATCTGCATTGTATGTGAGGTTTCAAGCTTGCGACCGCAACCTGAAGCAAGGACATTGTGAGGGATTGGTTATTGGGTGTATCTGTTGAGGGACCCTGTCAGAATCAAGGATACAGAATACACCTTGTCCCTGCACCCCTAGACTAAAAAAGCATGTAACCCCTGCACTACAGGGGAGCCCACCGCAGGTAGATTTTGTCTCATTCCTGGAGTTCAGCTTTAAACACTGCCACTTTTCCCCTTTCAAAATGCAAAGTGACAGTGTCTGTGAAACCACCTTCCACTCACTGGTACTTATCTCACTAGAAATCCTCTGTCATCCCTGCCTGTAACTCAGCCAGCACAAAATACTCATGCTTTTGTGTAAGGGAGCGCATGTGACCTCCTCCTCCCACACAACAATGCTCGAGTTTAGTGACCAATCACTAGGCCTAAATACTGTCACATGATGCTGGCGGTAACATCACTGCTCCCTTTAGGCTCTGACACCAGTTGACACTGCGTATTTTGGTGTCATCTGCAATGGAGGGAGGAGCGGTGTGACATTGCGAGAAAGGGGAGTATCAGTGGGGCGGGGGCCTTGTCAAAGGCCATTGATCTTCACCCCAAAATGGGCTAAGTGAAAAAGATCTTCTTCAGGATAACTCCACTTTCATTGGAAAAAGAAATAGCAAATAAAAAAAAATAATGATATAGCATATACATTTGCTACATAAGCCATATTGTAATGGAATGTTTTAAAAATAATGTTTCCTTTTCAATGTGCAGGACTGTA
This sequence comes from Aquarana catesbeiana, assembly GCF_042186555.1. Taxonomy (NCBI): domain Eukaryota; kingdom Metazoa; phylum Chordata; class Amphibia; order Anura; family Ranidae; genus Aquarana; species Aquarana catesbeiana. The sequence goes on along the minus strand of NC_133333.1, from coordinate 167,521,522 downwards.
ATTTTCTGTAAAATTCAATGCAATATGGCAACCGGGAGTTGTTCTGTACACAATTGTTATATGGAACGCCCCCCAGAAATGTAATTTCCTGCTTGTATGATTGGCAAACAAAAGTCTCATTTTTGATAAGATACTTCGAAAGGGTCAATAATTTCTAAAGGGATTCAGATCCTGATCATTAAATCACTCCTGTTCAGATTCGCTCTGTACATCGACAACAGGTAGGAATCCACAACAAAGGTTGTTAAAATCCCTGCAATGTACATAGATCACCCAGAGGGGAGTGTTTTTTTCTCAACAAAAGTGGACATAATCTTTAGGCCTCATACACATAGGTGTTCAAATTGATGTACCTAATGTGCAGTGAGATGAGAAGTGTCCTAATGAGAAGTTGGCAGAAAAATTGCCTCTAAATTTGAGTTTTTTCACTCGCATTTATGTTTGTTAATGTGTATTTACAGGCGTATAGCATTTAGAAGCATTTGAGCATAAACCCACTCTATTGATATAATTTTCATGTATTCTAGCTACTAGAATAAATGTAAGCACTTAAGAGTGTATTTACAGTATCTCACAAAAGTGAGTACACCCCTCACATTTTTGTAAATATTGTATTCTATCTTTTCATGTGACAACACTGAAGAAGTGACACTTTGCTGCAATGTAAAGTAGTAAGTGTACAGCTTGTATAACAATGTAACTTTGCTGTCCTCTCAAAATAACTCAACACACAGCCATTAATGTCTAAACTGCTGGCAACAAAAGTGAGTACACCCCTAAGTGAAAATGTCCAAATTGGGCCCAATTAGCCATTTTTCCTCCCCGATGTCATGTGACTCATTAGTATTGCAAAGTCTCAGGTGTGAATGGGGAGCAGGTGTGTTAAATTTGGTGTTATTGCTCTCACTCTCTCATACTGGTCACTGGAAGTTAAACATGGCACCTCATGGCAAAGAACTCTCTGAGGATCTGAAAAAAAGAATTATTGCTCTACATAAAGATGGCCTAGGCTATAAGAAGATTGCCAAGACCCTAAAACTGAGCTGCAGCACGGTGGCCATGACCATACAGCTAGTTCCACTCAGAACAGGCCTTGCCATGATCGACCAAAGAAGTTGAGTGCACGTGCTCAGCTTCATATCCAGTGGTTGTCTTTGGTAAATAGACGTATGAGTGCTCCCAGCATTGCTGCAGGGGGTGAGGGGGTGGGGGGTCAGCCTGTCAGTGCTCAGACCATATGCAGCACACTGCATTAAATTGGTCTGCATGATCGTCATCCCAGAAGGAAGCCTCTTCTAAAGATGATGCACAAGAAAGCCTGTTTGCTGAAGACAAGCAGACTAAGGGCATTTATTACTGGAACCATGTCCTGTGGTCTGATGAGACCAAGAAAAACCTTTTTTGGTTCAGATAGTGTCAAGCATGTGTGGTGGCAACCAGGTGAGGAGTACAAAGACAAGTGTGTCTTGCCTACAGTCAAGCATGGTGGTGGGAGTGTCATGGTTTGAGACTGAATGAGTGCTGCCGACACTGGGGAGCTACAGTTTATTGAGGGAACCATGAATGCCAACATGTACAGTGACATACTGAAGCAGAGCATGATCCCCTCCCTTCGGAGACTGGGCCGCAGGGCAGTATTCCAACATGATAACGATCCCAAACACACCTCCAAGATGACCACTGCCTTGCTAAAGAAGCTGAGGGTAAAGGTGATGGACTGGCCAAGCATGTCTCCAGACCTAAACCCTATTGAGCATCTGTGGGGCATCCTCAAATGGAAGGTGGAGGAGCGCAAGGTCTCTAACATCCACCAGCTCCCTGATGTCGTCATGGAGGAGTGGAAGAGAACTCCAGTGGCAACCTGTGAAGCTCTGGTGAACTCCATGCCCAAGAGGGTTAAGGCAGTGCTGGAAAATAATTGTGGCCACACAAAATATTGACACTTTGGGTCCAATTTGGACATTTTCGGTTAGGGGTGTACTCACTTTTGTTGCCAGCAGTTTAGACATTAATGGCTGTGTTGAGTTATTTTGAGGGGACAGCAAATTTACACTGTTATACAAGCTGTACACTCACTACTTTACATTGTAGCAAAGTGTAATTTCTTCAGTGTCGTCACATGAAAAGATGTAATAAAATATTTACAAAAATATGAGGGGTGTACTCACTTTTGTGAGATACTGTATGTGCATTCACATGTAAATTAGGTTTATAAGCTCCTCTATACAAACAGCTTTGGGACTTACTTATTTTATTGCCTCTAAACGCTTCTCTTAAAATAATGATCTAAACATCCAACATGCATAGCCACAGAGGCTAACACCGAACTGAGTTTAAAGGCATAAAAATATATGTTGGATGTCTGTAAAACTCCCATGTGCCTTAGGACCTTAGGGATGATCTCTATATTAAAGGCAACTTCACGCAGAACTAATGTTTTTTTTCCATGGTTGCTTTTAGCATACCTCACACAGAGTAGACTAAGATAAGTTACAGATATTTATGCATTAAAAAAAATAAAAATCTGCTTTGCTGTTATATACTAAGTATGTCATGGTGTCATGGTCACAAGCTTGGGCAAATAATTTGAAAAATATTGCTACTTAAAATCATGAAGCAGCAGATCAATGTCTTACAAATTGCATTATCAATAAATTAATATATGTGAATAAAAACTAGTAAGGATAACATCCTGTGTTAATAGCATGACTGATTTTACCATTACTACTTAATTCAATTGGATCTTGCACAGCTTACCCACTCTTACTGTAAAGAACTCTTTCATATACTGAAAACACAGTTCCTATTTTATCACAGTTAAAGCTAACCTGTGTTGTGTCAATCCCTCTTTCAACAGCTTCAATGTCCATGAGTTTATTGGGTTATTGGCAATGAAGTTTACGGTGGAGGAAATTAACAACAGCAGTACCATTCTGCCCAATACCAGTCTTGGATATGAGATATATGATACCTGCTTTAATACAGATGCCACAATACAAGCAGCTTTGAAATTTCTTTCTGAGAGAGAGGATAGCTCTATCCCTGTAGTCTGTAACTACACAAATTTTGAACAACAAATCGTGGCTGTAATTGGGCCATCAACATCAGAAATGGTTGCAGCAACTGCAAAACTATTTGGCTTCTTCCTGTTACCCCAGGTAAGCTCAGTGTCACACTTATAATATTTGGTTTACACAGTGAAATTGTAAAGGGGAGTTATGATGTTAAAGGTGCGGTAATCACTAACTTCCTTGTGTACATGCTCATCAATGCCCGAGACTAGGCAGGGCTACGTTCATGTGGACAGTCAACATTATGGTGGTACCTTGGCTAAGAGAAGAGCCATATACTGTATACAGTAGTTAAATGTACAGAATCTCTCTGTAAAACGTGTTTTCCGTCGTATTTTGCATTTAGGAGGGACATTGTTAAGCCCTTGCCCTCTCCACCAGTCCAATGTACCTCTGTCACTTCATTTCAAGTGACAGAAGGAGGTCCCACCAAGCGCCTAGCGCGGACCTCATGCGTGCTCTTAATCAACTCCTTCGCTCTCCTGTACCATGTGGCCATGTACATGGCATCTCCATACTTTGGGGTTCTGTCTCGGCTGCTTTTGGAAAACTGACCGCTTGGGAAGAAGCCAGATCACCCACCCCCTTGCTACTGGAGGACCTGTCACCTTTGCCAGGTACCACGCTTCATGACTGGCTGCTATGTACTTTGCACTAGTTACCAGTTACCCATATCAACTACTGTCCTGCTCTGATGTTCCTGCTGAGATAATCTTTAATTGTGGCTTTGCTTCATACCCCATTGTGCATTACAGACCCTGTTCTTCTCATATGCCATGTACCGCCATGCACTCCTTGGATAACTTCAGACCAGGCTTAAAACGGTAAAGTATTACTAAAGGCAAAACTTTTTTAGTTTTAGATAGAGGGGGGAGAGGGATTAGAAGTTTCTATTACTGTCTGTGTCCCCATTAGGGAGATTCACCCTCTCTAATTGTCCTGTTTACCATTATCATAGAAAGTTAAAGAAAATTCAAAATTTTGGGTTGTCCCCAGAAAAGTATTAGAGGGGAAATCTTCCAATGGGGACATTACTTCTGGTAACCTGGGGATCCTTAGTTTTTCTCTCACTTCCTGTTTGGCTATTGGACAAGAAGTGATGGGAAATCTCCCCAACTGTACAAAGATGAAAAAAATAAACAGGTTTTGTAACCCTCTCTTACTCTATTCAAAATGAAAAAAAAAATGTTTAGCCTATAGTTCTACTTTAACAGCTTTACTGAAGATTCAGCAACCCAATTCAAAAGCACAGCAAACATGGAACAGAGTCCAGCACTAACTAACTAATGCAGGCTGCACAGGTTCATACTTTCCAGAGAAACAAAATCCATTTAGCTAAAGTCCAGTGATGGTAAGTTCCTAGTCCGGGGAGAATCCCAGCAGGATGACCCAGAAGGGAGCCTTGTGCTCCTGTAGCACTACATGTTCATAGCTCCCAATCATCCCTGATTTCGAGGGACTGTTCCTGATTTGGAGCAATGTCCCTCTGTCCCTCTTTTCTCCTCATCTGTCCCTCATTTTGGTCTGATCTATATAGTTGTATATAAAATGCACTTTTTATGTTTCAAATAGCGTTTCTCAGTGATAAACCTTTCATCCAATTTCAAAAGCTAGTATAAATGAATAGTAGTGGTAAACAAAAAGCACTTGTGGGTTTAGCTAATCTTTTTATTTTTTTTGTATAATTCTCATTTAAAGGGGTGTGGCAGAGGGTGTGTCCTATATATTTTTGCTAATAGTTGTCCCTGGTTCCCATCTCAAAATGTTGGATGGTATGCATGATGAAGCAGTCTTTCCGCTGTAAATCCCACGTGGAAGAGACAGAGCGACTCTGAGATCTCCCCTGTATTTATGTGGATTACAGCAGGGGGCAGGCCTTAGAAAGCCTGGGAAAGAGTCTAGATACAGTTAACCCCTTTGAATCCTGAGCAGCCTGTATTTGTCTGTATAAATACACAGTGCAATGAATACCACAACAAAAATACATTCAATGACACCCCACAAGCACCTGCTTATATGCAGTTCAGTTTTCTAAATCATAAATCCAGAATCCACATTGCCTTCCTCTCTCTGCACGACGTACTGCACTGTACAGCAAGTAACTAAAAATCCTCTACAAAATGGCGACATTGTGACTGCTGCCAGCAAAGACCTCTTCCAGACTGGGGATGGAGTAGAATATAGAATCTCAAATTCCTGCATGCATTTCTACCTCCTAGGTGCTGGGACTACAGCTAGTCTTCAGCAATCTGCATCTATAGTTGGGTTGATTAGATGTGGTGAGTGCTACAATAAATGCCTACACTCAACAATGGCATGGTTACGATGCTGCAACTAAATAAATTGGGATCCAAAGAAAAAAAAAAAAAAAGCCACAACACTCAACACCAGTCTAATTTACCCTGCTCCGAATGCATCAAAACGCTCATGGCAAAATTTCAATAATAACAATGATAAAAGAAAACAATAACAGCCATATGCTACATACAATCCTGAGGTTAATAGATTAAGTGAGGATCTAGCACTAGCATAAAAGATAATAACGTGGGTAGCCCAAAAAAATTGTCTGCAATGATCTAACTAGGAGGGTGCTGCTCTTGGACTAGAATGGGTGCTCTCCTGAATCACTGAAAAATAAAAGGAAAGACAAGAGAGCAAAACCCTATAGTCTAGTATATTAAGCAGAAATAACTATTAAATGGATAAAAATGAACTTACAAAAAATGACATGTGCTAGGCATAACAGTCTGGGTCGCCTAGAAGCCAGGAGTGATGAAGTGTGAACCAGGACCCCTGCCTTGGCCACTGGCAAGGGTATGACAGCGCACTTGAGATGGAATAAAGCCGCTGTCACTGAGGCCAGGTTCACAGCATGGGGTCCGGTGTGTTTCTGTACACCGGTTCAGGTGCGATTCAGGTCTGAATTTTTGCCTGAATTTGTACCTGAACCGGACCAAAAGAAGCACAGGACCCTTCTGCAATTCGCACCGCGCCTGCCCTGGACCTGTGTGAACCAGCTCCATTGAGATCGGTTCACAATTGCATGTCATGCGAATTGGATGCGGGGAAAGCTGCATCCAATTAGCATATGCACTATATTACCAAAAGTATTGGGACGCCTGCCTTTACACGCATATGAACTTTAATGGCATCCCAATCTTAGTCTGTAGGGTTCAATATTGAGTTGGCCCACCCTTTGCAGCTATAATAGCTTCAACTCTTCTGAGAAGGCTGTCCACAAGGTTTAGGAGTGTGTCTGTGGAAATGTTTGACCAATCTTCCAGATGCGCATTTTTTTTAGGTCAGGAACTGATGTGGATGAGAAGGCCTGGCTCGCAGTCTCAGTTCCAATTCATTCCAAAGGTGTTCTTCCTCTGAGCACTGATCCAAATCATTTGGTGGGGAGGGTGTGGGGTTGTTTTTTTTATGGTGTGGGGTTGTTTTTCAGGAGTTGGGATTGGCCCCTTAGTTCCAGTGAAGGGAACTCTTAAGGCGTCAGCATACTAAGACATTTTGGACCACTTCATGTTCCCAACTTTGTGGGAACAGTCTGGGGATGGCCCCTTCCTGTTCCAACATGACTGCGCACCAGTGCACAAAGCAAGGTCCACAAAAACATGGATGAGTGGGTTTGGGGTGAAGGAACTTGACTGGCCTGCACAGAGTCCTGATCTCAACCTGATAGAACACCTTTGAGATTAATTAGAGCAGAGACTGTGAGCCATGCCTTCTCATCCACATCAGTGCCTGACCTCACAAATGCCCTTCTGGAAGAATGGTCAAATATCCTTATAGACACACTCCTAAACTTTGTGAACAGCCTTCCCAGAAGAGTTTAAATTTTAAAAAGATGGAGCGCTAGAAACGCAGCTAGTGAGATATGAAAATAGTTCCAAGGTCCGGGTGTGCCAGTAGGCAAAGTTCATTCACTGCTGAGACCAGACCAGGGTTTCGGGGTTCTGGTCTGTATCAGTGTGGACAGCCAGCTGTAGAGAGCAGAAGCGACTCTGTGGATATGGGTGAGAGAAAGAGAGAGGAGTGGCGCCACTCTGAGTGCAGTATGTCAGTTAAAATGCATTGTTTAATAAAAGTAGGATCAACTCACATTTTGGTGAGATATACTGTGCATGGCATAAGTAGCGTGGGCTCCTGTAGTCCAGCTGGGCAGCAGTGTTGGTCAGCAGTTCCCAGCGTCTCCGGTGGTTTCCAAGCCTCCGAAGCTGAAGATGGTCACACAACAACGTCTGAGGCTGTGGAACTCGGTGTAAGTGGAGCTGGTATAAGTGGGAGTTAAAAACCAGAGTTAGAGTGTACAAGTCTTGCTGTTTGTTTGCTGTTTGTTTGCTTGCTGTTTGTTTGTTTGCTGTTTGTTTGCTGTTTGTTTGCTGATTGTTTGCTGATTGTTTGCTGGGTTGCATTTTTGGGGCTTTTCCTTTTAGTTTTTCATTTGCCTTTTGCTGTCACTTTTTAAATAGCTTTTTTTTTATTATTCTCTGGTTCCATCAGTCTATCAATTAAGGGGGGTGGTTAATTGCTCACAGGTGCCTATTTAACTGGGTGTAGGACTCAGTCTGAGCGTGCTCAGTCTGAGGCTGTGGAACTCGGTGTAAGTGGAGCTGGTATAAGTGGGAGTTAAAAACCAGAGTTAGAGTGTACAAGTCTTGCTGTTTGTATGCTATTTGTTTGCTGTTTGTTTGCTGTTTGTTTGCTTGCTGTTTGATTGTTTGCTGATTGTTTGCTGATTGTTTGCTGGGTTGCATTTTTGGGGCTTTTCCTTTTAGTTTTTTATTTGCCTTTTGCTGTCACTTTTTAAATAGCTTTTTTTTTTTTTTTCTCTGGTTCCATCAGTCTATCAATTAAGGGGGGTGGTTAATTGCTCACAGGTGCCTATTTAACTGGGTGTAGGACTCAGTCTGAGCGTGCTCAGTCTGAGGCTGTGGAACTCGGTGTAAGTGGAGCTGGTATAAGTGGGAGTTAAAAAAACAGAGTTAGAGTGTACAAGTCTTGCTGTTTGTTTTCTGTTTGTTTGCTGTTTGTTTGCTTGCTGTTTGTTTGCTGTTTGTTTGCTGATTGTTTGCTGATTGTTTGCTGGGTTGCATTTTTGGGGCTTTTCCTTTTAGTTTTTCATTTGCCTTTTGCTGTCACTTTTTAAATAGCTTTTTTTTTCCTCTGGTTCCATCAGTCTATCAATTAAGGGGGGGTGGTTAATTGCTCACAGGTGCCTATTTAACTGGGTGTAGGACTCAGTCTGAGCGTGCTCAGTCTGAGGCTGTGGAACTCGGTGTAAGTGGAGCTGGTATAAGTGGGAGTTAAAAAACCAGAGGTAGAGTGTACAAGTCTTGCTGTTTGTTTGCTTGCTGTTTGCTGTTTGTTTGCTGTTTGCTTGCTGTTTGTTTGTTTGCTGTTTGTTTGCTGTTTGTTTGCTGATTGTTTGCTGATTGTTTGCTGGGTTGCATTTTGGGGCTTTCCCTTTTAGTTTTTCATTTGCCTTTTGCTGTCACTTTTTAAATAGCTTTTTTTTTTTTTTTTTCTCTGGTTCCATCAGTCTATCAATTAAGGGGGGTGGTTAATTGCTCACAGGTGCCTATTTAACTGGGTGTAGGACTCAGTCTGAGCGTGCTCAGTCTGAGGCTGTGGAACTCGGTGTAAGTGGAGTTGGTATAAGTGGGAGTTAAAAACCAGAGTTTAAAACAGGAGGTTATAACAGGGGTCATAGTACCTGTGTAGTGTGAGTTATCTGAGTGTTGTCTGAGTAGTGTGTGTGGATCGTTAGTACTTGTGTATTGTGTACTGTATACTTGAGTATTGCAAGTGCATGTAGGTCTGCGACTGTTCTGCGATTGCACGTAGGTCTGTGAGTACCTGTGTATTGTCTTGTTGTGTACCTGTGTATTGTCTTGAGTATTAGTGCCAGGAAGCTAGCTGTTAGGTAATTTGGACAGGGTAAAATCCCCAAATCCTCACTAAATTTAATAGGTACGATGCCCGGCGGGTGTGGAGAGGCGACTTTTTGTACATCTTGCCGCATGTATGCGTTCCTTGATCATCCGATCGAGGGCGAATACTGCTGTGCAAAATGTAAGCACATTGTTTCCCTGGAAGCCCAGGTTCTGAATCTGGGGAAGCAACTGTCAGCACTGAGAAGTCCCTCCATACTAAAGGTGAGCCAGGAACGTACACGGCAGGTGCCGGCAGGGGCCAGCACAGAGGCGGATGGAGACAAAGAGGTGCAGGCACTAGCAAAGAGTAGATGGGTGACAGTCAGGAGGGGTAGAGGGGGAAGTGCCAGAGAGGCCGATCCAGGCAGGTGCCGGCAGGGGCCAGCACAGAGGCGGATGGAGACAAAGAGGTGCAGGCACTAACAAAGAGTAGATGGGTGACAGTCAGGAGGGGTAGAGGGGGAAGTGCCAGAGAGGCCGATCCAGGACTGGAGCATCCCAATAAGTACGCTCCATTGAGTGACATTGGTGAAACCAGTCAGGGACAAGCACTGCTGGAGATGAGGGACTCTCCTAGCTGCCAGGGGAAGAACTCCTCCAGTGAGAGTGGGGGGGCAGCAAAGGGAAAGGAAAGACAGATTCTGGTGGTAGGTGACTCAATTCTTAGAAGGACAGAGAGGGCAATCTGTAACCAAGACCTGAAGCGCCGAACAGTATGTTGTCTACCGGGCGCTCGAGTTCGGCACATCACGGATCTTGTGGACAGATTACTGGGAGGGGCTGGGGAAGACCCGGCTGTCATGGTGCACGTTGGCACCAATGACAAAGTCAGAGGCAGATGGAGTGTCCTAAAGAACGATTTTAGGGACTTAGGTGCTAAATTGAGGAAAAGGACCTCCAAGGTAGTGTTCTCAGGAATACTACCGGTACATCGAGCCACACCAGAAAGGCAGAGGGAGATTAGGGAAGTAAACAAGTGGCTATAGAGCTGGTGTAGAAAGGAGGGGTTTGGGTTCCTGGAGGACTGGGCTGACTTCTCAGTCGGTAACCGGTACTATAGAAGGGAAGGACTGCACCTAAATGAGGAGGGTGCAGATCTGCTGGGAATGAAGATGGCCAAAAAGTTAGAGGGGTTTTTAAACTAGGCGATGGGGGGGAGGGTCCAGAGACAGTGATAGCCAGCGTGGAAGATATTCCAGAGGGTAGTATTGGGGGCATTAGTGGTAGGTTAACCAAAGCACAAAAACACAAGGTGAGTATAGTAGCAAGTCCTAGTTGCAATCTTGAAACACCCAATACGAGGACAATATGCGACCGGTCTAAACTATGTGGCATGTTCACCAATGCCAGGAGCATGGTGGACAAGATGGGTGAACTAGAGATACTGTTGTACAAGGAGGATTTGGATTTTGTGGGAATTTCAGAGACCTGGTTCAACAGCTCTCATGATTGGCTGGCAAACATTCAAGGGTATACCCTATACCGCAAGGATAGAGAGGGTAAAAAAGGGGGAGGGGTATGTCTATATATCAAGAATAATGTACAAGTGAATGTGAGAGATGACATCACTGAGGGAGCTAGTGAGGAGGTGGAATCCTTATGGGTAGAGCTCCAAAGGGATGAAGCTAAGGGGAGAATAATACTGGGAGTATGCTATAGGCCCCCTAACCTGAGGGAGGAAGTGGAGACGGATCTCCTATCACAAATTGGATTAGCAGCAAGGATGGGAAGTGTTATCATAATGGGGGATTTTAATTATCCAGACATAGACTGGGCGGAGGGAACCGTGCATTCATTTAAGGCTCGCCAGTTCCTTAATGTCTTGCAGGACAATTTTATGGGTCAGATGGTAGACGTACCAACTAGAAATAAAACATTACTGGATCTACTGATTACCAACAATACAGACCTGATCACAGATGTGGAAATACGGGGCAATTTAGGTAACAGCGATCACAGGTCAATTAGTTTCAGTATAAATCACACAAATAGGAAACATAGGGAACACAAAGACACTGAATTTCAAAAGAGCCAACTTCCCTAAACTACAAACCTTGCTAAAAGGCATAAATTGGGATAAAATATTAGGCACAAAGAATACGGAGGAGAGATGGGTTTGCTTTAAGAGCATATTAAATAAGGGCATTAGCCAATGTATCCCATTGGGTAATAAATTTAAAAGAGCGAACAAAAATCCTGGATGGCTTAACTCCAATGTAAAAATGCATATAAAAGCAAAGGAGAAGGCCTTCAAAAAATACAAGGTTGAGGGATCATCCTCAGCATTCAGACTTTATAAAGAATGCAATAAGAAATGTAAGGGTGCAATTAGGACGGCTAAGATAGAACATGAAAGACACATAGCGGAGGAGAGCAAAAAAAATCCCAAGAAATTCTTTAAGTATGTAAACAGTAAAAAAGGGAGGACAGACCATATTGGCCCCATAAAGAATGAGGAAGGACATCTGGTTACAAAGGTGGGGGAGATGGCAAAGGTATTGAATTTATTCTTCTCCTCAGTATTCACAAGTGAATCGGGAGGCTTCAGTAACCAAAACTGCAGTGTTTATCCTCATGACACAACACAGGAAGCACCTCCATGGTTAACAGAGGACGGAATTAAAATTAGACTTGAGAAACTTAACATTAATAAATCACCAAGACCAGATGGCTTGCATCCGAGGGTACTTAGGGAACTCAGTCAGGTGATTGCCAGACCGTTGTTCCTAATTTTTACAGACAGTCTATTGACTGGAATGGTACCAGCTGATTGGAGAAAAGCCAATGTAGCACCAATATTTAAAAAGGGCCCAAAAAACATCCCTGGGAATTACAGACCAGTTAGCCTAACATCAATAGTATGTAAACTCTTGGAGGGGATGATAAGGGACTATATACAAGATTTTAGTAATAAGAATGATATCATTAGCAGTAATCAGCATGGATTCATGAAGAATCGTTCTTGCCAAACCGATCTATTAACCTTCTATGAGGAGGTGAGTTGCCATCTAGATAAAGGAAGGCCCGTAGACGTGGTGTACCTGGATTTTGCAAAAGCATTTGACACAGTTCCCCATAAACGTTTACTGTACAAAATAAGGTCCGTTGGCATGGACCATAGGGTGAGTACATGGATTGAAAACTGGCTACAAGGGCGTGTTCAGAGGGTGGTGATAAATGGGGAGTACTCAGAATGGTCAGGGGTGGGTAGTGGGGTTCCCCAGGGTTCTGTGCTGGGACCAATCCTATTTAATTTGTTTATAAACGACCTGGAGGATGGGATAAACAGTTCAATCTCTGTATTTGCAGACGATACTAAGCTAAGCAGGGCAATAACTTCTCCGCAGGATGTGGAAACCTTGCAAAAAGACCTGAACAAATTAATGGGGTGGGCGACTACATGGCAAATGAGGTTCAATGTAGAAAAATGTAAAATAATGCATTTGGGTGGCAAAAATATGAATGCAATCTATACACTGGGGGGAGAACCTCTGGGGGAATCTAGGATGGAAAAGGACGTGGGAGTTTTAGTAGATGATAGGCTCAGCAATGGCATGCAATGCCAAGCTGCTGCTAATAAAGCAAACAGAATATTGGCATGCATTAAAAGAGGGATCAACTCCAGAGATAAAACGATAATTCTCCCGCTCTACAAGACTCTGGTCCGGCCGCACCTGGAGTATGCTGTCCAGTTCTGGGCACCAGTCCTCAGGAGGGATGTACTGGAAATGGAGCGAGTACAAAGAAGGACAACAAAGCTAATAAAGGGTCTGGAGGATCTTAGTTATGAGGAAAGGTTGTGAGCACTGAACTTATTCTCTCTGGAGAAGAGACGCTTGAGAGGGGATATGATTTCAATTTACAAATACTGTACTGGTGACCCCACAATAGGGATAAAACTTTTTCGCAGAAGAGAGTTTAATAAGACTCGTGGCCACTCATTACAATTAGAAGAAAAGAGGTTTAACCTTAAACTACGTAGAGGGTTCTTTACTGTAAGAGCGGCAAGGATGTGGAATTCCCTTCCACAGGCAGTGGTCTCAGCGGGGAGCATTGATAGCTTCAAGAAACTATTAGATAATCACCTGAATGACCGCAACATACAAGGATATGTAATGAAATACTGACACATAATCACACACATAGGTTGGACTTGATGGACTTGTGTCTTTTTTCAACCTCACCTACTATGTAACTATGTAACTATGTAACAAGCACGTCAGTGGTGATTAACGGGAAGCGTGGTCGAGCTTGCGCTCGGAGCATGCGTGCTCTTTCATCAGGCATATCTATGTAAGTTGATCCTACTTTTATTAAACATTTTATTACACATTGAATTTTAACTGACACACTGCACTCAGAGTGGCGCCGCTCTTCCCAGAAGAGTTAAAGCTGGTATAGCTGCAAAGGGTGGGCCAACTCAATATTGAACCCTACGGACTAAGACTGGGATGACACTAAATTTCATGTGCGTGTAAAGGCAGGCGTCCCAATACTTTTGGTAATATAGTGTATGTGAACCCAGCCTGAAGGAACTGTCACTGATGCACAACCCCGGAAGTGGAGGCTGCCCAATGTTCACATGCGCAGTGGGATACAAGGATGAGTTCCATACTTATAGTTATGACACCCACTGCAGTAAAGAAGACTACAGGGGGTGTGGCCATGACTATCTGGGCACTAAGGAAGGGTTGGGTGGAGTCTTTCAATTCAGAAATCAGCCAGTGGCTGTTGAATAGCACAGACTTCCTGAATGGAGAGGGTTAGAATTGCAGGGTAAACTGCTTTTCTGCTATTGAAAGAGGCCATGGAAGTTGTAGGGGGGCTTTGGATCATAATAGTGAACGATAAATGCTGACCAGTTGTAGTGGACTACTTTGCCTCACATCTAAATATCTACAGGTAAACAGGCTAGTGTTGGACTTTCCTGCCTTTAGTCTAAGCAACATCTAGCATTTGCAATAACATGCTTATACAGAAAAAGGAGGTTCAGAGAACAAATTGGAATCTTATTTACCTTCATATTATATGTAAACTGGTATAAAGGAGCAATAAGTAAATAAATAAACTTGCTTCCCATTATGGTTTAGGGGTATTCCCTGTTGTGATTCTCCATAACCTATGCTGACATAGTTTGTGAGACTGCCAGGACTGAATTTGCTGCTCATCTTCTGCATAGAGGAGTGAATAAAGCCTAGTATGGTTGTATGAGCGTATATGAGTCAACTTTTTGTTTTTTTGTTTTCTCTTTGTACTGTATTTCAGATAAGTTATCAGGTTTCCAATGAGAGGTTCAGTGACAAGGCCGTCTACCCAGCATTTCTACGCACCATCCCTGGTTATATAACCCTGACTCAGGGAATCGTAAACCTTCTAAAAGAGTTTCAGTGGAACTGGGTGGGCACAGTGGCTAGCAAAAATGAATACGGTAAGCAAGGACTCTTCCTGTTCAATGCTGAGGCTGCCCAAGCTGGCATTTGCATTGCCTATCAAGCTTACATACCAGAGAATGAAAACAACCCAAATTTCAATACATCTATGCAGAGCCTGATTCTTCAACTTCAGAACACAGGAGTTAATGTCACTATTGTGTTCTCCACAGTAGAGGAAGCTGAACTCCTCTTTAAAGCTGTTATAGAGTCCCAGTTAAAAATGGTCTGGATTGCCTCAACAACCTGGTCCCAGTCTACATCTCTCCAGCAGATGCCAGGTATGCAGTCCATTGGTACAGTCATTGGTTTTTCTGCAACAAGTAAATCATTGCCTGGATTTAAAGACTACGTACAACATATTCTACACCGGATTCAAAAGGAAAATAAGCTTCTTTTCAATGGTAGCACAACAAATCCAAATATCAGCCAGCAGTATGTTTTCCAGACTAAAGACCTTCTGGAACAATGTGAATCATGCAGCATTTTAACGCCTGACAATATAACAATGCTACAGGACCCTATGGCACTTGGCCTGGCATATCGAGTGTATATTGCAGTCCACTGCATTGGCCAAGCTATTCATAATACTGTACATGGTCTAGATGGTCAGTGCAAGGATGTGCATGATATACTTCCTTGGCAGGTAAGTAGTGAATTGATTAAAAATATATATTATATCTGTATACGCAAGTCTATCTCAAACTTTTTACTCTGGAGGACCCTTTAAATAATTTCTATGTCTAAAAAATCTAAAGCTACATTAGTGTGATTAGTAACCTGCAGATATAACAATAAGTGAACAAATAAATAAGCAATGAATGAATTACTATGGAATGTGGCATACCTGGTGTAATTGATACTTGGAGAACAAAGACAGTGAAAAATGTAGTGTCGTCATTGTAAACATGCCCTCTTAGGTTGGTAGTCACTATAATGCTCGCTCATGTTGGTGCATTGGTGGTCAGTGCAGAAGAGCCCCTTATACACTGGTAGTTAGTGGAAAATTGCCCTCTACATTAGTGGTCATTGGGAGTAAAATTGCCCCATACATTGATGGTCAGTGGAAAGAATGTCCTGTTACATTGATAGTCAATGGAAAGAATGTCCTGTTACATTGATGGTCAATGGAAAGAATGTCCTGTTACATTGATGGTCAATGGAAAGAATGTCATGTTACATTGGGGATCAGGGGGAAGTATGCCCTGTTACATTGGGGATAGGTGGAAAAAAAATCTACTTTTAAACTGGGGATAAGTAAGAAGAGTCCACTGTACCAATGCTGGTCAATAGGAGGATTGCATCTCACATTGGTGATCAGTATGAAGATTGCCCCCTACATTGGTGGTCAGTGGGAATAATGCCACCCTTACTGACAGCCCAAAAAATCACTGGGGTCAGTGATTACTTATTTAAAGGCTACCAATCTGAGAGATGAAAATAGGTACAACATGCCCACTCTACAAGAGGTCCAGCCGCACCTAGAGTATGCTGTCCAGTTCTGGGCACCAGTCCTCAGGAAGGATGTACTGGAAATGGAGTGAGTACAAAGAAGGGCAACAAAGCTAATAAAGGGTCTGGAGGATCTTAGTTATGAGGAAAGGTTGCGAGCACTGAACTTATTCTCTCTGGAGAAGAGACGCTTGAGAGGGGATATGATTTCAATATACAAATACCGTACTGGTGACCCTACAATAGAAATAAAACTTTTTCGCAGAAGAGAGTTTAACAAGACTCGTGGCCACTTATTAAAATTAGAAGAAAAGAGGTTTAACCTTAAACTACGTAGAGGGTTCTTTACTGTAAGAGCATCAAGGATGTGGAATTCCCTTCCACAGGCGGTGGTCTCAGCGGGGAGCATCGATAGCTTCAAGAAACTATTAGATAAGCACCTAAATGAACGCAACATACAGGGATATACAATGTAATACTGACACATAATCAAACATAGGTTGGACTTGATGGACTTGTGTCTTTTTTCAACCTCGCCTACTATGTAACTATGCTTTGTCAAATGACATTGCCTCAGAACTATGCAAATACCAGCAGATGGGATATCAATCTGCCACTTCTTAAGGAACCCCTAGCATCCTCTGAAGGAATACTAGAGTTTCATGGAACCTTGCTTGAGAAAGGCTTTCCTGGGCTGTGTAACCAGTCTGGGCACTGTAACTGTTAAATACCTTTTTTACTTAAGCCCCTCCAACCAACAGACAATCGACCACATACCTTGGGCTAACAGCCCTGTGAAAGGGGTGGAGCTTTGTGGAATAGAATCTGTATTGTCAGGATTTACAGAGATTAGTTTTGATGTAGTATGAAGAATAAAGCTCCATTCCAAGTCATTATTAAGGGCCTTAAAGTAATGTGAACCCTTACCTTGTAAAACAACCCATTCAGTAAAAAGCAGAAATGAAAGGCAAAACATTTGTGTGTATATATAGCTTAGAGAACTAGGGATAGAGAAATCGCAGTACATCGACCTTGCCAGTGAATAATTGTGCATGAGGGTGTGCCAGGAAAAGTCTGACCATTGGAGAACCGAGAGGCTTTCTCCCAGCACAGCCAGAAAACTGACCATGCTGAGATGGATGTGCTGTCATGCCCAGAGTGATCAATTGGAAATAGGAAAGCAGGGAGACTAGCAGGATCTCTGGGAATTTCACACAAAGAAAACAATAAAAACAGAACAGTAAACTCTGTAAATTGACTTGCTCTACAACATATGAGGTCACTGAATATCAATGGTTAATAAAGATAACCTTACAATTTAGAATAAGGGGTGCATTATCATATCCATAAAATTGCTTTGAGGTCCCTTGTCTTTCTCCCTGCAGCCTGGACTGCCAGCAAACTCTGGGTTTTGCCACTTCACCATAATGTGTTCATGTAAAATTAGTGAAGCACGTTCTAAAATTGTACTCTATCAACAGTGACAAAGACATTATTCCTATCTTCTCCCACTGATGCCTTATAGGCCCCTGATAGATAAAGCCTTTATACATAAGGGATCAGTAACATGTGGTTATACAAGGGGAACATTATCCCATATACACTATATTGTCAAACGTATTGGGACACCTGCCTTTGCACACACATGAACTTTAATGACATCCCAGTCTTAGTCCACAAGGTTTAGGAGTGTGTCTATAGGAATGTTTGACCATTCTTCCAGAAGCACATTTTTTAGGCCAGGCACTGCAGTTGGACGAGAAGGCCTGGCTCGCAGTCTCTGTTCTAATTCATCCCAAAGGTGTTCTACTAGGTTGAGGTCAGGACTCTGTAAGGGCCAGTCAAGTTCCTCCACCCCAAGCTTGCTCATCCATGTCTTTATGGACTTTGCTTTGTGCACTGGAGTGCAGTCATGTTGGAACAGGAAGGGGCCATCCCTAAACTGTTCCCACAAAGTTGGGAGCATGAAATTGTCCAAAATGTCTTGGTACACTGATGCCTTAAAAGTTCCCTTCATTGGAACTAAGGGGCCAAGCCCAACCCATGAAAAACAACCCCACACCATAATCCCCCTCCACCAAATGATTTGGACCAGTGCATAAGGCAAGGTCCATAAAGGCATGGATGAGCGAGTTTGGGGTGGAGGAACTTGACTGGCCTGCAGAGAGTCCTGACCTCAACCCGATAGAGCATCTTCGGGATGAATTAGAGCGGAGACTGCGAGCCAGGTCTTCTCATCCATATCAGTGCCTGACCTCACAAATGCCCTTCTGGAAAATTGGTCAAACATTCCCATAGACACACTCCTAAACCTTGTGGACAGCCTTCCCAGAAGAGTTGAAGCTGTTATAGCTGTAAAGGGTGGGCCAACTCAATATTGAACCCTACAGACTAAGAATGGGATGCCATTAAAGTTCATGTGCGTGTAAAGGGATACTTTTGACAATATAGTGTATCATTTATAGCTGTTGCATTACAAACATGACAATATGGAGAATACAGTTGAAGTTGTTTGGCTTTGTAATCATCATTGAAGGTGAAAGGACCCAGGTTCTCTGGTATCCCTGAAACTGGTGATCTCTCCAAGCAGAGATATTGCTTTTGGTAGACAGGCTTTTATTCCGTTGGCCATTTTTGTGCATAATATTTTATTTTTGTGTTTAAGCTTCTGCAAGAACTGAAGAGTCAGAACTTCACTTTTGCTAATATCACCTTTGATGCTTCTGGGAAAATTAATATAGGTTATGATATATTAACATGGACATATAATAAAAATAAACCATTCAACACTGTGGGAACTTTCTGGAAGAAACTGACCATCAACAGATCTCAAATTATATGGTACAGTATGAAGGTAAGTGCCCCTATAAATATATACACGTGCTGGGTGTATGGTGTTTAGAGTATTTACAGTATCTCACACAAGTGAGTACACCCCTCACATTTTTGTAAATATTTTATTACATCTTTTCATGTGACAACACTGAAGAAATGACACTTTGCTACAATGTAAAGTAGTGAGTGTACAGCTTGTATAACAGTGTACATTTGCTGTCCCCTCAAAATAACTCAACACACAGCCATTAATGTCTAAACCGCTGGCAACAAAAGTGAGTACACCCCTAAGTGAAAATGTCTAAATTGGGCCCAAAGTGTCAATATTTTGTGTAGCCACCATTATTTTCCAGCACTGCCTTAACCCTCTTTGGCTTGGAGTTCACCAGAGCTTCACAGGTTGCCACCGGAGTCCTCCTCCACTCTTCCATGATGAAATCACAGAGCTGGTGGATGTTAGAGACCTTTTGCTCCCCTACCTTCCATTTGAGGATGCCCCACAGATGCTCAATAGGGTTTAGGTGTGGAGACCTGCTTGGCCAATCCATCATCTTTACCCTCAGCTTCTTTAGCAAGGCAGTGGTCATCCTGGAGGTGTGTTTGGGGTCGTTATCATGTTGGAATACTGCCCTGCGGCCCAGTCTCCGAAGGGAGGGGATCATGCTCTGCTTCAGTATGTCACAGTACATGTTGGCATTCATGGTTCCCTCAATAAACTGTAGCTCCCCAGTGCCGGCTGCACTCATGCAGCCCCAGACAATGACACTCCCACCACCATGCTTGACTGTAGGCAAGACACACTTGTCTTTGTACTCCTCACCTGGTTGCCGCCACACCCACTTTACACCATCTGAATCAAATACATTTATCTTGGTCCCACCAGACCACAGGACATGGTTCCAGTAATCCATGTCCTTAGTCTGCTTGTCTTCAGCAAACTGTATGCGGCTTTCTTTTGTCAGTCCTGCAGAGGAAAGGAGCAGTCAACCCATGGAAACAGCCTGTGACGTCAATGACTGTGAAAAACACAACGCGTTTCAGAGCATGCGCAAGGTCCGTGGGGCGCATGCGCGCTCCTTTCTCAAGTGTAGAGATAGGGGAAAAGTGAAACAATATTTATAGGCGCCATCTGCTGACTGAGGGAGCACACAGCTGGATGGATGTTGTGTACCTCGGGCAATGAAGTATGTTTGGAAAATCTAAAATGTGTGGTCTGTATATATGTAAGAAATTATATATGTATTATATAAAAAGTGTATTTTATACAAAAGTTATATAAAAAATAGTAGGATCTATATATTCTGTAATACGTATAACATGCTTCAAAAGGGTGACCATATGTAACAACAATAGCGCACCATTACAGCTACTATAATAAGGAACATACGATAGTGCAGATCCATGTGGAAAATACAAAAAAATATTATATATGTATATGTAATAAAAAGAATAATTATTTAATAGAAAGAAACTCAAAATTCTTCTCCAATTTAAAAAAGAAGTGGCAACTACCACTGAAGGGGCTGTTATATCAAGACAATAAAAAATGAAAAACATTTTTTTATATAAATAAATAAAAATAATAATAATTAAATGATGGGGTGATGTACTAAGAGGAGGGGAAAAGGATTATATAAAATTAGGGAAAAATGAAATAGGTGCATGTGCATCTAAACGCACCAAACCAAGATGACTATGAGTAATATGCAGAATGTGCTAAGTGTGCATGCATCTCTGGTCGCGCAAACACACATACTACACCCATCTAAGATAGCTAATAAAAAACGTATATAATACGCAGGATGTGCTAAGTGTGCGTGCATCTATAGTCACACGCACACATACATGCTACCGCAGGTACATAATAATTACTAAATAACCAAATATAATGAATAACCAGATATAGACCCAGCGGAGTAATCAAAAGAAGAAAATTAAAGAATAGTGTTAACCTCAAGTTCCTCATTGAGTCCATTAGGGGCAAGGGTGTCCAGAGTGTAGATCCAGAATGTTTCGCGTTCACATAATCGTGAAAAATGCTCTGCTTCAGATAAACCCTCAGGTATAGATTCAATGACCCACACCTGAAGGCCCACTGTGGACCGAGCATGGTGCTCTAGAAAATGGCGTGGTACGCTATGTTTTTTCACAACCTAATTCCACCAAATGGTGCTTGCCAAATCGTTGTCTTAATAGGCAGATGGTCAACATATAGCAGCTTACAAGGGCATATGAGACAATACACCACATAGTCACTGGAGCAATTGTGGAATTTGTCAAAAAGGAAGAGCCTATCCTTGTGGGTAAAGCTCTGTTGTCATGGACAAATCCACAAGTCTTGCACAACGGCTTGTTACATCTGTACATTCCTATTAAAGGAACGAGACAGAGGGGATCATCTTTTTTTGTACATTTTAGCTTACTGGGTGCTATTTTGTTTTTAAATGTGGGAGCCCTTCTATAAGTGACCTTAGGTCTTTGGTTGACGTCACAGGCTGTTTCCAGGGGTTGGCTGCTCCTTTCCTCAGCAGGACTGGCTGTGTTCCGTCCCGGCTCCCCGCTGTATTGCAGCACAGATTTGAGACATTCTTGGGAACTGGCTCCCCCCATACCACTCTCCTCTGACACACATCCACCTGCCTAGAGCACCATTGTGTTTTTAAATGTAAGTGGCTACATTTTATCTTGTTAATTGAAATAAACTTTTTACTTAGACGCGCTCCTCTACTTTTGTTTTTTTCTCTGATGGTTCTGAGTTGACTTCACTCCTGAGAAGAGCTGCCCTTCGTGAACAGTCCTATATCGTGCTGGATAAAAAATCCCCCCATCCAGTATTATTCAACAATTTTTTTCTTCATTGGACTTTTCCTGAACTATGGACTTTTCCTGTGTTTGAATGCCTTTACACCCAGTATCATTCACTTATATGTTGTACATGATTCACCCGGATGATTTCATGATCACCATACCATATACGATTTCTTATTTATTTTGTTGTATTTTGCTTCGCTAGTTCTGAGCGCCAATATTTTTCTATTTTTGAGCACTGACAGGCTGCCCCCCCCCCCACCCCTTCAACCTCTGCAGCAATGCTGTTAACACTAATATGTCTATTTCCCAAAGACAACCTCTGGATAGGATGCTGAGCATGTGCACTCAACTTCTTTGGTCAACCATGGCGAGGCCTGCACTGAGTGGACCCTGTCCTGTTAAACCGCGGTATGGTCTTGGCCACTGTGCTGCAGCTCAGTTTCAGGGTCTTGGCAATCTTCTTATAGCCTAGGCCATCTTTATGTAGAGCAACAATTCTTTTTTTCAGATCCTCAGAGAGTTCTTTGCCATGAGGTGGCATGTTGAACTTCCAGTGACCAGTATGAGAGAGTGAGAGCTATATCAACAAATTTAACACACCTGCTCCCCATTCACACCCGAGACCTTGTGACACTAACGAATCACATGATACTGGGGAGGGAAAAATGGCTTATTGGGCCCAATTTGGACATTTTCACTTAGGGGTGTGCTCACTTTTGTTGCCAGAGGTTTAGACATTAATGGCTGTGTGTTGAGTTATTTTGAGGGGACGGCAAATCTACACTGTTATACAAGCTGTACACTCACTACTTTACATTGTAGCAAAGTGTCATTTCTTCAGTGTTGTCACATGAAAAGATATAATAAAATAATTTAAAAAATCGGAGGGGTGTACTCACTTTTGTGAGATACTGTATGTTTTCAAATCTCAGTCTGTACATATAAAAGTTAACAGAACTAAACCCATCAATTTAGCCACTTGCTTACTGGGCACTTAAACCCCCCTCCTGCCCAGGCCAAATTTGAATGACAATTGCACGGTCATGCTACACAGAGCTCTCTTTTAGTGGTATTTAATGACTACTGGTGTTTTTATTTTTTGCTAAACAAACAAAAAGAGACAGGAAATTTAAAAAAAAAAAGTTTCATAGTTTGTTATAACGTTTTGCAAACAGCTAATTTTTCTCCTTCATTGATATGTGCTGATGAGGCTGCACTGATGGGCACTGATAGGCTGTACTGATGGGCACTGATAGGCACAGATAAGGCAGCATTGATGGCCACTGATAAGACGGCACTGATGAGGCGGCACTGATGGGCCTTGATATGGGGCACTGATGGGTGGCACTGATAGGCACTGAAGGGCACTGATGGGTGTCACTGATAGATACCACTGATAGATGGAACTGATGGGCACTGATAGGTAACACTGATAGGTGACACTGATAGGTGGCACTGATGGGCACTGGTAGGTGGCACTGATGGGCACTGGTAGGTGACACTCATGGGCACTGGAAGGTGACACTGATGGGCAGCACTGTTGATGAGGCACTGATTGGTGACATTGATAGGTGGCACTGTGGGCACTGATAGGTGGCACTGTGAGCACTGATGGGTGGCACTGTGGGCACTGGTAGGTGGCGCTGGTGGGCACTGGTAGGCGGCACTGTTGTGCACTGGTAGGTGGCACTGGCAGGTGGCACATATGAGCACACATGAGGCGGAGGCTGCTCTCCTTGATCGGGACTGATATCCCTCTGACAGCTGCCGTTGATCAGCTATCAACGTGAGAAGAAAAAATAGCCGATTACCGGCTCTGTTTACATCACATGATCAGCTGTCATTGGCTAACAGCTGATCACGTGGTAAGGGGTCAGGATCGACCCCTTACTCTGATCTGTGATCAGCCGAGTCGCATAGACTCGCTGATCACAGGGAGCGCCGCACGAGCACTGGAGGACGTCTATTGACGTCCTCCCGGCAAAATAGGTCCGCGGATCTAAAGGGGTTAAAGTAGTACTAAACCCTCCGTCTCGGCCGTGAAGTAGGTTGGAGCTTGTGACAGAACACACCGATCTGTAAGAGGCACTCCGCTGGGGACACCTGATGTAAGAGGCACTCCGCTGGGGACACACTCCACTGGGGACACCTGATGTAAGAGGCACTCCGCTGGGGACACCTGATGTAAGAAGTATGCCGCTGGGGACACCTGATGTAAGAGGCACTCCGCTGGGGACACCTGATCTAAGAGGCACTCCGCTAGGGACCCCTGATGTAAGAGGCACTCCGCTGGGGACACCTGATGTAAGAGGCACGCCGCTGGGGACACCTGATGTAAGAGGCACTCCGCTGGGGACACCTGATCTAAGAGGCACTCCGCTAGGGACCCCTGATGTAAGAGGCACTCCGCTGGGGACACCTGATGTAAGAGGCACTCCGCTGGGGACACCTGATGTAAGAGGCACTCCGCTGGGGACACCTGATGTAAGGAAGAACTCTGCTGGGAATGCCTGATGGAAGGAGGGACTCTACTGGGAATGCCTGATGTAAGTAGGCACTCCACTGGGGACACCTAATGTAAGTAGGCACTCCACTGGGTACACCTGATGTAAGGAGGCACTCTGCTGGGAATGCCTGATGTAAGGAGAGACTCCGCTGGGGGGCACCTGATGTAAGCAGGGCCTCTGCTGGGAATGTCTGATGGAAGGAGGGACTCTACTGGGAATGCCTGATGGAAGGAGGAACTCCACTGGGAAAACCTGATGTAAGGAGCAACTCTGCTGGGAATGCCTGATGTAAGGAGAGACTCCGCTGGGTGGCACCTGATGTAAGCAGGTACTCTGCTGGGAATGACTGATGGAAGGAGGGACTCTACTGGGAATGCCTGATGGAAGGAGGGACTCCACTGGGGACACCTGATGGCATCTGGTGGCAGGTGACACGCTCAGGGCTCCCACTGATTCTACATTATGGTGCGAGTTGAACTATTTCATTTTATATTACAATGTAATAATAATAATAATGCGCTTCAATCATCCACAAACCATAACAACCATGGTGTCGGGAAAATTGAAGCGCTAACACCAGGGGTTTGGAGTATCTTTATCTGCTAATTGTTAAACTTTATGGAATACACATATTTCTATTGTGGTGTAGGATCTGGGCCTGCTGTCCCTCCATCCCTCTTTCTTTCCTTCCCTCTCTCTCCTTCCCTCCCTCCCTATTTCTTTCTTTCTCCCTCCATCCCTCATTCATCTCAGGCTCGGACCACACCCCTTTAAGCCACGCCCACTATTCCATTGAAACCACGCCCATTTTTTGCAGCGGTTGAGAGCACAAGCAACTGTAATGCCGTGTACACACAATCGGACAATCCGACAAAAAAATGTTTTTTTGGGCTCAAACTTGTCTTGCATACACACAGTCACACAAATCTTGTGGGCAAATTCCAAACATCAAGAACGCGGTGACGTACAACACATACAACGGCACTAAAAAAAAGGGAAGTTTAATACCAAGTGCGCCACCCTTTGGGCTCCTTCTGCTAATCTCGTGTTAGTAGAAGTTTGGTGAGAGATGATTTACGCTTTTCAGCCCCATGCTTTTCCGTTCGTTACTACTCTTCAATTTGTGCTTGTGGGTTCATATCTGTTTGTCAGTGCTTGCCCACCCTAAGCGCACGTGAGGTCCGTAGAAAATATATGGAGTACTTTGCGGGTAGGGGGGCCATTGCTATGCCAGAAAATGTTTAATAAACATTTTTTAAAAAAAATTTATTTAACCGCTTCAGATCCGCGCTATTACTAAATGACAGCAACAGCGCGGATCTACATTGCCAGGACGACGTCTATTGACGTTGTCCCGTGCACGAGCGGCCTGCGCGCCCCCTGCAGGGAGCACGCGGCGCGCTCGTGATCAGCGAGTCTATGAGACTCGCCTGATCACAGATAAGAGTAAGGGGTCGATCCCTTACCACATGATCAGCTGTCAGCCAATGACAGCTGATCATGTGATGTAAACAGAGCCGGTAATCGGCTATTTTTTCTCCTCGCGCTGACAGCGTGAGGAGGAGAAAAAAGCCGATCACCGGCGGCCGTGAAAGGGACATCAGTCCTGATCACGGTGATCATCTGCCCCCTGCCAGTGACACCTAAGAAAAGGGAGCAGTGCCGCCTACCAGTGCCCACCAGCGTCACCCATCAGTGCCCACAGTGCCATCCATCAATGCCCACAGTGCCATCCATCAGTGCTCACGGTGTCACCCATCAGTGCCCACAGTGCCACCCATCAGTACCCACAGTGCCACCCATCAGCACCCACATCAGTGCCACAACAGTGCTGCACATCAGTGCCACCCATCAGTGCCCATCAGTGTCACCTACCAGTGCCCATAAGTGCCCATCAGTGCCGCCCATCAGTGCCACCCATCAGTGCCACCCATCAGTGCCCCCCATCAGTGCCCCCCATCAGTGCCACCCATCAGTGCCCATCTGTGCCACCCATCTGTGCCACCCATCCGTGCCACCCATCAGTGCCCATCTGTGCCACCCATCCGTGTCACCCATCAGTGCCACCCATCAGCGCCCATCAGTGGCCATCAGTGCCGCCTTATCTGTGCCAATCATTACCGCCTTATCTGTCCCCATCAGTGCTTCCATAACTGTGCCTATCAGTGCCACCTTAACTGTGCCTATCAGTGCCGCCTTAACTGTGCCTATCCATGCCCATCAGTGCAGCCTATCAGTGCCCACCAGTGCCCCCTCATCAGCGCATATCAATGAAGGAGAAAAATTACCTGTTTGCAAAATTTTATAACAAACTATGAAACATGATTTTTTTTTTTTTTCAAAATTTTCCATCTTTTTTTGTTTGTTTAGCAAAAAATAAAAATCCCAGCTGTGATCAAATACCACCAAAAGAAAGCTCTATTTATGGGAAAAAATGATAAAAATTGAATTTGGGTAGTGTTGTATGACCGTGCAATTGTCATTCAAAGTGCGACAGCGCTGAAAGCTGAAGATTGGTCTGGGCAGGAGGGGGTTTAAGTGCCCAGTAAGCAAGTGGTTAAACTGAAATAATATTTCCTTTACTGCTTGTGTTTCTTTTACTCGTCTCCTAGGTTCCCCAACGGGCTTTTTTTTTGGACATTTTCTTCAATAGTGCAAACATAATTTATTTGATACTTGAGGTGACAATCTCTTCTTCAGCGAACTATTATTATGTTTTGGGTCTGCTACACACACACCTTGTTTTTGTTGTTAATGTATGTAATGCATTACTGTTAAAAATATACATCATTTTCAGCACCATGAATTAATTTTGCAGAGTCACAAAAATGGCATGATTGTGTCAAATTATAAAGCACTGTGAGTGTTATTTACTAAAGGAAAATCCACTTTGCACTACAAGTACACTGCAAAAGTGCACTTGAAACTGCACTGAGAGTGCACTTGTAGTGCAAAGTGGATTTGCCTTTACTAAATAACCCCCATTTCAGTGTAAACACCAACTTAGTCCAAAAAAATGATATTGAGCACTGAAAGAAGAAGGCACACATTGTTGAGTAGAAAACTTTTTACTCTGTGCACATTCACACGTGCGTTCGAAAAGGGTTTTTGAACAAACCAACATATTTTAGTAATAACATTTTTCTTTTTGACAGTACAAATAGCCTTTTTTGTGTTAAAACAGGCATGTTTAAAACCATAAAACAATACACAACTCAGGAACTTACAAAGTTCAACTTTGACAAAGTCAGCGCAATATCAGACATTAGTATGTCTAAAATGTGTTGATCTTGCCTTCATGAGATGGGGTGATGTCACCCCTGTGAAAGCCAAATTTTGAAGATGCACACAAATTGACAGTCAAAATGGGGATTTCCCTCCAGATCTCATGCCTAATGTCAACATGTGCCAGCTCCCATCATGGGGGATCAATGGACATGTTTCGGGGGTGCAACCCCTTCCTCTCATCTACTTTAGTTGCGAGGAAGAGGTTGCACCCCCAAAACGCATACCAAGATATTATTTAAGAAAGGCAAATCCACTTTGCACCACAAGTGCAAACTACAAATGCAAAGTGCACTTGAAAATGCACTAAAGTGCACTTGGAAATACAATCGCTGTAGATCCGAGGGGGACATGCAAGGAAAATAAAAAACAGCATTTTAGCTTGCACATGATTGGATGATACAATCAGCAGAGCTTCCCCTCATTTCAGATCTTCCCCTCGGATCTACAGTGACTGCACTTCCAAGTGCACTTTCAGTGCAATTTCAAGTGCACTTTGCACTTGTAGTGTAAAGTGGATTTGCCTTTCGTAAATAACCCCCACTGTGTGCATCTTCAAAATTTGGCTTTCAAAATTTTGCAGAAAAGTTAGAAAAGTAGAAAGAATTTGATAAACGTTGGTGTGTTTTCGATTCTGCCCAAAACATCAATGATGTTTTTGAGTCTTTTTTCAACATCATTGATGTCTTCCTTGATCTTCTGTAAATCATGATTGCTCACCATGATCTCCCCAATGAGGACGTGTGCAATGTGTTTCTTCTTCCACAGCATCCACATCACCTAAAAAAAACAAAACACCATGTATTATAAATATGCAGGCATACATCAATTACCTGAAGCTGTGGTCTCAGACACTCACCTGTTGTGGTCACTATTTTGCTCACTTCATAAACCTCTCCTTCCTCCACATCCTCTGTTTGTTGTTTTGGGATTTCCCCTTCTTTAGGAGGTTGGGGGTCCCTGTTGACCTCAGACGTCCCAAGTCTTTTCTCTCCTATGTGAATAAAATAAAGGTATAATGAGCACACAGATATTCGAGGCAAGAATTAGGAATATGAAACATTGCTTGGAAGTGTCATACAATTGTCTGTTTTGGCAGAGTTCAAAGATAAAGACATGATTTTTTCCCATTACAAAGCTGGAATACTTACCTTTTTTGTTAAAGTATCACACATGTATAGACCCCTAGTATCTACTGGAGCACCTGTGTGGGACACCCTAAAAAGTTTGTTCTGGTGTCCCGCACTAGTGCTCCTGCGTCCAGATGTGTAAACAGCTGCTGAGTGTCATCTCCTTTACACTGACTCAAGTTTGCATTTCATTCTAGTTACAAACCCATCTAGACAACAATGTACTAAACTTCTTTTAATATAAATAGGCATGACCAAATGTAGTTAACCTGCATCTGCAAAAAACATCGTATTAGTTGGCGAACAAACGATGTTTACAACGAACGATTACTGTGCCCACGAACCTGAAACTTTCCATTTTAAACTGTACAACAGTAAAGAAAAGTTAACCTGCATCTGCAAAAAACATCGTATTAGTTGGCGAACAAACGATGTTTACAACGAACGATTACTGTGCCCACGAACCTGAAACTTTCCATTTTAAACTGTACAACAGTAAAGAAAAGCACACTGAGCAGCACGAACGTAAAAAGAAGAATAGGAACACACAACAAAATACCTAATTTTTTGCAGCACTCTCTTGATTCTTCTGTACTGATCCTGCTCCCTCAATTTGAGGTCTGACCATCGTTTCCTCAGTTGATCCTTGGATCGTCGTACCCCAAAATTCTTCTGCAGAGCAGACTTTTCACAACTTTAGTCATGATCTTGGCCTTTCTCACATTTGGGTTTGGGTAAGGTCCATGCTTCCCGTCATAATCAGATCTCTTAAAGATGTCCACCGTCTCCACCATCTCTATAAAGGCCATATTGGAGGCCTTAAATATCTTCCGGGATCGGGATGTTTGTGGCTCTGGGCTTTCCTCGTCATTGCTGCTACTATCATTCACCTGTTGTCTCTCCACCATGTGCTCTCCCACTGCGCCGAAAGACAAGGGGTGGGGAATATACTAGAAAGACTGTCTGGGGCGGGCAGAGTTTCATGCATGCGCAATGTATATAAATGCAATGTATATAAAGCATAACACACGTGTGTCGTACGTACGATCTGTGAGTGGAGGAAGCAGTAGCGGAAGTGCCGATCATTCTAACGAATTTTAACTTGGTGCATCAGTGGCCTATACTGCTTATAGATTGAGGCCTAGATTGGGACAAGATTAGGAGAGTTTAGCCTGACATTAGGGTTTGTCTTGTGTTGTGTCTTCCAGATAAAATGGATCTATTGAATGATCAGGACTTTATCCCCATATTCATTGATATGTACAGGGAACTGCCCTGTCTGTGGCAGGTAAACCACCCCTTTTATAACAATCAAAAAAACAGGAAGGTAGCGTTGGATCAGTTGCTGGAATTTGTGAAGCCGGTGATACCCACTGCAGACATCCTCTATTTGAAGGCCCTGATTGGTGGCATGAGGAGCACTTATAATAGGGAGCGCAAGAAGGTCCAGGATTCCCAGAGATCAGGAGCTGCAGCAGATGACATTTATGTACCCAGGCTGTGGTACAATGACAGACTGCATTTTCTAGCAGGCCAGACTGAACCCAGGACAGCACTCTCCAATCTTCCTACTAGGCTTCCGACGTCCAACCTGGGCCTTCCAGCCAGGAAGAGGTGGAGGAGCCCAGCTTGAGCCAGGTATAGCAATGTTCAACATATTTAGCAATGTTCAACATATATAGCAATGTTCAACATATTTCTTGTGAAATAATTAATGATGTTAACTAGATGTTATTATTGAGCATTAATTTCTGATTTTACAAAGTGTTTTATATATCAATAGACAGTAGTAGCTACAAATGATTGTAACAAGAATGAAAAATGTTGGGGTCAGAATGATAGTCTTTTCTATTTATTAACATTCAATTTGCGACAGTCATGAGCTGAAAATTGTGTGTGATTGATGAACCAAAAACTAAAACTATGTCCCTTTTTCATACACAGGAAAGTCTAAGCCAGGAGCAGGCTGTGGAAAGTGTCAGCCAGGAGGTGGCGGGGGTAAGTGGCAGCCAGGAGGTGGCCGGGCCCAGTAGCCTGTCCGAATCCCAGATCCCTCCCCTCCGCCTTCCAAAAAAAAGTCCCAGGAAGAGGAGTAACCTGGAGGAGGCAGCACTTGGGCTATTTTGGAAGGCTACTGCGGCCCTCAGAACCCCCCCAATATTCAAGAGGACTATGCCTACATGGCAGTCTGCAAAATGCATGAAATGGAGG
This sequence comes from Aquarana catesbeiana, assembly GCF_042186555.1. Taxonomy (NCBI): domain Eukaryota; kingdom Metazoa; phylum Chordata; class Amphibia; order Anura; family Ranidae; genus Aquarana; species Aquarana catesbeiana. Next base: position 167,490,852 of record NC_133333.1, on the reverse strand, counting down.
AGGGCCAACGCCTCTTCTGTGAGGAAGTTATGTTACAACCCCTAAATAAGGGGTTGAGGGGCGAACTCACAAGCCAAACCCACATTTGTGAGTTAAACCAAATAGTACACACGCTGCGCTTATCAAAATTAAAAAGTAAGAAATTTCTTCTAAAATATTAATAAAGTGATATTGTGCTTAACATACAAAATATATACATATATATTTTGTATGTTAAGCACAATATCACTTTATTAATATTTTAGTGGAAATTTCTTACTTTTTTATTTTGATAAGCGCAGCGTGTGTACTATTTGGTTTAACTATTTTGCATGGTTATGAGACATGTGTAACGTTAGCAGCTCATCATTTGCAAAGATATACTATTTTGGAGACCAGATTTGGTCAATTACCTGGAGGCTCACAGGACTACAAATTACCACATTTGTGAGCTCATCCATGGTCCTCCTCCACCTCCTGCCACAATTACAACACCAGAGCCACAGCATGGAAGCACGCGTGGAAGGAAGACAAGAGAGTGATGGCCTGGGTTCAGTCTGGTTTGACAAAAGATGCAGGCTGTTGTATGACCACAGCCTGGGGACAGATATGTCATCTGTTGCTGTTCATGATCGCTTGTAGTCCTGGACTGGATTGTGCTCCCTATTATAAGGACTCCTCAGGCCACCAATTTTGACTGTAAAATAATTGATGTGTGCCCTGGGGGACAAAGGCTTCGCAAATTTCACCAGTTTCTCCAGCGTTGCCTTCCTCTTTATTTTGTTATGACCCAGAATAAACGGCAATTCATTTTTCACAAATACTTGCCTATGTGATTTACTTCAAAAAGGACAGTTTGTTTGTGAGTAGGCAGGTACATTTCCAAAATACAATGTCAAATTAACAAGGGACACCAACACATACCAACCTCCTTGAAGTTAAAAAATACAATATAATGATGGTGTTGTGGTAACTTGACACAAAACGAAAGAAAAAATGATGGAGATCACTATAAAAATAATAAAAAAAAACACTATTACCAAGATTTCTAAATATAATTATGGAGATCTGACGAAAAAAAAAATAGAATAAAAACAATTATTCATGAGATCACGAGAAATAATAAAGAAATCTGTTTATCAGAACTCTGTGTGAATATGAGCAGCAAAACAACTTCATTATTCTAGAATTCTAAAGAAGAAGAGAATGTGCTGCATTAAAAGATTTTAAAAATTGCAGCATGACGAATGTGCTATCTCCATTACGAACGCTAGTTGGAAATTCCAATGGAAAATGTCCGATGGAGCCTACACATGGTCGGAATTTCCGACAAAAAGCTCCCATTGAACATTTTCCGTCTGAGAATCCGGCCGTGTGTACGGGGCATAACAGTTATCATTCATGGCATGCCTTAAATGTATTTGTTTTGGGAAATTGTTAAATGGATGGGTTTAGTTCCACTTTACCTAATAATGCCTAGGTAGTTGTCCCAAAAGTAAAAGTGTGCAAAATCTTAGGGCACCGCATGCACCGCATTTTTAGGCTTTCAGGCTTTTTTTTTTTACTGATCTGAATGAAGCCCATTGTTTTCAATGGGCCTGTACAGACGGTAAGCTTGTGTCACATTTAGATCAGTAAATAAAAGACAAAAAACTGCATTACTTGTCAGTATTTACCCACGTATGTGCAAATCTATGCTTTAATCACATTTATGATTAAGTATAGTGGGAGAGAGAAGATTTTTCTTTTTTTTTTTTTTATTTTTAACAGTTTATTGACAAGACATCTGAGCAGATTTCTTTACATTGGTTTGGGAGGTGCTCTTGGAGGTGCGCCCGCAGGCCTGAACCTTGGTGGCAGTGGCGTCTCCAGCTTTCATATTTAGGGGGGGCACATGGGGGGACAGGGACAAAAGTAGGGGGGCAACTATAAAATGCAATTTTATATATATATATATATATATATATATATATATATATATATATATATATATATATAAAATCTCCTGGGGCCCTTTACTACGACCCCACAATGGCACTTTCACATGTTCTGCAGTGAGTTCCCTTCTTACTGTATTGGGGTCCCCCAGGGTGGCAGAAAACAAGATATATATGTCACCAGCATACCAAGAAAATATAAGGATCCAAAGCAGTGGGAGAACTATCAGGGTTGCAAAGGTTGTCTTGCCCCCAGGCCCTGGTGTTCTGCCACTGTGGGGTTCCCCAGCCTCCTCTTGCTGTCCTGCCCCTGCTATTGACAGCGCTGGTCTGAGAAATCAGTCTGTTTTTTTAGTAACTGAGAGTCCTGGTGGAGTCCTTCCTGCAACTCGCTCTTCTCCCTGCCAATGAGGATGCAGGGGAAGGAGCAGATTGGGCGGCCGTGGTTGTGTGAACGCTCGCATTATGCAGTGTCAGTGAGCAGAGGGAGGGGGAAGGAATCACCCACAGGAGCTGACTGGGGACTCTCTCCCTCTTAGACATTGATTTTTTGTTAAAAAAAAAAAAAAAAAAAAAATTTATGGGGGGGGGGGGGGGGGCACATGGTGGGGCACAGCATAATGTTGGGGGGGTCAGGGCCCCCTCTGGCCCCCCCCTAGGGTCACCATTGCTTGGTGGGGGTGTGCGATCCTTACGTGCCTCGCGAGAGCGGTTTCTGACCACCTTGCTGTGAATGGCGCAGCTAACACAGTAGTGCAGCTTCACATAAAGCTTAGGCAGTGCATATGAATCGAAGACACTAGCATCAGAGATATCCCTGACAGCTGCAGCCTCAACGATGTTTCGGATCACAAACTTTTTGATAGCTTTGTCCTTTGGGACACAGCGGGCGCAGTTGGTGCACCGAATAGGCTTGACATGCCCACGTCCCTTCTTGGCACGTCCGTTATCCCTTCTTTTCTTGGTCATCTTGGACTCGAAGGCTGCAAAGAGTGAGAAGATTTTTCTTATGAGTGTAATCATATATGCATTTAAACACGCTCACTATATAGACCACACTTGCATTTTTGGGCAGGAATGTTCTCCCAAAGAGATCCAGCATTCATACAGTACATCAGTATTGTGTGCAAGGAATTGACAACATTGTTACAGCCTCATGGAAGAAATGTAAGCATATATGCATGAAACGTGCACACTATATGGACCATACTTGCAGTTACTTGGGCAGAAATGTTCTGCCAAAAAGATCCTGCATTCATACAGTACATCAGTATTGTGTGCAAGGGCCTTACAGGTACTTTTTGTTCATAGAAACAGCCACAGTCTGAGCGAAAAAACCTGCCCCCCGCCAGCATTGTGGAAGCAGCGGTCTTTCTGCAGAGGTCCAACATGGCCTATGCTGAATCAGATATAGTGTTCTCAAATCATCTCATTCACTGTGTTCCCATTAAAGGGTCAGGCATGTTTTTTGGCTGAGCAGAGCCGGCCATATGCACATTAACGCATCTTGTGTGAGAATTTAGATTTGGATAGCCCCTCCAACTCATGTTTTCTTCCACAAGGTTGTAACAGTGCTGTCAGTTTCTTCGCGCTGAACCTATTTATTTACACTTAGATACATAGAGCAAACGTGTGATTTAAATTATAGGCATATTAGAAAAAAAGTGATCTCACGCATACAAATCTATTCACACATAGTGTAAAATGACATACAAGATGACATGAATCATAACTATCGAATAAAATGAAATAAATAATGGATGATCATATAGATCAATGATATGAAAATAATCAAAAAACAAAAAGTGCTCAATAATAGTGCAATTAAGGTACAAGTTCATGAAGTATACAGATGACTGACTCTGTCCTGACAATGCAGGAGGATGAGGTGTCTCAGTGTGGAAATAAATAAACAGATTGGCCAAAGTTCATACAGGTCCTAATGGGAGATTTTTCAAAATAACTTTTAGGCTCTCAGAACTCTCACCTCAATGATAATAAAAGTAGGCATCATGAAAGAATATCTGTTTATCACGTCACTGTATTCTCCAGACCATTCTCATCCACTCGTCCTGGCTTTATTTCATTCCTCTCCACCATTAATACAGCTCTCCAGCCTGATGAAAAATAAACCTCCGAGGCACAGGGGCCCGGTGGGGGAGAGAGGGAGAAAAAGGAAGCCTCCAATAGTGTAGTACGTTAGATAATACAATAATAATTTTATTAGGGGGCTTCAGGGTGGTCTCTTACATGTAAAACTTTAAAAACAAGCAAGTACAGCTGGAACGGCGTTTAGAGCGTCTCTTTACTAGACTTCCGGTTTACGTCTGCTCTCCGCCACGCCCTACGTGTTACGTCACCGCTTGTGACTTCATCTGGGGAACTGGATTGGTCAGAGAGGTATGTTTTTTATATGGTAATACCGGAAGTGTTGCAGCGGCCATTTTTTTGTGGTCCGCTGATATGTATCAGCGCGGCCATCTTTTAGGTGAAAGATAAGTATACATAGCGGCCATTGTCTTGTGGATCGGGCTTTTACTATCATCAATGATGGTATATGGCAATGATGCGAAATATATGTTGGAATTAGAACATAAAATGTGAAATTTTTTTTTTTAACTCTGTCAACAGGGATGGTTTAGAGAGAAGTGAACTAGAAATCAATATATTTAATACATGCGCATCAGTCGTATACCATGGTACATAAGGAGATGCCCTAGTACATACATATTGTCTATAAATAATATGGGAAAAAACATGGAAAAAACATGGGTAAATAGATCAATAAATGAATATAATAATATAGGTGTATACTTAATGTAATATGATACATAAATGGAACTACTATATATATATATATATATATATATATATATATATATATATATATATATATATATATATATATATAAAATAGAGAGGTCCGGGCCATAGCCGAATGACGGCTACAGAGCGGACCTCAATTTCCAGGAGGCCGTCATGGGACGTCCTCCTCTGTGCACGCGCACCGCGCGCACCCTGCAGGCCGCACGGTGTGCGCGCACCCTGCAGGGCGCGCGGTGTGCGCACTGTGATCACCGAGTCACGGAGACTCGGATGATCACAGATCCATGTAAGGGGCTGGTCCCAGCCCCTTACCATGTGATCAGCTGTCAGCCAATGACAGCTGATCACATGATGTAAACAAAACCTTGGGGATTGGTTTCGTTTTCTCCTCACGCTGACAGCGTGAGGAGGAAAAAAAAGCCAATCACCGACTTATGTCAAAGGGACATCGGTCCCGAAGAGGAAGGAGGCACATATGCCTCATCTGTGCCAACAAGATCCATCTGTCATTGCCACCTGCCAGTGCCCACAGTGTCCACAAGTGCCACCTATCAATGCCCACAAGTGCCACCTATCAATGCCCACAAGTGCCACCTATCAATGCCCACCAGTGGTGCCAATTAGTGCCACCTAGCAGTGCTGCCATCAATCAGTGCACCATCAGTGCCCATCATTGCCACCCATCAGTGCCCATCACCGCCACCCATCAGTGCCCATCACTGCCACCTATCGGTGCCCATCAGTGCCGCCTCATCAGCGTACATCAACGAAGGAGAAAAATTACCTGTTTGCAAAATTTTATAACAAAATATAAAAAAAAATAATAATAAAAAAAAAAATTCTGTCTTTTTCAATTTTTTTAACAAAAACTAAAAACCGCAGAGGTGATCAAATACCATCAAAAGAAAGCTCTATTTGTGGGAAAAAAATGATAAAAATGTCATTTGGGTACAGTGTTGTATGACCGCGCAATTGTCATTCAAAATGCGACAGCGCTGAAAGCTGAAAATTGGTCTGGACAGGAGGGGGGTTTAAGTGCCCAGTAAGCAAGTGGTTAAAAATTGCTAAGAAAACAGTTTAAGTCAAATTCGACATTCATACCTCTAGGTGTTAAAGTACGCATGGTGTGTATCCAATAGGACTCTCTTTGGCTAATAGTCCTTATTTTATGGCTGCCTCTCCATGACCCTTTGTATTTTTCTATATCCCAGAATTGAAGATATGTGGGATCCTGATTGTGTACTAATGCAAAATGTTTAGATACATTATGTTTGGGATTTCCCTGTTTGATGTTTTGAATATGTTCTTTTATTCTGGTTTTGAGGGCTCTCTTGATTCTCCCTACATATTGAAGTTTGCAGCTACATTGTAACACGTATACTACTCCCTCTGTATGGCATCCTATAAAATCACTGATTTTAAACGTCTCTTTTGTAGTAATTGCTGTAAAATCTGTTCTTTTGCCATGACATTTTTGGGCATGTCTACATGCATAGCAATTTCTGCAGGGAAAGAATCCTTTTCCTGTAAAAAAGGAATAAGGTGCTTTGGGGGAGGTTCTACCACCGATTTCACTACCATGTCTCTGATGGTAGGTGCTCTCTTATATATGATGTTTGGTAGATCTGGTAATATGTTCTTTAAGTCTCTGTCATTCTGAAGAATGTGCCAATGACGTTGGATTATTTTCGATACCTCTTTGTATTGTACATTATAGTCCAGAACTAAACTTGGTGTCTCTTGTTGGGATATTTTTTTAGGGTTATTTTCCAACATTTTTGTTCTGTCCCTTTCATTGACGTATTGAATTTGTTCTTCTATCCATGCGTCCTCGTACCCTTTTACCTTAAACCTGGTTCCAATTAATCTAGCTTGTTCTTTATAGTCTTCTTCTTTTGTACAATCCTTTTAATTCTGATGAATTGTCCTTTTGGAATATTGTAAAGCCATGGTTTATAATGACAGCTATCTATAGAAAGATAGCTGTTAGCATCCACATTTTTAAAAAAGGTTTTGGTAACTAATTTGTCTCCTTCTAGGCAGATCTTTAAATCTAAAAATTCCACTCATTTGTCATCTATATTCCATGACAGGTGTATGTTCTTCTCATTCACATTCAATTTATTTAAGAACTGTTCAAGTCTGTTGCCTGGAGCTCAGTGGGTGGAGTCGTGATGTCAGTAGACTCCCCGCCCACCTCTACATTGCCCTGTGTATTTCTAACATTGAACTTCTGCTATGATCTCTAACATCCAGTGAAAAGACAGGAAAGTAACCACATGACTTCAGCATGCCATGTGTGGCAAGACTGGGCTCAAATGATAGGAAATCTTATACTCTACAGTATGATATTAAAAAAAAAAAAAAAAAAATTTCGGGTTTACATCCACTTTAATTATCCATGTTTGATCATTCCTGTAGTGATTAGAAAGCAGTTCCAGCTAACTCCATTAGGTGGCAGTATTCTGTTTGAAGATGATGCTGACCAGCTAAGTACAAAAGCTTGACAAGGCATGAATTGTGACATTTTTGAGCAAAGAACATTATGAAACAGAAAGGTTACCCGTGTTGTTTATAGCACCCTAGTTTTTTAACTATTTCTAAACTGCAGTTGTTAAAACTTTCATTCTCTTATAAGCTACTTAACAAGGCAGTGCCAAAAGCAGCAACCCAAAGTAACCAATCAGTTTTCACTTTACTCAAGTCAAATCAGTTATATATTCTAATTGGATGCCAAAAATAACTCTGTACTTTGGAAAGAGAAAATTAATTATTTCTGGATGATATCAACTCGCTAGATCCCTTGCACTGGGGCTTTGCCCACACTGCAAGGGTTAACTACTTGTTTAGTCTAGGGGAGAGGAGAAGCACTTTAACCTACTCGAGCCTCCGCTCCCAGCTGACAGCACTCCCCCTCGCTCTGCCAATGGACTATCCTTCTGTGTCATCAAGTCCAGTTCAGGGCTATGGGCCCTGCATTAGTCCTGATGATGTCAGGACCATAGACTGCTGGAACATGGGAGAGAAGATGTTGCAAGGACTGGTCTAGCAGTGTGGCAGAACGTAAACAGATCTCCTTTTTCTATGTTCCCTAGACTTCAACAAGCAATTAACCGTTGCAGAACAGGGGCAGCCACACTGCAGGGGATAACTTTTTCGTTTCCCAGAGTTGGCCTTTAGTCAATAGAACTCAGGAATCCAAAATAAAATACCCCATTTTATTTTAATTATTCTCCCTCATGCACCGCTTCCTTTCTCTGACCCCCTATGTCAGGGGTCTCCAAACTGTGGCCCGAGGGCCAGATGTGGCCCTTTTCTAGCCTTTATCCACTCCTTGGGGCACAATTCCTCCCACTGATAAGAGGCACTATTCCTCCCACTGACAACAACAATGGGGCACTATATCTTCCACCGATACCAATGATGGGATACTATTCCTTCCTACTGATAGGGGGAATACTTCTCCTCCTATTGACCACCAACCCTGAGGCCATATTTATTCTCACTGATGCTGGGCCGTGACATTTTCTGCCACTGCTGGCCACAATCAGGCCCTCCTAAAGTCTGAAGGACAATAAAGTGGCCCTTTGTTTGAAAAGTTTATGTCAATGCAGTGACATGAGGGTTTGGAGGAAGAAACCAGTGAACAGTGGGAAACACAGGCATCCAACCCTCCTGGAAAGTTAGAATGCCAAAGAAGCTTTCTGATGCTGCAGTGCTGGAATGGAGAAGAGGTAGTACAAACAGGTTGCTGAAGCAATGAATATACACTGTCTATAGCTGGGGCCAGAGCCAGATTAAGAACATCATGGGCCTGGTGCTGAGGATTTTGGTAGGGCTTTTTATAAAAAAATAAATAAATATGCAAACAATTTTTTGTTAGAACAATTTAAATTAAATAGAGGGAGGGAGGATGAGAGAGTGAGAGAAGAGATGAGAGAGGAATGAGGGGTAAGGGAGGGAGGATGAGAGGGGGGGTGAGAGAGAGGATTTTGATGCGCATGCGTGGGAGTGACAGCAACGCAGCCCAGCCAAGGCAAGTGACCGAAGGCACAGAACCTGGAAGGAAGACCGGGTGAAGATGGACACACCCGAACCCGCCGGATTGATCACAGCACAGTGCTGGAGGGTTCAGTCTGAAAGGTAAGTGTACCGTAATGTACTAATATGCTGTGCATACTAGTACATTATAGCATAACCTGCCTCAGGGCCTCTAAAAAGTAGTAATGTTACTACCGCTTTAATATCACAGGATCCCAGGAGCCTCTCATGGAGCCCCCTACTGACCCGGTGGCCCTTGGGCAGTGACCAGGTACATACATTGACAACATTTCAAAAGTATTTTCAGGGACACTTTTTTTTTTACCAGTGGTATATTTAGAGTAGCTGACATCCCCAATGTTCCTTCATATATCACAATAGTAATCACAAAATTAAATGAGTATTAATAATGGGCAGAACAAATATGAGGACTGAGAAGATTTCCTTTAGTTAACTAACAAAAGTGTGCCCATTCTAGAGCTGGTAACATTGAGGATATTCAATATAATTTTAAATAACTGTTTTTGTGTCTAAGAAGCATAGGGGAGGAGTATGGATGATATAAGAGTGGGTACTATGTACAGGAGATGAGTGTGCAGGGTATGACAGTGGGCAGTATGCACAGCAGAGGGGTGTGGAGGGTATGACAGTGGGCAGTATGCACAGCAGAGGGGTGTGCAGGGTATGACAGTGGGCAGTATGCACAGCAGAGGGGTGTGGAGAGTATGCCAGAGAGCAGTATGTACAGGAGAGGAGTGTGGAGGGTATGGCAGTGGGCACTATGTACAGGAGAGGAGTGTGGGGGGTATTACAGTGGGCAATATGTACAGGAGAGAGAGTATGGAGGGTATGCCAGTTGGCAGTATGTACAGGAGGAGTGTGGAGTGTATGATGGGGGCAGTATGTACAGGAGAGGAGTGTGGAGGGTATTATGGGGGCAGTATGTACAGGAGAGGAATGTAGAGAGAAAGACAGTTGGCAGCATAGGCAGAGCCCCAAATGTGAGGCCAATAGCCCCGAGTGTCTAAGCGGGTCCAGCAGTCACTGTAGAGAAAGGGAGGGAAAGGAAGGAAAGCAGCCGCATTTTACCTTCTGTGTGTTTCGGCCATTGTGGCGCCGCCCACTGCACTGACTGTTACCGGTGGAGTAATATGCTTCCCTGCCTGAGGGAAACAGCAGGAGATCAGGAGAACGGCAGCAGTGCTCGATTTTTCCTTGTATGGTGCCGGCGCGGCGACGCCCCCTTCTCCCTCCAGAGTCACGCTGTGTTAAGCAGCAAGAGAAGAGAAGAGAATGTTAAAGGTACCAGGTCAGGTAGGTCAGTGTGTGTCAGTATGTGTCAGTGTATATCAGATAGGTTGGTCAGTGTGTGTGTCAGGTAGGTCAGTGTATGTCAGATAGGTAGGTCAGTGTGTGTCAGGTAGGTAAGTGTATGTCAGCCAGGTAGGTCAGTGTGTGTCAGGTAGGTCACTGTATGTCAGGTAGGTCAGTGTATGTCAGCAAGGTAGGTCAGTGTATGTCAGGTAGGTCAGTGTATGTCAGCAAGGTAGGTCAGTGTATGTCAGGTAGGTCAGTGTATGTCAGCCAGGTAGTTCAGTGTATGTCAGATAGGTCAGTGCGTGTCAGGTAGGTCAGTGTATGTCAGATAGGTCAGTGCGTGTCAGGTAGGTCATTGTATGTCATGTAGGTCAGTGTATGTCAGCCAGGAAGGTCAGTGTGTGTCAGGTAGCTCAGTGTGTGTCAGGTAACACCCCCCTCCACACAACCCCATCACCTGCTGTCCCGGTGTATGTCAGATAGGTCAGTGTATGTCAGGTAGGTCAGTGCGTGTCAGGTAGGTAACACCCCCCTTCACACAAACCCACCGCCCCCCCCCAACCCCCGGTCCCAGGCACTGACATCGGGCTGAAGCCCCTGGTCTTTTTGCCACCTAGCAACACCCCTGGTTGGCAGTATGTACAGGAGAGGAGTGTGGAGGGTATGACAGTTGGCAGTATGTACAGGAGAGGAGCATGGAAGGTATTATGGGGGCAGTATGTACAGGAGAGAAGTGTATGACAGTGGGCAGTATGTACAGGAGAGGATTGTGGGGGGTATGACAGGGGGCACTATGTATAGGAGATGAGTGTGGAGGGTATGACAGTGAGCAGTATGTAAACGAGAGGAGTGTGGAGGGTAAGACAGTGGGCAGTATGTACGGGAGAAGAGTGTGGAGGGTATGACAGTGAGCAGTATGTACAGGAGAGGAATGTGGCAGGTATGACAGCGGGCCCTATGTACAGGAGAGGATTGTGGGGGGGTATAACAGGGGGCACTATGTATAGGAGAGGAGTATGGAGGGTATGACAGTGAGCAGTATGTACAGGAGAGGAGTGTGGATGGTATGACAGTGGGCGCTATGTACAGGAGAGAAGTGTATGACAGTGGACAGTATGTACAGGAGAGGGTTGTGGGGGGTATGACAAGGGGCACTATGTATAGAGGAGGAGTATGGAGGGTATGACAGTGGATAGTATGTACAGGAGAGGAGTGTGGAGGGTATGACAGCAGGCACTATGTACAGGTGAGGAGGATAAAGGAATCTGGGAAGGAAAAATGTAAAGGGTTGTGGAAGGATGTTTAGGGACTAAGTGGTTAAGCGGGCCATACATAGATTGAAATTAAGCCAATTAAGCAGAGACCAGCCATGTATGGGTTAGTTGGTTGTACACAAGTCAATTTATTAATCGACTTGAGTACAGCCAGCCTGTCAGGTTTTTCCCAAAACAATCAGTGCTGCCAGCTATAGTTAGCAACACTGATCATTGTATTCTGTGGGTAGGGAAGGCTCCCCACTGGCTGAACACAATAACACTGGGGGAGTGATTCCCCCATCCACAGGTCAGCAGGTGAGAGGGTGTGTGGGGACAGGCTGGGGAGAGAGGTCTCTCAGCAGGGGGGTGTGAGGTGGTCACACATGAAGGGATATCAATTAGCGGGTGGGGGGAGTAACTGGGAGCTGGCTAACATGGGAAGTGGCTGGGGAGTGACCTGGTTGGTGGTGAGTGTGAAATGGATGATGTGTTTCAAATTTCTTTCACATTTGCGGTAATGCTTACTGCCCTCTGAAAAGTGATCTGTGGTGGATTGCTTTTCAATGAGTGGTATAGCAGCAGCTGACAGGCATTCATGAGGTGCTACTGCCACTCCTTTTTTTTTTTCATTGCTGCTACTGCAAGCGAGTTTGGCCTGCAGTTGCAGAGTGGCTCAGTGCCTCTGACAAGAAGTGAGGAGAGGTACTGTGACCTCATCCTCTCAGTCTGCTGCAGAGTGTGCCAGGTTGTATTTAAACTGGCCGCTCTGTATGTAGCTTCTGACAGGCTGCGCAAGGAGCCCTGTATCTCCGGAACCATAGGTGATAGGAGCCCCAAATTTTGACCAGTGGTGGGGTAGGTCTTCAACTACCCCTGTGACCCCTGGTCGCTGAGCCACAACCCTCAAAGTTGATCTTTTTTTGTTTTTTTTTGTGATTTTTCTTTTTGGCTTATGGGCCTATCTTAAGGTAAGGGGCCTGGAGCTGCAGCTCCAATAGCCCCTATGTTAATCCGGCCTTGGCTGGGGCTTACTGGCTCAAAACATTTAGAGGCCTGAGAGGGTCTCTAAGTGACAGGTGTATTTTAATAGAGATTATTTCCACTATGCCTTCATTTATTAATCAGTAAAGTAGAACAAATCTGCCCCCGGGAATCCCTTATTTTTCTATGAATGGTACATTTAACTGGTCAGGCAGATTGCAGCTTTACAGGCAGAGTCTATCTGATCTCCTGGGGACAATTCTGTCAACTGTCCATCAAGAACGCATGTATAACATTTATCAGAATATGGAAAAGTAACATATCCTATTCAGATTCCTTTCATTGCATTCAGGAAATAAAGTCAACTGATGCTATGCATTGTGGGATCAAAGAGTTCAATAACCCTTAGAGGCAAAAGGTTGGAGGTAGCTGGGGGTCAGCTATTGTTTAAAAGTTCATGTAAAACTGCCCTAAAAAGCCCAGCCCAAGGAAAAGCATTACATTTTAGGTAGAACAAGAAGTGTTAGGACATTTAAAGGACAGGTTCATGTTAGAATAAACATCACAGCTAGGGGCTTTACCAGTAGATTGAGCCCTGGTGAAAGTGTGTCTCTTAGAACCCCTGAAGCGTGTTGGTTTGTTTCTTCCAGACATATTATGATTAAATACAAATATTTGGACTTTCAACCTGGGGCTCCATCTCTATTTCTGCTTCCAACCCATTCCTTCTCGAGCAATAAAGTCTTGAAAGAAGTTCTAAACTTCACACACCCTGCAGCTACTGTCTGTGTTCTCTCTGAGGAATTTCCTTCTCACTTCTTGTTCTGTCTGGAACCCCTCAAATAGACAAGATGTGGAGAATATTTCCTTTTCTTCCTGTTCCGTTTGACACTCAAAAAACAGGAAGTAAAGATAAATCTCCCACATTGGGACACAGACAGTAATAGGTTTCTAATCCTTTCTTACTCAATCCAAACTAAAATAGTTGTCTGGAGTTGAGTTTTAAGGCTGCTTCGGTAGTCTTTTGATGAGCTGGGGCCCTAGAATACCATGTTTCATAAAGTAGGCTGCATGTGCTTCTTTAAATAGTGTTGTAAAACAAAAAAGGCTTAATTGCAAGAACAATGGATGTAGATCCTGTTTAAACCTGACTATACAACCAGGTTAAAACTGATTAAAAAAAAAATGTTGTCTTCTGATAGTTAGCTCCCCCAGTAAGGTATACCCACAGATACACACTTCTCAGACACCTTGCCTCTCTTTGCTTTATTACTATAATGGGAATGGGATCTCCCCTATGGGACAGAGCTCAGGCCTGAACACCAACTTTCCAGACCAAAACACTATCACAGGGTAACATCTTCTACCCAAGTAAGCTCTGACACTGGAGCTTACTCAGTATGGACTCCTGCATCAAAGAGGCTGCATGGGAGCATGGGGTGCTAAGTACATTTGTTGGGGGGGCTATCAGGAGACGATGGGGCATTTTCTAGCACTGGAGCTGACAGAATTTGGAGTAGCTGTGAATGACAACCCATTAGTTTGTATCTTTAATTTTCAAAGCTTATATGTAAAACCCACATTGCATATTCCTAACATGTGCCTGCTGTACCATGTACTTGTATGACCATGCTGGGTATGTGTCAGAAACCATGAATCAGACTGAGACAGAAGTACAGTTAAATCACACTTGTTTAATAATAATAAAAAAAGGTAAACAGAGTAAACATAGTCAAAACATAGCCAGAGTTCAGGAACCGCATCGGATAGTCAGACAAGCCAAAACGTCAGGGAGCCAGATAACAGTGTAGTAGAACAGCAAGCAGGATCTGGAACTAGAAGGAATGTCAGCCAAGCAAGTCTTTAACAGGAACACAGGAGAGCGTCTCTAGAGATGTGACCAAGGGGAAGGAAGTGATCATCTGGACTGGACTTCTTAAGTAGACAGGACTGACAAGCAGGATATCATCAACAGGTGAGTCACTGTGGAGAGATAGGAGCTGGCAATTAGCCAACAGCTGAGCGGCCAGCTCAGAGAATGAAGGGCTGAGCCCAGCCCTGACAGTATGAGAAAAAAGGAGGGGGGGTTTGGAGGCGCCAACTATTGGTCAGTTTTCTGGCTCACAAATGTGAAGAGAGCCGGCAACACTGTAATCCTTTAAAGAATACTTTATTGGTTACATCAGAGTGACAAAAAAATAGTAGCACTGATGCATTACGACAAAAAGCCTTTATCACAATTTTCTGGCTCCACAGCCAGGACAAGACTGCTCTGTGCCTCCGAGTATTTATACAGACTCCCAGCAGCCTTCAGGGCCACCCTCCCTGGGATTGACCAGGGCTGTAGAAATATTTGTGCTGCTCATTTGCCTTGCTTCACACCTATGTTCTAGAGCAGGGGTCTCAAACTGGTGGCCCTCCAGCTGTTACGAAACTACAAGTCCCATCATGCCTCTGCCTGTGGGAGTCATGCTTTTAACTGTCAGCCTTGCAATGCCTCATGGGACTTGTAGTTTAGCAACAGCTGGAGGGCCGCCAGTTTGAGACCCCTGTTCTAGAGAGATCCACAGTTTTCCAGAAAACAGAGGTAGCAATTAAACCTGCAGAGGCTGAAATACTGAAGAGACCTAACTGATCACATGTGGCTGCACTAATTATAGTGAGCACAACTAAATTTACCTAACAACAAAACAGCAGCTCCACTACATACAGTGGATAATTAATCCTAGCACCTATCTAGGAGGTGCTGCACATACATTTGTATCAACCAAGCTGTCAGCACTCCTCCAGGACACACTCTCTGACCCCTTGGAACACTGCAGTTCTCATCCCTAAGGTAAGTATAAAATAAGTATAAATAAAATAGTGTAATTCCACATAAAAACAAGTTTGTATTAAGAACAATACTACTCAAAAGATGAAAAGGATAAATCACATGAAAACAAGCCACCAAGTCACTTTCCCATCTTAAAGTCCCTCAAAATGCATTGGGGCGTGGTCTAGTGGTGGGTGTGTACAGACTGTCTTGCCGTTCTGAGATCTCAGGACAGAGTGAATTATCCAGCAGTGGCGGGTTGGTCCGGCAAACTGTGATGTATCGTGGGACTCGGGGGGCTTGTTTTCATGTGATTTGTACACACTGTCTTTATTGAATGTGAGTACCTGACCCTTTTTTGTCTAATAAAACGTACTAAGTGTCAAAACATACTACACTATAGAGCTTCTTTTGTATTTCCCTACCCTACCCGGTTTGGTATATTCTGAGCGGTGCCTGGCTATTTATTTGGTCCTGGAGAAAGGCATCATCCCCTAGGCTCTGCACACACCGGAACCCCCCAGGAGGAACTGATGAGAGATCCCCCTCTCTCCCCAGAGTGATCATTTACCCCCTTGTTTTCTTTGAACGCTGCTTACCTTACAGCAGTAAGGTAAGAAGTTAGTACACCAGAGGGTATCATTTTGCACTGAAGATTCACAGCACCAAAGTCACAATGCCACCTGTTGATGCCAGTTAGCACCTTATGGTTTGCACCTTGCACCTTCTAATGGTTGGAAGATTACATTACTTCCGGATTGTAATTCATTTGCACTATCTGCACTTTTATATACATGGACCACTGTTGAATTATTATTTTTCTTATGCATTGTGATTTGTTTACTATTTATAAACTACAGTCACTTTATTTGCTGTTATTGCGCTGATCACCATTATATTACTTCTTGGCTTATTTAAGCATTGGACTTTTTCTATGTATCAGTATATGTCAGGTTATTATTGGAATCAACACATGCTGTCATTTTATCTCAGCACTTTATATTTATTTATTTATTACTTTGGAGCGCAACACCATTCTTTGATTCTTTCCTAATCTTAGCTTGTTACCTGTATAAAAGACACCTGTCTACAGAAGCAATCAATCAATCAGATTCCAATCTCTCTACCATGGCCAAGACCAAAGAGCTGTCCAAGGATGTCAGGGACAAGATTGTAGACTTACACAAGCCTGGAATGGGCTGCAAGACCATCGCCAGGCAGCTTGGTGAGAGGGTGACAACAGTTGGTGCGATTATTCACAAATGGAAAAAACACAAAATAACTGTCAATCTCCCTCAGTCTGGGGCTCCATGCAAGATCTCACCTCATGGAAGTTCAATAATCATGAGAACAGTGAGGAATCAGCCCAGACCTATACAGGAGAATCTTGTCAATGATCTCAAGGCAGCTGGGACCATAGTCACCAAGAAAACCATTGGCAACACATTATGCCGTGAAGGACTGAAATCCTGCAGGGCCCGCAAGGTCCCTCTGCTCAAAAAAGCACATGTATAGGCCTGTCTGAAGCTTGCTAATGAACATCTGAATGATTCGATGGAGAACTGGGTGAAAGTGCTGTGGTCAGATAAGACCAAAATCAAGCTCTTTGGCATCAACTCAACTCGCCGTGTTTGGAGGAGGAGGAATGCCTATGACCCCAATAACACCGTCAAACATGGAGGTGGAAACATTATGTTTGGGGATGTTTTTCTGCTAAGGGGACAGGACAACTTTACCGCATCAAAGGGAGGATGGACTAGGGCCATGTACTGTCAAATATTGGATGAGAACCTCTTTCCCTCAGCCATGGCATTGAAAATGGGTCGTTGATGGGTATTCCAGCATGACAATGACCCAAATTATGTGTGCAAACCTGGTGGCCAACTTCAAGAAATTTATTAATTAATTAATAGTTCGCTAGAACCTATACAAATTGTGAATCACAGTGATATATACTCATGTAGTTAATTGTCCATAATATTTAAATTACCACCAATCTTCATAAAAAATGATTAATGAAATAAAGATTGAAACAATAAAAAAATGAAAAAATGAAAAAAATGAAAAAATGATAAAAAATGAAAGAGTGCAGACAGAAAGCACCACCGCCTTAGTGTGTACTGCCTGCTCACCTTCCTGAAGTTTTCAGACAAAAAAGGTCCTTATGGTAATCGGCCTGTGTGTGTTCCGATCCTGGAACTCAGTGTAAGCCCTTTTCCTTAATGCCTCCACAGACTATCCAGCGTCTCCAAGAAAAGTTTATCTCTCAAAACAATTTAATACAACATCATTGCGCATGATTGCTATTACAATGGCTGTTTCTTCTATATGCAAAATAAACACTCACATTTGCTCTAAAATAAATACAGCGTATTGTATGATCAGTGTACTTTACAGCAAACTTTAGCCTTCCACCTCAGTACACATCCAGCGTGTTCAGCAAACACACACTCGGACGCGACGTCACCAGCTCCTCCCGATGCATTACATCACAGGTCACGTGACTTTCTCAAGGGAAATTAAGCCATGTGATGAGCGTAGCGGCTATAAGCCACAACTTGTGTACGGATTGCCATGGTGACTTGGGAGTCATTAACTCATCATACCGTCAATCGCGTATATGGAGATAATATACTGCTAAACAAATACATTGATACAATGAAAAACTTTATAATTTTTAATACATTTTAACTCTTGCTAAAAAAAGCTAAAACTTGAAACCAATAATACATGTTTTAAAAAACCTAAAAAGACAGAGATATACGGTGAAATAGAGCAGGCTCGATCTAGTGGTCAATATTGAAACTGACATAAAAAAAAAAAAAACATAAATAAAATAATACCATAGAAAGTATTAACCAGGGAATTATTAATAATTGAAAAACAGCTATTAATAATCAGAAATAAAACAATTCAAATCAAAATCAATGTTCAATCCAGATGGTGACAGTGTCCCAAGCTCAAAAATCCATCTGGATTCACATTTACTCAATTCTCTGACCCTATTGCTTCCCCTCTAATTGGAGTTTATATTTATCAATTGCCCTAAACTTGAGCCCTGTAGGGTTTTTATTGTGACATTGTGCGAAATGTCTGGAGACACTGTGTTTTACGAAACCATTCCTAATATTTTGTATATGTTCCTGAATACTTTTCCACATAGGACATTTTGTTCTTCCTACATATTGCAAGGAGCATGGACATTGCAATATATATATACTACTCCTTCCGTTCTGCATGAGATAAAATCTTTTAGAGCATATTCTTTTTTGGTGGTATTGGAAATAAATTTATTACATTTTTGACCATTTTGGTTGGTGTTCCTACACGCATAGCATCCTTTGCAAGGAAAAAACCCTTTCCCCTGAAAAAGGTAAATTCCTGTGATTTTACTGGTGGATCCGGGACATTTTTTGCTATCAGGTCCCTTAAAGTAGGTGCCTTCCTATATATGAAATGAGGTTTTTCTGCTAGGATTGTTCGTTTTTCTGCTAGGATTGTCTATCTGCTCTAAGTAGTGACCAATTCTTTTTGAAAATATGTTCAATTTGTTTATGTTGGACATTATAACTTAAAATTATAGGGACTTCTTGATATTCTGTCGCCTTTCTCTCCTTATCTTCTAGTGGAGGAGCTCTTGGCAATTCTGATACCTCTTGTATTTTCTTTGATATGAATACTTCATTATAGCCTTTATGGAAAAATGTATCTCCTATCTTTTGTGCTTGTTCCAAAAAAGTTTTCTGATCATTACAATTTCTCCTCAGACGTATCATTTGTCCTTTGGGTATGTTAACCACTTGACGACCGCCTCACGCCGATTTACGTCGGCAAGGTGGCACGGACAGGCAAAATCACGTACATATACGTGATTTGCCTTCCGCGGGTGGGGGGTCCGATCGGACCCCCCCCCGGTGCCCGAGGCGGTCGTCTTTTGTCCCACGGCAATCGGAGATGAGGGGAGGCCATCCGTTCGTGGCCCCCCCCTCGCGATCGCCGCCGGCCAATCACATCATTCCTTTGCTGCTGTATGCTAAACAGCAGCAAAGGAAATGATGTCATCTCTCCTCGGCTTGGTAATTTCCGTTCCGGCCCAAGGAGAGAAGACAGGTATGTGAGTGCACAACACTACACACACACAGTAGAACATGCCAGGCACACTAAACACCCCGATCCCCCCCCCCCCCGATCGCCCCCCGATCCCCCCCCAATCACCCCCCCCCCCTGTCACAAACTGACACCAGCAGTTTTTTTTTTTTTTTTCTGATTACTGCATTGGTGTCAGTTTGTGACAGTTACAGTGTTGGGACAGTTAGTATTACCCCCCTGTAGGTCTAGGATACCCCCCTAACCCCCCCTAATAAAGTTTTAACCCCTTGATCACCCCCTGTCACCAGTGTCGCTAAGCGATCATTTTTCTGATCGCTGTATTAGTGTCACTGGTGACGCTAGTTAGGGACCTAAATATTTAGGTTCGCCGTCAGCGTTTTATAGCGACAGGGACCCCCATATACTACCGAATAAATGTTTTAACCCCTTGATGGCCCCCTAGTTAACCCTTTCACCACTGATCACCGTATAACTGTTACGGGTGACGCTGGTTAGTTTGTTTATTTTTTATAGTGTCAGGGCACCCGCCGTTTATTACCGAATAAAGGTTTAGCCCCCTGATCGCCCGGCGGTGATATGCGTCGCCCCAGGCAGCGTCAGATTAGCGCCAGTACCGCTAACACCCACACACGCAGCATACGTCTCCCTTAGTGGTATAGTATCTGATCGGATCAATATCTGATCCGATCAGATCTATACTAGCGTCCCCAGCAGTTTAGGGTTCACAAAAACACAGTGTTATCGGGATCAGCCCAGATACCTGCTAGCACCTGCGTTTTGCCCCTCCGCCCGGCCCAGCCCAAGTGCAGTATCGATCGATCACTGTCACTTACAAAACACTAAACGCATAACTGCAGCGTTCGCAGAGTCAGGCCTGATCCCTGCGATCGCTAACAGTTTTTTTGGTAGCATTTTGGTGAACTGGCAAGCACCAGCCCCAGGCAGCGTCAGGTTAGCGCCAGTAGCGCTAACACCCACGCACGCACCGTACAGCTCCCTTAGTGGTATAGTATCTGAACGGATCAATATTTGATCCGATCAGATCTATACTAGCTTCCCCAGCAGTTTAGGGTTCCCAAAAACGCAGTGTTAGCGGGATCAGCCCAGATACCTGCTAGCACCTGCGTTTTGCCCCTCCGCCCGGCCCAGCCCAGCCCACCCAAGTGCAGTATCGATCGATCACTGACACTTACAAAACACTAAATGCATAACTGCAGCGTTCGCAGAGTCAGGCCTGATCCCTGCGATCGCTAACAGTTTTTTTGGTAGTATTTTGGTGAACTGGCAAGCACCAGCCCCAAGCAGCGTCAGATTAGCGTCAGTACCGCTAACACCCACGCACACACCGTACACCTCCCTTAGTGGTATAGTATCTGAACGGATCAATATCTGATCCGATCAGATCTATACTGGCGTCCCCAGCAGTTTAGGGTTCCCAAAAACGCAGTGTTAGCGGGATCAGCCCAGATACCTGCTAGCACCTGCATTTTGCCCCTCCGCCCGGCCCAGCCCACCCAAGTGCAGTATCGATCGATCACTGTCACTTACAAAACACTTAACGCATAACTGCAGCATTCGCAGAGTCCAGAGTTTGGATTGATGTGAGTGTGCGATGTTCAGGGTTAGGGACAAGGGTCAGGGTTGTAGACCCACACTCACTCAGGTTGAACTGGATGGACTGGTGTCTTTATTCAACCTTACTAACTATGTACTATATGTAGGCCTGATCCCTGCGATCGCTAATGGGGTGTACACACGGTTGGACTTTTCGTCTACAAAAGTCCGACAGCCTGTCCAACAGACTTCCGGCGGACTTTCGGCGGACTTGCAGCAGACTGTCTAACGAACTGACTTGCCTACACACGACCACACAAAAGTCCGACGGATTCGTACGTGATGACGTACACCGGACTAAAATAAGGAAGTTCATAGCCAGTAGCCAATAGCTGCCCTAGCGTGGGTTTTTGTCCGTCGGACTAGCACACAGACGAGCGGATTTCGGGGTCCGTCGTAGTTACGACGTAAAGATTTGAAGCATGTTTCAAATCTAAAGTCCGTCGGATCTGAGGCTGAAAAAGTCTGCTGAAAGTCCGGAGAAGCCCACACACGATCAGATTACCAGCCAGCTTTAGTCCGTCGGCGTCCGTTGGACTTTTGTAGACGAAAAGTCCGACCGTGTGTACGCCCCATTACAGTTTTTTTGGTAGCTTTTTATTGAACTGGCAAGCGCCAGCGGCCTAGTACACCCCGGTCGTAGTCAAACCAGCACTGCAGTAACACTTGGTGACGTGGCGAGTCCCATAAGTGCAGTTCAAGCTGGTGAGGTGGCAAGCACAAGTAGTGTCCCGCTGCCACCAAGAAGACAAACACAGGCCCGTCGTGCCCATAGTGCCCTTCCTGCTGCATTCACCAATCCTAATTGGGAACCCACCGCTTCTGCAGCGCCCGTACTTCCCCCATTCACATCCCCAACCAAATGCAGTCGGCTGCATGAGAGGCATTTTCTTTATGTCCTCCCGAGTACCCCTACCCAACGAACCCCCAAAAAAGATGTCGTGTCTGCAGCAAGCGCGAATATAGGCGTGACACCCGCTATTATTGTCCCTCCTGTCCTGACAATCCTGGTCTTTGCATTGGTGAATGTTTTGAACGCTACCATTCATTAGTTGAGTATTAGCGTAGGGTACAGCATTGCACAGACTAGGCACACTTTCACAGGGTCTCCCAAGATGCCATCGCATTTTGAGAGACCCGAACCTGAAACCGGTTACCGTTATAAAAGTTAGTTACAAAAAAAGTGTAAAAAAAAAAAAAAAATATATAAAATAAAAAAAAATAGTTGTCGTTTTATTGTTCTCTCTCTCTCTATTCTCTCTCTCTTGTTCTGCTCTTTTTTACTGTATTCTATTCTGCAATGTTTTATTGTTATTATGTTTTATCATGTTTGCTTTTCAGGTATGCAATTTTTTATACTTTACCGTTTACTGTGCTTTATTGTTAACCATTTTTTTGTCTTCAGGTACGCCATTCACGACTTTGAATGGTTACACCAGAATGATGCCTGCAGGTTTAGGTATCATCTTGGTATCATTCTTTTCAGCCAGCGGTCGGCTTTCATGTAAAAGCAATCCTAGTGGCTAATTAGCCTCTAGACTGCTTTTACAAGCCGTGGGAGGGAATGCCCCCACCGTCTTCCGTGTTTTTCTCTGGCTCTCCTGTCTCAACAAGGGAACCTGAGAATGCAGCCGGTGATTCAGCCAGCTGACCATAGAGCTGATCAGAGACCAGAGTGGCTCCAAACATCTCTATGGCCTAAGAAACCGGAAGCTACGAGCATTTTATGACTTAGATTTCGCCGGATGTAAATAGCTCCATTGGGAAATTGGGGAAGCATTTTATCACACTGATCTTGGTGTCATCAGATGCTTTGAGGGCAGAGGAGAGATCTAGGGTCTAATAGACCCCAATTTTTTCAAAAAAGAGTACCTGTCACTACCTATTGCTATCATAGGGGATATTTACACGATATTTACGAGATAACAATAAAAATGATTAAAAAAAAAAAAAATGAAAGGAACAGTTTAAAAATAAGATAAAAAAGCAAAAAAATAATAAAGAAAAAAAAAAAAAAAAAAAAAGCACCCCTGTCGCCCCCTGCTCTCGCGCTAAGGCGAACGCAAGCGGCGGTCTGTCGTCAAATGTAAACAGCAATTGCACCATGCATGTGAGGTATCGCCGCGAAGGTCAGATCGAGGGCAGTAATTTTTGCAGTAGACCTCCTCTGTAAATCTAAAGTGGTAACCTGTAAAGGCTTTTAAAGGCTTTTAAAAATGTATTTATTTTGTTGCCACTGCACGTTTGTGTGCAATTTTAAAGCATGTCATGTTTGGTATCCATGTACTCGGCCTAAGATCATCTTTTTTATTTCATCAAACATTTGGGCAATATAGTGTGTTTTAGTGCATTAAAATTTAAAAAAGTGTGTTTTTTCCCCAAAAAATGCGTTTGAAAAATCGCTGCGCAAATACTGTGTGAAAAAAAAAAATGAAACACCCACCATTTTAATCTGTAGGGCATTTGCTTTAAAAAAATATATAATGTTTGGGGGTTCAAAGTAATTTTTTTGCAAAAAAAAAATAACTTTTTCATGTAAACAATGAGTGTCAGAAAGGGCTTTGTCTTCAAGTGGTTAGAAGAGTGGGTGATGTGTGACATAAGCTTCTAAATGTTGTGCATAAAATGCCAGGACAGTTCAAAACCCCCCAAATGACCCCATTTTGGAAAGTAGACACCCCAAGCTATTTGCTGAGAGGCATGTCGAGTCCATGGAATATTTTATATTGCGACACAAGTTGCGGGAAAGAGACACATTTTTTTTTTTTTTTTGCACAAAGTTGTCACTAAATGATATATTGCTCAAACATGCCATGGGAATATGTGAAATTACACCCCAAAATACATTCTGCTGCTTCTCCTGAGTTCGGGGATACCACATGTGTGAGACTTTTTGGGAGCCTAGCCGCGTACGGGACCCCGAAAACCAAGCACCGCCTTCAGGCTTTCTAAGGGCGTGAATTTTTGATTTCACTCTTCACTGCCTATCACAGTTTCAGAGGCCATGGAAAGCCCAGGTGGCACAAAACCCCCCCCAAATGACCCCATTTTGGAAAGTAGACACCCAAAGCTATTTGCTGAGAGGTATAGTGAGTATTTTGCAGACCTCACTTTTTGTCACAAAGTTTTGAAAATTGAAAAAAGAAAAAAGAAAAAAGTTTTTTCTTGTCTTTCTTCATTTTCAAAAACAAATGAGAGCTGCAAAATACTCACCATGCCTCTCAGCAAATAGCTTGGGGTGTCTACTTTCCAAAATGGGGTCATTTGGGGGGGTTTTGTGCCACCTGGGCATTCCATGGCCTCTGAAACTGTGATAGGCAGTGAAGAGTGAAATCAAAAATTTTCACCCTTAGAAATCCTGAAGGCGGTGCTTGGTTTTCGGGGCCCCGTACGCGGCTAGGCTCCCAAAAAGTCCCACACATGTGGTATCCCCATACTCAGAAGAAGCAGCTAAATGTATTTTGGGGTGCAATTTCACATATGCCCATGGCCTGTGTGAGCAATATATCATTTAGTGACAACTTTGTGCAAAAAAAAAAAAAAAGTGTCACTTTCCCGCAACTTGTGTCAAAATATAAAATATTCCATGGACTCAATATGCCTCTCAGCAAATAGCTTGGGGTGTCTACTTTCCAAAATGGGGTCATTTGGGGGGGTTTTGTGCCACCTGGGCATTCCATGGCCTCCGA
This sequence comes from Aquarana catesbeiana, assembly GCF_042186555.1. Classification (NCBI taxonomy): domain Eukaryota; kingdom Metazoa; phylum Chordata; class Amphibia; order Anura; family Ranidae; genus Aquarana; species Aquarana catesbeiana. Next base: position 167,466,287 of record NC_133333.1, on the reverse strand, counting down.
AACTGTGATAGGCAGTGAAGAGTGAAATCAAAAATTTACACCCTTAGAAATCCTGAAGGCGGTGCTTGGTTTTCGGGGCCCCGTACGCGGCTAAGCTCCCAAAAAGTCCCACACATGTGGTATCCCCATACTCAGGAGAAGCAGCTGAATGTATTTTGGGGTGCAATTCCACATAGGCCCATGGCCTGTGTGAGCAATATATCATTTAGTGACAACTTTTTGTAAATATTTTTTTTTTTGTCATTATTCAATCACTTGGGACAAAAAAAATAAATATTCAATGGGTTCAACATGCCTCTCAGCAATTTCCTTGGGGTGTCTACTTTCCAAAATGGGGTCATTTTGGGGGGTTTTGTACTGCCCTGCCATTTTAGCACCTCAAGAAATGACATAGGCAGTCATAAACTAAAAGCTGTGTAAATTACAGAAAATGTACCCTAGTTTGTAGACGCTATAACTTTTGCGCAAACCAATAAATATATGCTTATTGACATTTTTTTTACCAAAGACATGTGGCCGAATACATTTTGGCCTAAATGTATGACTAAAATTTAGTTTATTGGATTTTTTTTATAACAAAAAGTAGAAAATATCATTTTTTTTCAAAATTTTCGGTCTTTTTCCGTTTATAGCGCAAAAAATAAAAACTGCAGAGGTGATCAAATACCATCAAAAGAAAGCTCTATTTGTGGGAAGAAAAGGACGCAAATTTCGTTTGGGTACAGCATTGCATGACCGCGCAATTAGCAGTTAAAGCGACGCAGTGCCAAATTGGAAAAAGACCTCTGGTCCTTAGGCAGCATAATGGTCCGGGGCTCAAGTGGTTAATCAGCCATGTGTCGTAGTGGCAGCTATCAACTGGTATGTAACTATTTCTATCCACTGGTTTGAAGAATGCATTGACCACTAGATGGAGCCTGTTCTATTACACTGTATATCTCTGTCTTTTTAGGTTTTTTAAAACATGTATTATTGGTTTCAAGTTTTAGCTTTTTTAGCAAGAGTTAAAATGTATTAAAAATTATAAAGTTTTTCATTGTACAAATGTATTTGTTTAGCAGTATATTATATCTATATACGCGATTGACGCTATGATGAGTTAGTGACTCCCAAGTCACCATGGCAGCCCGTACACAAGTTGCGGCTTATAACCCGCTACGCTCATCACATGGCTTAATTTCCATGAGAAAGTTACGTGACTTGTGACGCAATGCGTCGAGAGGAGCCGTTGATGTCGTGTTTGAGTGTGTGTTTGCTGAACACGCTGGATGTGTACAGAGGAGGAAAGCTAAAGTTCGCTACACTGATCGTACAATACGCTGTATTTATTTTAGAGTAAATGTGAGTGTTTATTTTGCATATAGAAGAAACAGCCATTGTAATAGCAATCTTGCGCAAAGATGTTATATTAAATTGTTTTGAGAGATAAACTTTTCTTGGAGACGCTGGATAGTCTGTGGAGGCATTAAGGAAAAGGGCTTACACTGAGTCCCAGGATCGGAACACACACAGGCCAATTACCATAAGGACCTTTTTTGTCTGAAAACTTCAGGAAGGTGAGCAGGCAGTACACACTAAGGTGGTGGTGACTTTCTGTCTGCACTTTTTTCATTTTTTATAATTTTTAAATTTTTTTTTTATTTTTTTCAATCTTTATTTCATTAATAATTTTTTATGAAGATTGGTGGTAATTTGAATATTATGTAATTAATTACATGATTATATATCACTATGATCCACTATTTGTATAGGTTCTTGCGCACTATTAATTAATTAACTTGTTTTATTCTATGTGATTCAGGGGTACACTTAAATAGTTGCAGCTGAATTTTGTTTTTTGTTTCTTATTCATATCAGCGCTTAAATGTCGCAATTCATATTCAGCTACAAGAAACGTCTGACCTCTGTGATTGCCAACAAGGGTTTTGCCACCAAGTATTAAGTCATGTTTTGGAAAGGGGTCAAATACTTATTTTACTCATTAAAATGCAAATCTATTTATAACTTTTTTGAAATGTGTTTTTCTGGGTATTTTTGTTGTTATTCTGTCTCTCACTGTTAAAATAAAGCTACCATTAAAATTATAGACTGATCATTTCTTTTTCAGTGGGCAAACGTACAAAATGAGCAGGGTATCAAATACATTTTTTAATCATTGTATGGTACCCCAATACTCTGAAAGAGTAGCAGAATGTGTTTTGGGGTGTAATTCTAAGTATGCCTATGCTGTACGTGAGAATTAACTTGGTGAATTGACAACTTTGTGGAAAAAAAATTGGAACAAAAAAATTACAGTTTCAAAATACTCACCATACCTCTTACTAAATACCTTGGGGGGTGGGTCATTTAGGGGATATTTGTACTGTCCTGGCGTATTAGGGCCTCAAGAAATGAGGTAGGCAATACATCAAGACTAGTCGATTTTTAAATTTATATACCATAGATTTTAGACTCTATAATTTGCACAGCAACTAAGTAACATACACTGATTTTGTGTTTTTTGGGGGGGTTTTTTTACCAAAAAAATGTGGCAGAATACATTTTAACTTAAATTTATGAAGAAAGATAATTTATTTGCAAAATGTTTAAAAACAGAAACTAAGAAAACCTTTTTTTCAAAATGTTCAGTCTTTTTTAATGTAAGTGTGTTTAAGTGTGTGCGGACTTGAAGTGGTTAAGCAAAGGTAAACTGCAATACATTTTTTTTTTTTAGGGTTTAATAACACTTTTAATCCTTCTCCGCTATGATAAAAAATAAAATTTTTGCTGAAGCTGAGCTTCAGCTTACCATATTCTACAGATCACTTTTTGGTGGACTTACCCTGTAGCACTCCAGAATAAATTAATTGCTAGTACTGTTTTTTTCCTTTCTGAAAAAGAGGACAGCTTGAAGTCATAAACCTGCTGTCTGTCAAGGTGTTAGTGAAGCATGCTCTCCTCGCCAGAGTGAATCAATAATGCAAAATAATGCAACTAAAATAAACATAACAAGGCAGAAAATGACAGACACACCAACACACCATTTTTTTCTCAGCACTCATATAATGTTCTATATTTATTCTGCTTATTAAAATATTAATGCAAAAAATCCCCCAAGTGAATATTCAAGGCTTTGTTGCATTACTGCAATCGTGACTTAAAATTTACAACAAAAAATATGGTTTTCAGAGGAGAAATGTGATTCTTGGAGTTATTGCTGCTTGAGCTTCTGCACTTAAGTGTGTATGAAGAGGAGGCCATAGGCAATAAAGAGAAAACGTTGTTTTGAAGGGACAACCGTTTGCTGACTGTTCGTTTGGATGACCTTTTGTATAGCTTGCACTGCCACAAGCATACCAGACAATGCTCCTTGGTAATGTTGGCTCATATATTTGTTTTTGGTGCCAGGCACAAGGTTGTGAATAAATAGGAGCAGTAGCTGGCCAGTATTTTATTCCCTACATTAAACCGCAGCCAAACTATTCATTAAATCAACTAAATATGTCCAGTGCATAAAAACAAAAGATGTGCAAAGTCTTACAACTTGTTTTTCCTTGGAAAGCCACAAAACAAACCTAAAAATTACTATCTCCTGTCAGCAGGACCTTTGCTTTCTGTGTGAAAGAGGTCTCTTTGAAGAGATCCGACATGCCCACTGCTAAGTCACACCTATAGGTCTGTAATCAGCAAAGCTCATGCTTCCTCCTGATTGGGGAGCTCTTGATCTGATTCATTGGGGGTTGTAAAGGACCTACAGCTCTCCAATCAGCATTCTCATGTTTCTTTCTGATTGGAAGACTCTAGCTCTGACTCAGCAGAGCTTGTGCTGGACCTAAAGGGTCTCCAATCAGCAAAGCTTTGTTTCTTTCTAATTGGAGGGATCTAGCTCTCACTGGACAGGAGTTGTTTCAAACCTGTGGCTCTCCAATGAGCAAAGCTCTGTTTCTTTCTGATTGAAGAGCTCTAGCTATGAATCAGCAGGGTTTGTATCAGAACCATGGCTCTCCAATGAGCAAAGCTCTGTTTATTTCTGATTGAAGAGCTCTAGCTATGAATCAGCAGGGTTTGTATCAGAACCATGGCTCTCCAATGAGCAAAGCTCTGTTTATTTCTGATTGGAGAGCTCTAGCTATGAATCAGCAGGGGTTGTATCAGACCCATGGCTCTCCAATGAGCAAAGCTCTGTTTCTTTCTGATTGGAGAGCTCTAGCTATGAATAAGCAGGGGTTGTATCAGACCTATGGCTCTCCAATCAGCAAAGCTCTGTTTCTTCCTGATTGGAGAGCTCTAGCTCTGAATTAGCAGTGGTTGTGTCTGACCTATAGCTTTTTAATCAGCAAAGCTCATGCTTGCTCCTGATTGGGGAGCTATAGCTTCTAATTAGCAGGGGTTGTGTCAGACCTATAGCTCTTTAGTCAGGAAAGCTCATGCTTCCTCTTGATTGGAGGGCTCTAGCTCTGACTTTGCAGGGCTTGTATCAGACTTATAGCTTTCCAATCAGCAAAGCTCTGTTTCTTTCTGATTGGAGAGCTATAGCTCTGAATTAGCAGGTGTTGTACCAGACGTATAGCTCTCCAGTCAGCAAAGTGTGTGCTTCCTCCTGATTGGAAGGCTCTAGCTCTGACTTAAGCAGGGGAAGGGGTGGTGTCAAACTTCTGCAGATAAATGTTGATTCGCCAAATACTCGGTGAGCTCCTAACTTCCTGTTTGGATGGACAACACAGTGTCTTTGATGCATTGAAGTCCCAACCAGTGTTGTCAACCCTGTGCTAACTGGACTGCAAATCTACCCCCACCCCTCTCTGTCCCTCTCCAAATGCATAAATTGATTTCTTTCCTAGCCAAACAATGCTGCTGTCTTAAATCCCTAGGGTATGTCTTCACACTGTGTGTGTAGTGTACTGGATGAAGGAATGGGTCTCGAAAGCCAGGTATGTTTTATTGTTATTTGGCCTGTGGCCCCTTTATGGAGGGGACAATAAGAGACATTTTTTTGAAAACTCAGCAGTTCTCATCTATGCAGGGTGATAGGGTCTGAGGTAATCCAGTTGGAGAGGAGAGAACTGATTTGTAGTCCTCTCAGGATTATTGGTAAGTCATCATTGGGATCTGGAATTCGAAGGTTCAGAGACACTTTGGGTGGGAAAGAGCATCCAACCCTGATTACAGTAAATTTGGTTCTAAAAGGGTTAACCCATCTGCAGGAGAGGCCTGAAAAGGAGCAGAAAGGAGTCAGCATTTGTTGGTGAGGTGGAGTGGAGTAGTTCACAGCTGTGAAAAAGTGTGGACTGTACAGCGACTCAGACATTGCTTGCTCAGCTCCTGTGGCCTTTAAAGTGGATGTAAACCCGAATTTTTTATATATATATATATATATATATATATATATATATATATATATATCATACTGTAGAGTATAAGATTTCCTATCATTTGAGCCCAGTCTTGCCACACAGAGTTAATCCATCTCTGAGCAATCCTCTTTTATTGTTCAGTGAGAGAAATCTTGACAAACTGACAAAAACTTTGTCAAATCCTCCCCCTTGCTGTGAGTGACAGCCTAAGACACATGCATTATTTTTTAATTCCCTCCCCCACTCCTTTCTTCAGCAGCTCTGCAAGGATTGGCTGTTCCACACCTCAGCATGATTTGGCATGCTGAAGTCATATGGTTACTTTCCTGTCTTTTCACTGGATGTTAGAGATCATAGCAGAAGTTCAGTGTAAGAAATACAAAGAAATACATAGGAGAAAATGCATATTGACAAGGGGAGTGTAGAGGTGGGCGGGGAGTCTACTGACATCACGACTCCATCCACCCAGCTCCAGACAACAGACCCACCCACAGAATCTGCAGTTTTTCAGCTCTCATAACAGACAGAGGGGAGACATTTGACAGGTAAAGATATATGCAGGAGGCATGTATATCCTTATATATAACCCCTATGGCAGTAGTTTAGAAAGGATGACATTGGGTTTACATCCACTTTAACCAATTAAGCCCTGGACCATTGTGCTGACCAAAGACCGGAGCACTTTTTGCGATTCGGCACTGCATTGTTTTAACTGACAATTGTGTGGTCGTGCGACATGGCTCCCAAACAAAATTGACGTCCTTTTTTCCCCACAAATAGAGCTTTCTTTTGGTGGTATTTGATCACCTCTGCGGTTTTTATTTTTTGCGCTATAAACAAAAAAAAGCGTCAATTTTGAAAAAAACTCATTATTTTTTTACTTTTTGTTATAATAAATATCCCCAAAAATGTATAAAAAAAATGTTTTTTTACTCAGTTTAGGCAGATACGTATTCTTCTACATATTTTTGATAAAAAAATCGCAATAAGCGTCTATTGATTGGTTTGCGCAAAAGTTATAGCATCTACAAAATAGGGGATAGTTTTATGGCATTTTTTTTTTCATTTTTTTTTTTTTACTAGTAATGGCGGCAATCTGCGATTTTTATCAGGACTGCGACATTATGTCGGACACATCGGACATTTTTGACACATTTTTGGAACCATTGTCATTTATACAGCAATCAGTGCTATACAAATGCATTGATTCCTGTGTAAATGACACTGGCAATGAAGGGGTTAAAAAACACTAGGGGGCAGTGAAGGGGTTAAGTGTGTCCTAGGGAGTAATTCTAACTGTGGGGGGGTGGGCTATGTGTGACACGACACTGATCACCGCTCCCGATTACAGGGAGTGATGATCAGTGTCCTGTCACTAGGCAGAACGGGCAAATGTTTGTTTACATCAGCATTTCCCTATTCTTCCTCTCCGTGAGACGATTGCGGGTATCCTTGCAGTCATCGAGTCCACGGGACCCGCGATCACACTCACGGAGGTCACGGCGGGCATGCGTGCCCGCAAACCGCTTCTTAAAGGGCAACATACAGGTACGTTAATCTGCCGGTACGACGTATATCAGCGTGAGCCGGTCGGCAAGCGGTTTAGGTACCCTTTAAGCAGTCAGGAACCCTAAACCCTGCTGTGAGACTGGTATACTGGCGGTGAGCTGCTTTGTTTACTTGGTTTACTTGGTTTTGAAAAACAATAAAGACTGTTTTATTTTTACAAATGGTAGCCTGGTGATTCCAGGCTACCCATATTAAAGTAGGGAATGGACTCTTGTGAGATATAGTTCTGGAGGCATAGTTACAAGAACTGACCTTCCAGCAGCCCCTGCAAGCCTCATGATGTTACAGAGAGTTATAAAGCTGTTTCTCGCTGCAGGAACAAGGTAAAAAAAATAATAATGCTGGGACATGATCTAGAAGGTGGGAGGCTAGGTTTGCGGATACACTTTAAACCCCTTCTCAAAAATCCCTTAACACTTAAGGTACAACTAAAGGCAAACTTTGTTTTGGATAGAGTGGAGAGTGATTAAATCACCCGTCAGGCTTTTCTTGCTGATTCACATCTCTGTTTGTCATGTTTACCATTATCATAGAAAGTGAAAGTAAAAGAAAATCCCAAATTTTGGGTTGTCCTTAGATCAGTATTGGAGGGCTAATCTTCCTATGGGGACACTAGTTCTGGTGACCCTGGTGAGATTCTCTCACTTTTGGAGGTATCCAATCACTTCCTGTGTTGGCTATAGGACAGGAAGTGAATGGAAATCTCCCCAAAGGGACACAGAAGCTAAGGGGAAAATAATACTGGGAGTATGCTATAGGCCCCCTAACCTGAGGGAGGAAGTGGAGACAGATCTCCTATCACAATTTGGATTAGCAGCAAGGATGGGAGGTGTTATCATAATGGGGGATTTTAATTATCCAGACATAGACTGGGTGGAGGGAACCGCGTATTAATTTAAGGCTCGCCAGTTCCTTAATGTCTTGCAGGACATTTTATGGGTCAGATGGTAGACGCACCAACTAGAAATAAAGCATTACTGGATCTACTGATTACCAACAATACAGACCTGATCACGGATGTGGAAATATGGGGCAATTTAGGTAACAGCGATCACAGGTCAATTAGTTTCAGTATAAATCACACAAATAGGAAACATAAAAGGAATACAAAAACACTGAATTTCAAAAGAGCCAACTTCCCTAAACTACAAACCTTGCTAAAATGCATAAATTGGGATAAAATATTAGGAACAAAGAACACGGAGGAGAGATGGGTTTGCTTTAAGAGCATATTAAATAAGGGCATTAGCCAATGCATCCCATTGGGTAATAAATTTAAAAGAGCGAACAAAAGTCCTGGATGGCTTAACTCCAATGTAAAAATGAATATAAAAGTAAAGGAGAAGGCCTTCAAAAAATACAAGGTTGAGGATTCATCCTCAGCATTCAGACTTTATAAAGAATGCAATTAGGGGGTGCAATTAGGACGGCTAAGATAGAACATGAAAGACACATAGCAGAGGAGAGCAAAAAAAAATCCCAAGAAACTCTTTAAGTATGTAAACAGTAAAAAAGGGAGGACAGACCATATTGGCCCCTTAAAGTATGAGGAAGGACATCTGGTTACAAAGGATGGGGAGATGGCAAAGGTATTGAATTTATTCTACTCCTCAGTCTTCACAAGTGAATCAGGGGGCTTCAATAACCAAAACTGCAGTGTTTATCCTCATGACACAACACAGGAAGCACCTCAATGGTTAACAGAGGACAAAATTAAAATTAGACTTGAGAAACTTAATATTAATAAATCACCAGGACCAGATGGCTTGCATCCGAGGGTACTTAGGGAACTCAGTCAAGTGATTGCCAGACCGTTGTTCCTAATGTTTACAGACAGTCTACTGTCTGGAATAGTACCAGCTGATTGGAGAAAAGCCAATGTAGCACCAATATTTAAAAAGGCCCCAAAATACATCCCTGGGAATTACAGACCAGTTAGCCTAACATCAATTTTTGATAGGGAAGCTATCTCTATGTCCTCTAGGTTTATGAACAGAGGATATTCTCCAGCTACCATCAATAAAGGTCTGTCCATAGCCAAAAAGACACCCCGTCACCAGCTCCTTGTGGATAAGATTAAAGACAGGGAGGATCCTAGGTCCCACAAGGGACCATCCTTTATCCCCACCTTCTCCACACCCTATAGTGTGGAATTCCACAAGATACAAAAAATTGTCACTAAGTATCTCCCGGTCCTGTCCAATGATCCCATCTACTCCAAAGTTTTGGCTAAGGGTATCCGCAGTGTCTCTAGAAAAGCACCATCCCTTGGTAACCTTCTGTCACCCATCCTCTTTTCCAGCAAAAACAAATCTAAAAATTGGTTATCATTTCAGGGCACTTTCAAGTGCGGTGCTCGTAACTGTAACTATTGTCCATTTGTTAAGGGTGGAGACGTGGTGACATCAATGTCCACAGGAAAGTCCCATAAAATTAACTCTTTTGTTAATTGTTAATTGTAACACACGTTATGTAATATACGTTATTACATGCACTACATGTTCCATCCAATATGTAGGGAGAACTACACGCAGGCTGAAAGACCGGTTGTACGACCATCTCTACGACATTGACAAGAACCATGCCACAAACGTTGCACGTCATTGGAACGAAGTCCATCAGAAGGACACGTCTTGCCTTGTTATACAAGGCATTGACAAAATTAGGACACCACCGAGGGGGGGTGACAAATTTAGAATCTTATGCAGACGTGAAGTCCAATGGATTTTCTCTCTCAACACTAGACGACCCCTCGGGCTCAATTTCGAGTCGGATGTGTCACATTTTTATGAATAACCGTACATGCGTCCTGCATCTTCGCATACATATAAATGACTTTACCTGTAGTTTTTGTTATTTATACGCTTAGCAGTCCATCATCTGGGATTTTACCAACATTAATCAGTTCCCCTAAATTTGTTATCATTAGAAAGTTGCATCAGCCTGCTTATGCATTGTCTACAATTTACTATGTTTCATTGATATTTACATTATACATTTTTTACTGTTGATAGATTAGATATCCTGCTTTGGTATATTCTGCACTCCTGGTAGATTGGAAATACAATTCCCCAGGCCTAAGTTTTGTAGGCTTCAGCTTTATGCCATAACAAGTAGTAGCATTTTTTCAGCAGTTTGAGTGAGACTCCTCAAGAGAGACCCTTTTGAGTCTCTGAATGCACGGCATAATATAGTAAGGCTCGGTATAGACTATTTTGTCTTTTCCGCCTTTCGGCTTTATTTATTATTTTTTGTCAGTCTCGCTCTGGATTTGTGGTGTCCTGCAGCACGAGAAGTGAGACTTCGGGAATTTCTAATTGCATGGTATTATGCAGTAAGGCCACCATAACAATATATAATATAAAAAGACTGGTCTATCTAATCAGATACACTAAACTGTAGTCCCATTGACATAAATTTTTTTGATAGTTAACTGTGATGTGCTGCAGCACTTCAAGTGAGACTCTTTCGAGTCTCCGAATACATGGCATAATGCAGTTAGGTTTGCTATAGACCATTTTGTTTTTCTCTCCTCTCGGCTTTTTTATTATTTTTGTCAATCCCACTCTAGATTTATGCTATTCCTATAGCAGGCCATGGTGTTCTGCAGCACGAGAAGTAAGACTTTGGGAATTTCTAACCGCACGGCACTATGTAGCAAGGTTTCCAAATACTCATACATTTTGCATTTTTGGTAGATGGGAAACACCATTCCCTAGGCCCAAGGTTTTTTTAGGCTTCAGTCTTATGCCATAGCAAGTAGCACTATATATATTTTTTCAGCAGTTTGAGTGAGACTCTTTAAGTGAGACTCTTTTTGAGTCTCCGAATGCATGGCATAATATAGCAAGGCTTGTTATGGACTTTTTTGTCCTTTCTGCCTTTTGGTTTTATTTTTGCCAGTCCCACTCTAGATTTGTAGCGTTTTAATAGCAAGCCGTGGCGTCCTGCAGCACGAGAAGTGAGACTTTGGGAATCTCTAATTGCATGGTATTATGTAGCAAGACCGCCTCAATAATATATAATATAAATAACTTGTTTTATCTAGTCAGATACACTAAGCTATAGTCCCATTGGCATAATTTTTTGACAGTCAACTGTGAGATGCTGTAGCACTTCAAGTGAGACTCTCTCGAGTCTCCGAATACATGGCTCAATGCTGTTAGGTTTGTTATAGACCATTTTGTCCTTTTTGCCTTTTGGCTTTATTATTTTTGCCAATTCCACTCTAGATTTATGGTATTCTTATAGTGAGCCATGGTGTTTTGCAGTACGAGAAGTGAGACTTTGGGAATTTTTAATTGCATGGTACTATGTAGCAAGGCCGCCTTAATAATTCTTAATTTTTCTTTTGGATGCAGGTCTGGGCTTTGTTTGATGCAGATTCTGTAGCTACCCTACTATATCTGTGTGCGTTTGAGGTCACTCTCTTTTGTGTTATTATTCAACTCAACCTATTTCAGCACATGGAGTGAGACTTCTGGTCTCTATACATTTGCTGTTGTAGCATAGTCTGCCAGCACGTTGATCTATGTGGAAACTGCATTCATTTAATAGTTCATTCGGTTCTTTGTTTTGGTTCCTTTGTTGGGTTTTTCTATGTTTCCTATGTGGTTGATCATACACCTTTTTATTATTGACCGCATAGCTAACATGATATTGTCATGGGAGTTTAATATCAACAACAATGGATATTTATCTATACTTTTTTGTGGTTTATCTGGTGTCTTATCCATTTACATGCTTCTGTTTGTCTGTTTTTTACTGTTTTTTCTTTTCAGAAAGTAAAGACTTATCTGACACCAGTGCTTTGGATGTAATGCTAAATGTTTGATACTTTTGACACATTTGTAACCACTCTTTCAGGTAGTTGGACCGACCCCTTTTTCAGATCCATGTATATATTTTTCACTGCATATATTTTTGTCAACTCTCTCGTCTATAAAATACAAGTAGTTAAGAATGATTGGAGGAGTTGGAGGAGTAATGTGCATAAATCTCAAATTTCATGTTTAATGTATATACACACTGATCTCATGTCTAATATGCTTGTACTTTGATCTCATGAAAATGTGTGTATAACAGCAAATGCACATTTGCTGTTTTAGGGTTGTGAGAGTACTTAGACACTTTTTTAGCACTCCCAACTACCCAAGTTTGTTCCATTGTTGCGGCTTCACCTGCTATGGAGGGTTTTAGCATCCAATACCTACCTTTTCTTTTCTCTTTTTTTTCAGTTATTTTTATGAGTTCATGCTGATTTTCATTGGCATGACAGTTTTGTCTACTTATATTTTTCATTATGCATTTTGGTTAGGTTAACAATGGATGTTTTCTCTCCTCTTTCAGCAGGTGTAGTTTTTTAATGAGATCAGTATTGTTTTAATCACACTGAGACGGTGGGTTTGCTATGCAGCGCGGTGATTGGTTGTTTTACCGGCATGCATACCCCGCCCCCCCTCTTTTACTTTTTCACTTTTCTATTTATACCACACTACTACTATCCCTCTCTAGCTACGAATAAGCATCCAAATGATGTGAAACGCGTTAGCAGTCTACCACCCTGTACGTCTCTGCAACTGACTGTATTGTTGGATTTTATTGAAATAAAGATGTCCTTATCCCAGAGTGCGGCTATCCAGGATTTCTTTCTACCTCACTCCTAACATCAATAGTATGTAAACTCTTGGAGAGGATAAGGGACTATATACAAGATTTTAGTAATGAGAACGGTATCATTAGCAGTAATCAGCATGGATTCATGAAGAATCGTTCTTGCCAAACCAATCTACTAACCTTCTATGAGGAGGTGAGTTGCCATCTAGTTAATGGAAGGCCCGTAGACGTGGTGTACCTGGATTTTGCAAAAAGCATTTGACACAGTTCCCCATAAACGTTTACTGTATAAAATAAGGTCCGTTGGCATGGACCATAGGGTGAGTACATGGATTGAAAACTGGCTACAAGGGTGAGTTCAGAGGGTGGTGATAAATGGGGAGTACTCAGAATTGTCAGGAGTGGGTAGTGGGGTTCCCCAGGGTTTCTGTGCTGGGACCAATCCTATTTAATTTGTTCATAAATGACCTGTAGGATGGGGTAAACAGTTCAATCTCTGTATTTGCAGACGATACTAAGCTAAGCAGGGCAATAACTTCTCCGCAGGATATGGAAACCTTGCAAAAAGATCTGAACAAATTAATGGGGTGGGCAAATACATGGCAAATGAGGTTCAATGTAGAAAAATGTAAAATAATGCATTTGGGTGGCAAAAATATGAATGCAATCTATACACTGGGGGGGAGAACCTAGTAGATGATAGGCTCAGCAATGGCATGCAATGCCAAGCTGCTGCTAACAAAGCAAACAGAATATTGGCATGCATTAAAAAGGGGATCAACTCCAGAGATAAAACGACAATTCTCCCACTCTACAAGACTCTGGTCCGGCCGCACCTGGAGTATGCTGTCCAGTTCTGGGCACCAGTCCTCAGGAGGGATGTACTGGAAATGGAGTGAGTACAAAGAAGGGCAACAAAGCTAATAAAGGGTCTGGAGGATCTTAGTTATGAGGAAAGGTTGCGAGCACTGAACTTATTCTCTCTGGAGAAGAGATGCTTGAGAGGGGATATGATTTCAATATACAAATACCGTACTGGTGATCCCACAATAGAAATAAAACTTTTTTGCAGAAGAGAGTTTAACAAGATCTGTGGCCACTCATTAAAATTAGAAGAAAAGAGGTTTAACCTTAAACTACGTAGAGCGTTGTTTACTGTAAGAGCGGCAAGGATGTGGAATTCCCTTCCACAGGTGGTGGTCTCAGCAGGGAGCATCGATAGCTTCAAGAAACTATTTGATAAGCACCTGAATGACAGTAACATACAGGGATATACAATGTAATACTGACACATAATCACACATAGGTTGGACTTGATGGACTTGTGTCTTTTTTTAACCTCATCTACTATGTAACTGTGTATGTAACTACAGTCAGGTCCATAAATATTGGGACATCGATACAATTCTAATCTTTTTGGCTCTATACACCACCACAATGGATTTGAAATTAAACGAACAAGATATCCTTTAACTGCAGACTTTCAGCTTTAATTTGAGGGTATTTACATCCAAATCAGGTGAACGGTGTAGGAATCACAACAGTTTGTATATGTGCCTCCCACTTTTTAAGGGATCAAAAGTAACGGGACAGATTAACAATCATCCATCAAACTTTCACTTTTTAATACTTGGTTGCAAATCCTTTGCAGTCAATTACAGCCTGAAGTCTGGAACGCATAGACATCACCAGACGCTGGGTTTCATCCCTGGTGATGCTCTGCCAGGCCTCTACTGCAACTGTCTTCAGTTCCTGCTTGTTCTTGGAGCATTTTCCCTTCTGTTTTGTCTTCACCAAGTGAAGTGCATGCTCAATCGGATTCCGGTCAGGTGATTGACTTGGCCATTGCATAACATTCCACTTCTTTCCTTTAAAAAACTCTTTGGTTGCTTTTGCAGTATGCTTCGGGTCATTGTCCATCTGCACTGGTCATTGTCCAAGCGCCGTCCAATGAGTTCTGAAGCATTTTGCTGAATATGAGCAGATAATATTGTCCAAAACACTTCAGAATTAATCCTGCGGCTTTTGTCAGCAGTCACATCATCAATAAATACAAGAGAACCAGTTCCATTGGCAGCCATATATGCCCACGCCATGACACTAGCACCACCATGCTGATGAGGTGGTATGCTTTGGATCAGGAGCAGTTCCTTTCCTTCTCCATACTCTTCTCTTCCCATCACTCTGGTACAAGTTGATCTTGGTCTTATCTATCCATAGGATGTTGTTCCAGAACTGTGAAGGCTTTTTTAGATGTTGTTTGGCAAACTCTAATCTGGCCTTCCTGTTTTTGAGGCTCACCAATGGTTTACATCTTGTTCTTGTGGTGAACCCTCTGTATTCACTCTGTTGAAGTCTTCTCTTGATTGTTGACTTTGACACACATACACCTACCTCCTTGAGAGTGTTCTTGATCTGGCTAACTGTTGTGAAAGGTGTTTTCTTCACCAGGGAAAGAATTCTTTGATGAGATCATCTTTTAAATTTTACCAAACATTTGGGCAATATAGTGTGTTTTAGTGCATTAAAATTCAAAAAAGTGTTTTTTTTTCCAAAAAAATTGTGTGTGAAAAATCACTGCACAAATATGTGAAACAAATGTGTAGTGCCTTTGCTTTAAAAAATATATAATGTTTGGGGGTTCAAAGTAATTTTCTAGCAAAAAAAAAAAAAAAAAAAATTTTCATGTAAACAAAAAGTGTCAGAAAGGGCTTTGTCTTTGTGGTTGGAAGAGTGGGTGATGTGTGGCATAAGCTTCTAACGTTGTGCATAAAATACCAGGACAGTTCAAACCCCCCCCCCAAAAAAAAAAAGCATTTTGGAAAGTAGACACCTATAGCTATTTGCTGAGAGGCATGTTGAGTCCATGGAATATTTCATATTTTGCCACAAGTTTTGGGAAAATTACACATTTTTAGTTTTTTGGGTTTTTTTCCCACAAAGTTGTCACTAAATGATATATTGCTCACACATGACATGGGTGTATGTGGAATTACACCCCAAAATACATTCTGCTGCTTCTCCTGAGTACGGGGATACCATATGTGTGGGACTTTTTGGGAGCCTAACTGCGTACAGGACCCCGAAAACCAATCACTGCCTTTAGAATTTCTAAGGGCGTAAAATGGTGATTTTACTCTTCACTACCTATCACAGTTTCGGAGGCCCTGAAATGTTAAGATGGCACAAAACTCCCCAAATGAACCCATTTTGGAAAGTAGATACCCCAAGGTATTTGCTAAGAGGCATGGTGAGTATTTTGCAGCTCTCATTTGTTTTTGAAAATGAAGAAAGAAAAGGAAACATTTTTTTTTCTTTTTTCAAAACTTTGTGACAAAAAGTGAGATCTGCAAAATACTCAACATGCCTCTCAGCAAATACCTTGAGGTGTCTACTTTCCAAAATGGGGTCATTTGGGGGGTTTTGTGCTATCTTGACATTTCAGGGCCTCCGAAACTGTGATAGGTAGTGAGGAGTGAAATCACCATTTTACGCCTGAAGGTGTTGCTTGATTTTCAGGGTCCTGTACGCGGCTAGATTGCAAAAATGTTTCACACATGTGGTATCCCTGTACTCAGGAGAAGCAGCAGAGTGTATTTTGGGGTGTAATTCCCCATATGCCCATGGCATGTTTAAGAAATATATAATTTAGTGAAAACTTTGTAAAAAAAAATAAATTTTGTCATTTTCCTGAAACTTGTGGCAAAATATAAAATATTCCATGGATTTAACATGCCTCTAAGCACATAGCTTGGGATGTCTACTTTCCAAAATGGGGTCATTTGGGGGGGTTTCTGCTAACGTGGCATATCATAGCCTTCGAAACTGTGATAGGTAGTGAGGATTGAAATCACCATTTTATGCCCTTAGAAAGCCTGAAGACGGTAATTGGTTTTCGGGGTCCGGTACGCAGCTAGGCTCCCAAAAAGTCTCACACACGTGTGGTATCCACATACTCAGGAGAAGAAGCAGAATGTATTTTGGGGTGTAATTTCACATATGCCCATGGCATGTGTGAGCAATATATCATTTCATTGACAACTTTTTTTTGTTGTTGTCATTTTTCAATCACTTGTGACAAAAAAATTAAATATTCAATGTGCTCAACACACCTCTCAGCAAATTCCTTGGGGTGTCTACATTCCAAAATGGGGTCTTTGGGGGGGGGGGGGGTGTACTGCCCTGCCATTATAACACCTCAAGAAATGGGATAGGCAGTCATAAACTAAAAGCTGCGTAAATTCCAGAAAATGTACCCTAGTTTGTAGACGCTATAACTTTTGCACAAACCAATAAATATCCGCTACGGATGAGCCTTATGTTCGTTTGGAGCCTTATGTTCGTTTGGAACATGAGTTCGACTCGAACATTGGCTGTTCACCCGTTCGCCGAATAGCGAACAATTTCGGGTGTTCGCGGCAAATTCGAAAGCCGTGGTACACCCTTTAAAAGTCTATGGTAGAAATCAAAAGTGCTAATTTTAAAGGTTAATATGCAAGTTATTGTCATAAAAAGTGTTTGGGGACCCGGGTCCTGCCCCAGGGGACATGTATCAATGCAAAAAAAATTTTAATAATGCTTAAAGTGAAACAATAAAAGTGAAATATTCCTTTTAATTTCGTATCTGGGGGTTGTCTATAGTATACCTGTAAAGTAGCGCATGTTTCCTGTGCTTAGAACAGTCCCTGCAAAAAATGACATTTCTAAAGGAAAAAAAGTAATTTAAAACTACTCGCGGCTATAATGATTTGTCGGGTCTCGGCAATACAGATAAAAGTCATCGAAAAAAATTGTGTGGGGGTCCCCCCAAATTCCATACCAGGCCCTTCAGGTCTGGTATGGATATTAAGGGAAACCCTGCTCCAAAATAAAAAAAATGGCGTGGGGGTCCCCCTCAAAATCCATACCAGAACCTTCAGGTCTGGTATGGATTTTAACCACTTCAACCCCGGACCATTATGCTGCCTAAGGACCAGAGGACTTTTTCCAATTTGGCACTGTGTCGCTTTAACTGCTAATTGCGCGGTCATGCAATGCTGTACCCAAACGAAATTTGCGTCCTTTTTTTCCCACAAATAGAGCTTTCTTTTGATGGTATTTGATCACCTCTGCGTTTTTTATTTTTTGCGCTATAAACGGAAAAAGACCGAAAATTTTGAAAAAAAGTGATATTTTCTACTTTTTGTTATAAAAAAATCCAATAAACTCAATTTTAGTCATACATTTAGGCCAAAATGTATTCGGCCACATGTCTTTGGTAAAAAAAATGTCAATAAGCGTATATTTATTGGTTTGCGCAAAAGTTATAGCGTCTACAAGCTAGGGTACATTTTCTGGAATTTACACAGCTTTTAGTTTATGACTGCCTATGTCATTTCTTGAGGTGCTAAAATGGCAGGGCAGTACAAAACCCCCCCAAATGACCCCATTTTGGAAAGTAGACACCCCAAGGAAATTGCTGAGAGGCATGTTGAGCCCATTGAATATTATTTTTTTTGTCCCAAGTGATTGAATAATGACAAAAAAAAAAAAAATCACAAAAAGTTGTCACTAAATGATATATTGCTCACACAGGCCATGGGCATATGTGGAATTGCACCCCAAAATACATTCAGCTGCTTCTTCTGAGTACGGGGATACCACATGTGTGGGACTTTTTGGGAGCCTAGCCGCGTACGGGGCCCCGAAAACCAATCACCGCCTTCAGGATTTCTAAGGGTGTAAATTGCCATCTAGATAAAGGAAGGCCCGTAGACGTGGTGTACCTGGATTTTGCAAAAAGCATTTGACACAGTTCCCCATAAACGTTTACTGTATAAAATAAGGTCCGTTGGCATGGACCATAGGGTGAGTACATGGATTGAAAACTGGCTACAAGGGTGAGTTCAGAGGGTGGTGATAAATGGGGAGTACTCAGAATTGTCAGGAGTGGGTAGTGGGGTTCCCCAGGGTTTCTGTGCTGGGACCAATCCTATTTAATTTGTTCATAAATGACCTGTAGGATGGGGTAAACAGTTCAATCTCTGTATTTGCAGACGATACTAAGCTAAGCAGGGCAATAACTTCTCCGCAGGATATGGAAACCTTGCAAAAAGATCTGAACAAATTAATGGGGTGGGCAAATACATGGCAAATGAGGTTCAATGTAGAAAAATGTAAAATAATGCATTTGGGTGGCAAAAATATGAATGCAATCTATACACTAGGGGGGGAGAACCTAGTAGATGATAGGCTCAGCAATGGCATGCAATGCCAAGCTGCTGCTAACAAAGCAAACAGAATATTGGCATGCATTAAAAAGGGGATCAACTCCAGAGATAAAACGACAATTCTCCCACTCTACAAGA
The DNA here is from genome assembly GCF_042186555.1 of Aquarana catesbeiana. NCBI lineage: Eukaryota > Metazoa > Chordata > Amphibia > Anura > Ranidae > Aquarana > Aquarana catesbeiana. The sequence continues at coordinate 167,447,422 of NC_133333.1, read as the reverse complement.
CTCTGGTCCGGCCGCACCTGGAGTATGCTGTCCAGTTCTGGGCACCAGTCCTCAGGAGGGATGTACTGGAAATGGAGTGAGTACAAAGAAGGGCAACAAAGCTAATAAAGGGTCTGGAGGATCTTAGTTATGAGGAAAGGTTGTGAGCACTGAACTTATTCTCTCTGGAGAAGAGATGCTTGAGAGGGGATATGATTTCAATATACAAATACCGTACTGGTGATCCCACAATAGAAATAAAACTTTTTTGCAGAAGAGAGTTTAACAAGATCTGTGGCCACTCATTAAAATTAGAAGAAAAGTGGTTTAACCTTAAACTACGTAGAGCGTTGTTTACTGTAAGAGCGGCAAGGATGTGGAATTCCCTTCCACAGGTGGTGGTCTCAGCAGGGAGCATCGATAGCTTCAAGAAACTATTTGATAAGCACCTGAATGACAGTAACATACAGGGATATACAATGTAATACTGACACATAATCACACATAGGTTGGACTTGATGGACTTGTGTCTTTTTTTAACCTCATCTACTATGTAACTGTGTATGTAACTACAGTCAGGTCCATAAATATTGGGACATCGATACAATTCTAATCTTTTTGGCTCTATACACCACCACAATGGATTTGAAATTAAACGAACAAGATATCCTTTAACTGCAGACTTTCAGCTTTAATTTGAGGGTATTTACATCCAAATCAGGTGAACGGTGTAGGAATCACAACAGTTTGTATATGTGCCTCCCACTTTTTAAGGGATCAAAAGTAACGGGACAGATTAACAATCATCCATCAAACTTTCACTTTTTAATACTTGGTTGCAAATCCTTTGCAGTCAATTACAGCCTGAAGTCTGGAACGCATAGACATCACCAGACGCTGGGTTTCATCCCTGGTGATGCTCTGCCAGGCCTCTACTGCAACTGTCTTCAGTTCCTGCTTGTTCTTGGAGCATTTTCCCTTCTGTTTTGTCTTCACCAAGTGAAGTGCATGCTCAATCGGATTCCGGTCAGGTGATTGACTTGGCCATTGCATAACATTCCACTTCTTTCCTTTAAAAAACTCTTTGGTTGCTTTTGCAGTATGCTTCGGGTCATTGTCCATCTGCACTGGTCATTGTCCAAGCGCCGTCCAATGAGTTCTGAAGCATTTTGCTGAATATGAGCAGATAATATTGTCCAAAACACTTCAGAATTAATCCTGCGGCTTTTGTCAGCAGTCACATCATCAATAAATACAAGAGAACCAGTTCCATTGGCAGCCATATATGCCCACGCCATGACACTAGCACCACCATGCTGATGAGGTGGTATGCTTTGGATCAGGAGCAGTTCCTTTCCTTCTCCATGCTCTTCTCTTCCCATCACTCTGGTACAAGTTGATCTTGGTCTTATCTATCCATAGGATGTTGTTCCAGAACTGTGAAGGCTTTTTTAGATGTTGTTTGGCAAACTCTAATCTGGCCTTCCTGTTTTTGAGGCTCACCAATGGTTTACATCTTGTTCTTGTGGTGAACCCTCTGTATTCACTCTGTTGAAGTCTTCTCTTGATTGTTGACTTTGACACACATACACCTACCTCCTTGAGAGTGTTCTTGATCTGGCTAACTGTTGTGAAAGGTGTTTTCTTCACCAGGGAAAGAATTCTTTGATGAGATCATCTTTTAAATTTTACCAAACATTTGGGCAATATAGTGTGTTTTAGTGCATTAAAATTCAAAAAAGTGTTTTTTTTTCCAAAAAAATTGTGTGTGAAAAATCACTGCACAAATATGTGAAACAAATGTGTAGTGCCTTTGCTTTAAAAAATATATAATGTTTGGGGGTTCAAAGTAATTTTCTAGCAAAAAAAAAAAAAATGTTTTCATGTAAACAAAAAGTGTCAGAAAGGGCTTTGTCTTTGTGGTTGGAAGAGTGGGTGATGTGTGGCATAAGCTTCTAATGTTGTGCATAAAATACCAGGACAGTTCAAACCCCCCCCCCCCCAAAAAAAAAAAAACATTTTGGAAAGTAGACACCTATAGCTATTTGCTGAGAGGCATGTTGAGTCCATGGAATATTTCATATTTTGCCACAAGTTTTGGGAAAATTACACATTTTTAGTTTTTTGGGTTTTTTTTCCACAAAGTTGTCACTAAATGATATATTGCTCACACATGACATGGGTGTATGTGGAATTACACCCCAAAATACATTCTGCTGCTTCTCCTGAGTACGGGGATACCATATGTGTGGGACTTTTTGGGAGCCTAACTGCGTACAGGACCCCGAAAACCAATCACTGCCTTTAGAATTTCTAAGGGCGTAAAATGGTGATTTTACTCTTCACTACCTATCACAGTTTCGGAGGCCCTGAAATGTCAAGATGGCACAAAACTCCCCAAATGAACCCATTTTGGAAAGTAGATACCCCAAGGTATTTGCTAAGAGGCATGGTGAGTATTTTGCAGCTCTCATTTGTTTTTGAAAATGAAGAAAGAAAAGGAAACATTTTTTTTTCTTTTTTCAAAACTTTGTGACAAAAAGTGAGATCTGCAAAATACTCAACATGCCTCTCAGCAAATACCTTGAGGTGTCTACTTTCCAAAATGGGGTCATTTGGGGGGTTTTGTGCTATCTTGACATTTCAGGGCCTCCGAAACTGTGATAGGTAGTGAGGAGTGAAATCACCATTTTACGCCTAAAGGTGTTGCTTGATTTTCAGGGTCCTGTACGCGGCTAGATTGCAAAAATGTTTCACACATGTGGTATCCCTGTACTCAGGAGAAGCAGCAGAGTGTATTTTGGGGTGTAATTCCCCATATGCCCATGGCATGTTTAAGAAATATATAATTTAGTGAAAACTTTGTAAAAAATGAAAAAAATTTTGTCATTTTCCTGAAACTTGTGGCAAAATATAAAATATTCCATGGATTTAACATGCCTATAAGCACATAGCTTGGGATGTCTACTTTCCAAAATGGGGTCATTTGGGGGGGTTTGTGCTAACGTGGCATATCATAGCCTTCGAAACTGTGATAGGTAGTGAGGATTGAAATCATCATTTTATGCCCTTAGAAAGCCTGAAGACGGTAATTGGTTTTCGGGGTCCGGTACGCAGCTAGGCTCCCAAAAAGTCTCACACACGTGTGGTATCCACATACTCAGGAGAAGAAGCAGAATGTATTTTGGGGTGTAATTTCACATATGCCCATGGCATGTGTGAGCAATATATCATTTCATTGACAACTTTTTTTTGTTGTTGTCATTTTTCAATCACTTGTGACAAAAAAATTAAATATTCAATGTGCTCAACACACCTCTCAGCAAATTCCTTGGGGTGTCTACTTTCCAAAATGGGGTCTTTGGGGGGGGGGGGGGGGTGTACTGCCCTGCCATTATAACACCTCAAGAAATGAGATAGGCAGTCATAAACTAAAAGCTGCGTAAATTCCAGAAAATGTACCCTAGTTTGTAGACGCTATAACTTTTGCACAAACCAATAAATATCCGCTACGGATGAGCCTTATGTTCGTTTGGAGCCTTATGTTCGTTTGGAACATGAGTTCGACTCGAACATTGGCTGTTCACCCGTTCGCCGAATAGCGAACAATTTCGGGTGTTCGCGGCAAATTCGAAAGCCGTGGTACACCCTTTAAAAGTCTATGGTAGAAATCAAAAGTGCTAATTTTAAAGGTTAATATGCAAGTTATTGTCATAAAAAGTGTTTGGGGACCCGGGTCCTGCCCCAGGGGACATGTATCAATGCAAAAAAAATTTTAATAATGCTTAAAGTGAAACAATAAAAGTGAAATATTCCTTTTAATTTCGTATCTGGGGGTTGTCTATAGTATGCCTGTAAAGTAGCGCATGTTTCCTGTGCTTAGAACAGTCCCTGCAAAAAATGACATTTCTAAAGGAAAAAAAGTAATTTAAAACTACTCGCGGCTATAATGATTTGTCGGGTCTCGGCAATACAGATAAAAGTCATCGAAAAAAATTGTGTGGGGGTCCCCCCAAATTCCATACCAGGCCCTTCAGGTCTGGTATGGATATTAAGGGAAACCCTGCTCCAAAATAAAAAAAATGGCGTGGGGGTCCCCCTCAAAATCCATACCAGAACCTTCAGGTCTGGTATGGATTTTAACCACTTCAACCCCGGACCATTATGCTGCCTAAGGACCAGAGGACTTTTTCCAATTTGGCACTGCGTCGCTTTAACTGCTAATTGCGCGGTCATGCAATGCTGTACCCAAACGAAATTTGCGTCCTTTTCTTCCCACAAATAGAGCTTTCTTTTGATGGTATTTGATCACCTCTGCGTTTTTTATTTTTTGCGCTATAAACGGAAAAAGACCGAAAATTTTGAAAAAAAGTGATATTTTCTACTTTTTGTTATAAAAAAATCCAATAAACTCAATTTTAGTCATACATTTAGGCCAAAATGTATTCGGCCACATGTCTTTGGTAAAAAAATGTCAATAAGCGTATATTTATTGGTTTGCGCAAAAGTTATAGCGTCTACAAGCTAGGGTACATTTTCTGGAATTTACACAGCTTTTAGTTTATGACTGCCTATGTCATTTCTTGAGGTGCTAAAATGGCAGAGCAGTACAAAACCCCCCCAGATGACCCCATTTTGGACAGTAGACACCCCAAGGAAATTGCTGAGAGGCATGTTGAGCCCATTGAATATTATTTTTTTTGTCCCAAGTGATTGAATAATGACAAAAAAAAAAAAAAATTACAAAAAGGTGTCACTAAATGATATATTGCTCACACAGGCCATGGGCATATGTGGAATTGCACCCCAAAATACATTCAGCTGCTTCTTCTGAGTACGGGGATAGCACATGTGTGGGACTTTTTGGGAGCCTAGCCGCGTACGGGGCCCCGAAAACCAATCACCGCCTTCAGGATTTCTAAGGGTGTAAATTTTTGATTTCACTCCTCACTACCTATCACAGTTTTGAAGGCCATAAAATGCCCAGATGGCACAAACTCCCCCCAAATGACCCCATTTTGGAAAGTAGACACCCCAAGCTATTTGCTGAGAGGCATGTTGAGTCCATGGAATATTTTACATTTTGACACAAGTTGCGGGAAAGTGACAATTTTTTTTTTTTTTTTTTGCACAAAGTTGTCACTAAATGATATATTGCTCACACAGGCCATGGGCATATGTGGAATTGCACCCCAAAATACATTTAGCTGCTTCTCCTGAGTATGGGGATACCACATGTGTGGGACTTTTTGGGAGCCTAGCTGCGTACGGGGCCCCGAAAACCAATCACCGCCTTCAGGATTTCTAAGGGTGTAAATTTTTTATTTCACTCTTCACTGCCTATCACAGTTTCGGAGGCCATGGAATGCCAGGTGGCACAAACCCCCCCCCCAAATGACCCCATTTTGGAAAGTAGACACCCCAAGCTATTTGCTGAGAGGCATGGTGAGTATTTTGCAGCTCTGATTTGTTTTTGAAAATGTTTTTGAAATGTTTTTTTCAATTTTCAAAACTTTGTGACAAAAATTGAGGTCTGCAAAATACTCACTATACCTCTCAGCAAATAGCTTGGGGTGTCTACTTTCCAAAATGGGGTCATTTGGAGGGGTTTTGTGCCACCTGGGCATTCCATGGCCTCTGTGATACTGTGAAACTGTGATAGGCAGTGAAGAGTGAAATCAAAAATTTACGCCCTTAGAAAGCCTGAAGGCAGTGCTTGGTTTTCGGGGTCCCGTACGCGGCTAGGCTCCCAAAAAGTCTCACACATGTGGTATCCCCATACTCAGGAGAAGCAACAGAATGTATTTTGGGGTGTAATTTCACATATTCCCATGGCATGTTTGAGCAATATATCATTTAGTGACAACTTTGTGCAAAAAAAAAAAAAAATTGTCTCTTTCCCGCAACTTGTGTCACAATATAAAATATTCCATGGACTTGACATGACTCTCAGCAAATAGCTTGGGCTATCTACTTTCCAAAATGGGGTCATTTGGGGGGGGGGTTGAACTGTCCTGGCATTTTATGCACAACATTTAGAAGCTTATGTCACACATCACCCACTCTTCTAACCACTTGAAGACAAAGCCCTTTCTGACACTTTTTGTTTACATGAAAAAATTATTTTTTTTTGCAAGAAAATTACTTTGAACCCCCAAACATTATATATTTTTTAAAGCAAATGCCCTACAGATTAAAATGGTGGGTGTTTCATTTTTTTTTTCACACAGTATTTGCGCAGCGATTTTTCAAATGCATTTTTGGGGGAAAAAACACACTTTTTTAAATTTTAATGCAGTAAAACACACTATATTGCCCAAATGTTTGATGAAATAAAAAAGATGATCTTAGGCCGAGTACATGGATACCAAACATGACATGCTTTAAAATTGCGCACAAACGTGCAGTGGCGACAAACTAAATACATTTTTAAAAGCCTTTAAATGCCTTTACAGGTTACCACTTTAGATTTACAGAGGAGGTCTACTGCCAAAATTACTGCCCTTGATCTGACGTTCATGGTGACATCTCACATGCATGGTGCAATTGCTGTTTACATTTGATGCCAGACCGATGCTTGCGTTCGCCTTTGCGCGAGAGCAGGGGGGGACAGGGGTGCTTTTATTTATTTATTTATTTATTTATTTGCTTTTTTTATCTTATTTTTAAACTGTTCCTTTCATTTTTTTAAAATCATTTTTATTGTTATCTCAGGGAATGTAAATATCCCCCATGATAGCAGTGACAGGTACTCTTTTTTGAAAAAAATGGGGTCTATTAGACCCTAGATCTCTCCTCTGCCCTCAAAGCATCTGACCACACCAAGATCGGTGTGATAAAATGCTTTCCCAATTTCCCAATGGCGCTGTTTACATCCGGCGAAATCTAAGTCATGAAATGCTCGTAGTTTCCGGTTTCTTAGGCCATAGAGATGTTTGGAGCCACTCTGGTCTCTGATCATCTCTATGGTCAGCTGGCTGAATCACCAACTGCATTCTCAGGTTCCCTGTTGAGACAGGAGAGCCAGAGAAAAACACGGAAGACGGTGGTGGGGGGGGCATTCCCTCCCACTGCTTGTAAAAGCAGTCTAGAGGCTAATTAGCCACTAGGATTTCTTTTACATGAAAGCCGACCGCTGGCTGAAAAGAATGATACCAAGATGATACCTAAACCTGCAGGCATCATTCTGGTATAACCACTCAAAGTCGTGAATGGCGTACCTGAAGACAAAAAAATGGTTAACAATAAAACACAGTAAACGGCAAAGTATAAAAAATTGCATACCTGAAAAGCAAACATGATAAAACATAATAACAATAAAACATTGCAGAATAGAATACAATAAAAAAGAGCAGAACAATAGAGAGAGAATAGAGAGAGAGAGAGAACAATAAAACGACAACTATTTTTTAAAATTTTATATATATATATATATATATATATATATATATATATATATATTTACACTTTTTTTTGTAACTAACTTTTATAACTGTAACCGGTTCCAGGTTCGGGTCTCTCAAAATGCGATGGCATCTTGGGAGACCCTGTGAAAGTGTGCCTAGTCTGTGCAATGCTGTACCCTACGCTAATACTCAACTAGTGAATGGTAGCGTTCAAAACATTCACCAATGCAAAGACCAGGATTATCAGGACAGGAGGGACAATAATAGCGGGTGTCACGCCTATATCCGCGCTTGCTGCAGACACAACATCTTTTTTGGGGGGGTTCGTTGGGTAGGGGTACTCGGGAGGACATAAAGAAAATGCTTCTCATGCAGCTGACTGCATTTGGTTGGGGATGTGAATGGGGGAAGTACGGGCGCTGCAGAAGTGGTGGGTTCCCAATTAGGATTGGCGAATGCAGCAGGAAGGGCATTATGGGCACGACGGGCCTGTGTTTGTCTTCTTGGTGGCAGCGGGACACTACTTGTGCTTGCCACCTCACCAGCTTGAACTGCATTTATGGGACTCGCCACGTCACCAAGTGTTACTGCACTGCTGGTTTGACTAAGACCGGGGTGTACTAGGCCGCTGGTGCTTGCCAGTTCACCAAAACGCTGCCAAAAAAAACTGTTAGCGATCGCAGGGATCAGGCCTGACACTGCGAACGCTGCAGTTATGCGTTTAGTGTTTTGTAAGTGACAGTGATCGATCGATACTGCACTTGGGTGGGCTGGGCTGGACCGGGCGGAGGGCCAAAACGCAGGTGCTAGCAGGTATCTGGGCTGATCCCCCTAACACTGCATTTTTGGGAACCCTAAACTGCTGGGGATGCTAGTATAGATCTGATCGGATCAGATATTGATCCGTTCAGATACTATACCACTAAGGGAGGCGTATGCTGCGTACGTGGGTGTTAGCGGTACTGGCGCTAACCTGACGCTGCTTGGGGCTGGTGCTTGCCAGTTCACCAAAACGCTACCAAAAAAACTGTTAGCGATCACAGGGATCGGGCCTGACTCTGCGAACGCTGCAGTTATGCGTTTAGTGTTTTGTAAGTGACAGTGATCGATCGATACTGCACTTGGGTGGGCTGGGCTGGGCCGGGCGGAGGGGCAAAACGCAGGTGCTAGCAGGTATCTGGGCTGATTCCGCTAACACTGCGTTTTTGTGAACCCTAAACTGCTGGGGACGCTAGTATAGATCTGATCGGATCAGATATTGATCCGATCAGATACTATACCACTAAGGGAGGTGTACGGTGTGTGCGTGGGTGTTAGCGGTACTGGCGCTAATCTGACGCTGCCTGGGGCTGGTGCTTGCCAGTTCACCAAAATGCTACCAAAAAAACTGTTAGCGATCGCAGGGATCAGGCCTGACTCTGAGAACGCTGCAGTTATGTGTTTAGTGTTTTGTAAGTGACAGCGATCGATCGATACTGCACTTGGGTGGGCTGGGCTGGGCCGGGCGGAGGAGCAAAACGCAGGTGCTAGCAGGTATCTGGGCTGATCCCACTAACACTGCGTTTTTGGGAACCCTAAACTGCTGGGGACGCTAGTATAGATCTGATCGGATCAGATATTGATCCATTCAGATACTATACCACTAAGAGAGGCGTATGCTGCGTGCGTGGGTGTTAGCGGTACTGGCGCTAATCTGACGCTGCCTGGGGCGACGCATATCACCGCCGGGCGATCAGGGGGCTAAACCTTTATTCGGTAATAAACGGCGGGTGCCCTGACACTATAAAAAATAAACGAACTAACCAGCATCACCCGTAACGGTTATACGGTGATCAGTGGTGAAAGGGTTAACTATGGGGCAATCAAGGGGTTAGAACATTTATTAGATAGTATATGGGGGTCCCTGACGCTATAAAACGCTGATGGTGAACCTAAATATTTATGTCCCTAACTAGCGTCACCAGCGACACTAATACAGCGATCAGAAAAATGATCGCTTAGCGACACTGGTGACAGGGGGTGATCAAGGGGTTAAAACTTTATTAGGGGGGGGTTAGGGGGGTATCCTAGACCTAAAGGGGGCTAATACTAACTGCCCTACCACAGTAACTGTCACAAACTGACACCATGCAGTAATCAGAAAAAAACAAAAAAAAACAAACAAAAAACTGCTTGGTGTCAGTGTGGGGGGGGGGTGATTGGGGGGTGATCGGGGGGGCGATCGGGGGGGGATCGGGGGTGTAATGTGTGCCTGGCATGTTCTACTGTGAGGTGTAGTGTTTGTGCACTCACATTGATGTCTTCTCTCCTCGGCGCCGGAACGGAAAATACCGAGCCGAGGAGAGATGACATCATTTCCTTTGCCGCTGTTCAGCATACAGCAGCAAAGGAATGTTCTGATTGGCCGGCGGCAATCGCGAGGGGGGGGCCACGAACGGATGGCCTCCTCCTCACCTCCGATCGCCGGGGGACAAAAGAGGACCGCCTCGGGCACCGGGGGGGGGTCCGATCGGACCCCCCACCTGCGGGAGGCAGATCACGTATATGTACGTGATTCTGCCTGCCCGTGCCGCCTTGCCAACGTACATTGGCGTGAGGCGGTCCTCAAGAGGTTAAGGGGAACCCCGAGCCAAAATTTAAAAAAAAAATGGCGTGGGGTTCCCCCCAAAAATCCATACCAGACCCTTATCCGAGCATGCAACCTGGCAGGCCGCAGGAAGATAGGGGGGATGAGAGAGCACCCCCCCTGAACCGTACCAGGCCACATGCCCTCAACATGGGGAGGGTGCTTTGGGGTAGCCCCCAAAGCACCTTGTCCCCATGTTGATGGGGACAAGGGCTTCATCCCCACAACCCTTGACCGGTGGTTGTGGGGGTCTGCGGGCGAGGGGCTTATCGGAATCTGGAAGCCCCCTTTAACAAGGGGACCCCCAAATCCTGGCCTCCCCCCTGTGTGAAATGGTAACGGGGTACAAATCTACTCCTACCATTTCACAAAAAAGTGCCAAAATGGTAAAAATGACAAGACACAGCTTGGGACAAGTCCTTTTATTCAAAAATAAAAATGTCCCACGTAGTCCATTCTTCTTCTTCTCTTGCTCCGCCGACTGACCGAAAAAGAAAAAAAAAAAAAGCCGCACCGACCCGCCTCTATGGGAGGCACCCGCCGTATGATGCGTCCTCGCAGGTGACAGTTCTTTTATAACTGAGGGCGGGCCACATGGTGACGTCCCCGGTTGACCCTGCCCCCCTCTGACCCTACGGGGAAGCCATAGGGATGTTTTTTATAACGAAAAGTAAAAAATAGCTCTAGTAAAAGAAAGCTTTATTTGTGGGAAAAAAGGACGCAAGTTTTGTTTGGGTACAGCATTGCATGACCGCGCAATTACCAGTTAAAGCAGCGCAGTGCCAGATTGTAATAAGTACTCTGGTCAGGAAGGGGGTAAAACCTTCCAGGGCTGAAGTGGTTAAATCTCATTGTTTACATGAACAGATCCTTTAATAGAGATGTCATTGGATCCGGGCTCAAGTTTTTTATCAGGGACCAGAAGAGTTTAGCTATAACCTTTTCCTGATGCCTCCTGTCTCTTTCAGGAATTGTAAATCTCCTTTAAACTATCCTTCCATAGTTTGATATTTAATGCACTGTTATGTTAGCTAATTATTATAAAGTTACAACACAAAATGATCAAAATAATTATTATCAATAGGTGAACAAGATAATTGAAATCAGGATAAATGTTTTGACTTCTTTTTCATGCTGTGTTTTTATGCAGGTCCCAGAGTCTACGTGTTCCCGGCAATGTTCAGAAGGCCAGGTCAAGTTGATCAAAGACTTCTGCTGCTTTGAATGTCTTACTTGTCCCGAGGGAACCTTTGTAAACTCCACAGGTTGTCACTCTATCCAGCCCTCTTTTTTTACTCTTACAATGTCAGAATATTACAGTGTATGTATAGCCAATATTTTTTTTTTTTGGATAGAGTAGGGAAGGGTTATTATTTTTGCTTATTTTTGTAAGTGTTTATTTTTTGCTTTCTGTGTGCCATTGGAGAAATTTTACTTCCTGCCCCAGATATTCAACAGGAATTAGTAGAAATCTCCTAAAGTGAATTTAGTTCCCCTCCAGACAGCTGTCCTGGAACAAGTGTCCTTATTAGAAGATTTCCACTCACTTCTTGTTCTTTTTCAGTGACCATGGTCATCTGTACAAGTGACTATACCCAGCAGAGACTCAGACAGCTATAAAAACTTGACACAAGGTCCAACCCTAATTGTTTTGCCTAGAAATACACTTTAAAGGAGTTGTAAAGGCAGAAGGTTTTTTATCTTATTGCATTCTATGCATTAAGATAAAAAACTTTTGTGTGTAGCAGCCCCCCCAGCACCCCCTACCTACCTGAGCCCCTTCTCCTGCGGCTATCAATCAAAGTCAGTCAACCAATCGGGTGAGAGAGGGGGCGGGGCCAGGTCGGGGCTCCATGTCTGAATGGATACACGGAGCTGTGACTTGGCTTGGGTGACCCCTGTAGCAAGCTGCTAGCTAAGGGGCACTCAGAGGAGGGAGGGGCTAGGAGCAGCGGAGAGAGACCCAAGAAGAGGAGGATCCAGGCTGCTCTGTGCAAAACCAAATGCACAGAGGAGGTAAGTATAACATGTTTGTTATTTAAAAAAAAAAAAAAAATATGAGCCTTTACAATCACTTTAAAGGAGAAGTATGGCCAAAGCTTTCTTGGCCCTACTTCTCCTATGGATCACAGGAGTGCATTTCGTTCTGCACTCTGTGACCTGTTTTCAGTCAACAGCACGGTAAAGCCTGCTGTTAGTTCAAGTCACTCAGACGGTCCAGGCACTGAATCCATCTGTACATTACAGTCTGGATCCACCCAACAGCCTTAATCAGCAGCTGGCTCAGCCTCTCAGTGATCTTCTGGGAGACTGGGACAGCCACTCCCTCCCTCTGCACAGCTCAGTGCTCCAATGAGTGTTGGAGGCTATCATGTACCTTGTGCTGGAGAGAGGCCTTCTCTTGCGGCTAAGTTCCAGACTCCCTTTAAGGTGGAACAGGAGGTGTCAACCCCAAAGTAGCACGAGTCACCTGCTGGAAGGCTTGCAAAGATGTTATGACTAGGATGCCTGTCAGAGGAACACTCGAGAGTACAGCTGATGCACTGGAGTGGTGTCTGCATACAGATGGCACCCGTGAAAAGCAGCAGGTCTTCAGTAGCACAGAGAACTGGAGAGGAGTTGGTTGGAAGCCAAGGTCAGGTGTCAGGTGGGGATCAGAGCAAGCGTAGTCAGGTGATAAGCTGTCGGTCATACACAGAAGAGCAGAGGTAGAAGATCCGTTAAACAAGCCTGGGTCAGATCAGGAGGCAAGCAGAAGACAGATCCAGGACAAGCTGAGTTGGTAACAGGAATTCACAGAAGCAAGGGGATCACAGGAACAAAGGCACTGGAGGAGCTGAAGATCAACCAGCAATTGCAGAAATTGACTGACTTCCTTATAAAGACCTTTAAATAAGAAAAGGGAAATTGGGACTTTGGATGAGGCTACTGACTTGGAGGTTGGATTATAAAAACATGTTTATTAGCATAAATAGATGTTGGAATACATAACAAATATGCAAAGGCAAGTAAAAGAGTAATTTCATATACAGTATGTCAGTGAGTACACCCTCACATTTGTATAAATATTTTATTATATCTTTTCATGTGACAACACTGAAGAAATTAAAGAAATGACACTTTGCTACAATGTAAAGTAGTGAGTGTACAGCTTGTATAACAGTGTCAATTTGTTGTCTCCTCAAAATAACTCAACACACAGCCATTGGTGTCTAAACCGCTGGCAACAAAAGTGAGTAAAGTGAAAATGTCCAAATTGGGCCCAAAGTGTCAATATTTTGTGTGGCCACCATTATTTTCCAGCACTGCCTTAACCCTCTTGGGCTTGGAGTTCACCAGAGCTTCACAGGTTACCACTGGAGTCCTCTTCCACTCCTCCATGACGACATCATGAAGCTGGTGGATGTTAGAGACCTTGCGCTCCTCCACCTTCTGTTTGAGGATGCCCCACAGATGGAGCTGTGTTTGGGGTTCTTATCATGTTGAAATACTGCCCTGCGGCCCAGGGAGGGAGGGGATCATGCTCTGCTTCAGTATGTCACAGTTCATGTTGGCAATCATGGTTCCCTAAATGAACTGTAGCTCCCCAGTGGCAGCAGCATTCATGCAGCCCCAGACCATGACACTCCCACCACCATGCTTGACTGTAGGTAAGACACACTTGTCTTTGTACTTCTCAACTGGTTGCTGCCACACACGCTTGACACCATCTGAACCAAATACACTTATCTTGGTCTCATCAGACCATGGGGTATGGCTCCAGTAATCCATGTCTTTAGTCTGGTTGTCTTCAGCAATCTGTTTGCGGGCTTTCTTGTGCATCATCTTTAGAAGAGTCTTCCTTCTAGGACAACAGCCATGCAGATCAATTTGATGCAGTGTGCGGCATATAGTCTGAACACTGACAGGCTGACCCCCCAACCCTTCAACCTCTGCAGCAATGCTGGCAGCACTCATCCGTCTATTTCCCAAAGACAACCTCTGGATATGACGCTGAGCATGTGCACTCAGCTTCTTTGGTCGACCATGGTGAGGCCTGTTCTGAGTGGAACCTGTCCTGTTAAACCACTATATGGTTTTGGCCACCATGCTGCAGCTCAGTTTCAGGGTCTTGGCAATATTCTTATAGCCTAGACCATCTTTATGTAGAGCAACAATTCTTTTTTTCAGATCTTCAGAGAGTTCTTTGCCATGAGGTGCCATGTTGAACTTCCAGTGACCAGTATGAGAGAGTGAGAGTGATAACACCAAATTTAACACACCTGTTCGCCATTCACACCTGAGACCTTGTAACACTAATGAGTCACGTGACACCGGGGAGGGAAAATGGCTAATTGGGCCCAATTTGAACAATTTCACTTAGGGGTGTACTCACTTTTGTTGCCAGCAGTTTAGACATTAATGGCTGGCTGTGTGTTAAGTTATTTTGAGGGGGCAGCAAATTTACACTGTTATACAAGCTGTACACTCACTACTTAACACTGAAGAAATGACACTTTGCTACAATGTAGTCACATGAAAAATTATAATAAAATATTTACAAAAATGTGAGGGGTGTACTCACTTTTGTGAGATCCTGTACATGGAATGAAGTACAATAGTGTATAGTGAATGTGGGCCCAGGGCCAGAAAAGATGTGTCTCTCCCGAGAGCTGAGGTAGAAAGCCGCGCACCAATAGGGTGCACACAGAGGGTCCCTAGAACACAGATTGCCAGTCTTCATGGTGTATTGAAGTGATGAGCGAAGTGATAATAAGTAACGGGTCTATGTTGAAAAAAAGATAATATCCATGAATAATGTAGTATTCAGATAAAGAGGTGAGTTGAAAATAGATGCTCAGATGAAACTATAGAGAAGGTGAAACATTATAAAGACCGTTTGGCGCCAAACGGTGTCGAGAGCTTGAGTAACTATGCGCCACTACACATGCACATTCCGGAGCGCCTCTGTGCATGCACCTGTGCACCCATTGTGCTCCAGTGTGCATTCCTGCGGTCATGCAAGGTACTAGCAGGAAAACCAGGACTTCAGACATCTCTGCTGTTGACAGTGCCCTGGCAGAGGGGCAGAGCAGAAAGCTGATAACTGACAGTCTTGGCTCTGCTCAGAGTGGAGAGGAGAACTGAACGATCAGCAGTGTTTGGTTGCTCAGTTCTCAGTGTAGAGGCGGCATCGATCCAATGCTGCATCCACCTAGGTAAGTAAAAGGTTTTTGTTTTTTATCACATACTTCTCTTTTAAACTCTTGACTAGCTACAGTCATCTTAAAGAGACATTGGCACCTTTCTCATTCAGGTCAAAGTGTCTATGTACAGCTTACCTCTGACCGCTTTAGGCCCCATTCACATCTCACTTAGCAGGAACACATGATTTTTTTAGGCTTCATTCACACTAACGTGTTTTTTGATGCTTTTGCATTTTGCAGAAATGCACGGGAATTTTTTAACATGGGTTCCTATGGAACATGTTCACATCAATGCATTTTTGTACCTCTGCGTTTTTGGAAAGGGTCAGGGACTTTTTTTCATGCAAAATGCAGCGTTTTGCATGTAATAGAATTCAATGGGCCAGCATCAAAAATGCAAGTACAGCATTTTTGCAGCGTTTTTACGGCGTTTTTAATGTGTTTTGCATTTTTGGCGTTTTTTTTTTTTTTTTTTTTAGACTGTATACAGTCTGAAAAAAACTGTAAAAAAAAAACGCAAAACGCGGCAAAACCGCCGCCAAAAACGCTGCTCAAAAACGCGGCAAGCACCACAAAAAACACTGCAGAAACGCTCAAAAGCAACATGCATAGATGTGAATCGAGCCTTAGTGTGACTTAGGCTCCATTCACACTAACGCGTTTTTTGATGTATTTTGCATTTTGCAGAAATGCATGGGAATTTTTTAACATGGGTTCCTATGGAACATGTTCACATTAGTGCATTTTTGTGCCTCTGCGTTTTTGGAAAGGGTCAGGGACTTTTTTTTCATGCAAAATGCAGCGCTTTGCATGTAAATAGAATTCAATGGACCAGCATCAAAAACGCAAGTACAGCGTTTTTGCAGCATTTTTACAGCGTTTTTGCTGCGTTTTTGACGCGTTTTTGGCATTTGTGTTTTTTTTGTTTTTTACACTGCATACAGTCTAAAAAAAACAAAAAAAAACGCAAAACGCGGCAAAAACGCAGCAAAAACACTGTAAAAACGCTGCTCAAAAACGCGGCAAGCACTACAAAAAACACTGCAGAAACGCTCAAAAGCAACATGCATAGATGTGAATCGAGCCTTAGAGCCCTTTCACACTGGGGCAGTTTGCAGGCGTAATTACGCTAAAAATAGCGCCTGCAAACCGACCTAAAACTGCCTCTACTGTTCCTTCAGTGTGAAAGCCTGAGGGCTTTCACACTGAAGCGGTGCGCTGGCAGGAGAAAAAAAAAACTCCTGCAAACCGCATCTTTGGAGCGGTGAAGGAGCGGTGTATTCACCGCTCCTTCACCGCTCCTGCCCATCAGTGGGGCAGCGCAGCTATACCGCGGCTATACCCCGGCTATAGCGGCGCTATGCGAGCGGTTTTAACACGTTTTCGGACGCCAGCGGGGGTTAAAACCACACCGATAGCGGCAGAATACCGCCGCAGAAACGACGGTAAAGCAGCGCTAAAAATAGCGCTGTTTTACCGCCGACGCCCCCACCGCCCCAGTGTGAAAGGGGCCTTAGGCTCCATTCACACTAGCGCGTTTTTTGATGCATTTTGCAGAAATGCACGGGAATTTTTTAACATGGGTTCCTATGGAACATGTTCACATCAATGCCTTTTTGTTTCTCTGCATTTTTGGAAAGGGTCGGGGACTTTTTTTCATGCAAAAAGCAGCGTTTTGCATGTAATGGATTTTAATGGACAAGCATCAAAAACGCAAGTGCACCGTTTTTGCAGCGTTTTTGCAGCGTTTTAGATGCGTTTTTGATGCGTTTTTGCCGTTTTTTTTTTTTTTTTTTTTTTTTTTTTTTTTTTTTTAGACTGTAAAAAAAACTGTAAAAAAAAAAAAAAAAAAAAAATGCAAAACGCAAATCGCGGCAAAAACGCGGCAAAAACGCCGCAAAAACGCTGCTCGTGGCAAGCATGAAAAAAAAACGTGGCAAGCATGAAAAATAAACCTCCAAAAACGCTCAAAAGCAACATGCATAGGTGTGAATCGAGCCTAAGGCTCGATTCACACCTATGCATGTTGCTTTTGAGCGTTTTTGGAGGTTTTTTTTTCATGCTTGCCGCGTTTTTGAGCCGCGTTTTTGCCGCGTTTTAGCGGCGTTTTTGCCGCGTTTTTGCCGCGATTTGCGTTTTGCGTTTTTTTTTTTTTTTTTTTTTTTTCATTTTTTTTTACAGTCTTACAAAAAAATTACAAAAAAATAAAAAAAAATAAAAAAAAAAACGGCAAAAACGCACCAAAAACGCACCAAAAACGCATCAAAAACGCTGCAAAAAAGGTGCACTTGCGTTTTTGATGCTTGTCCATTGAAAACCATTACATGCAAAACGCTGCATTTTGCATGAGAAAAAGTCCCCGACCCTTTCCAAAAACGCGGAGATACAAAAAAGCATTGATGTGAACATGTTCCATAGGAACCCATGTTAAAAAATTCCCGTGCATTTCTGCAAAATGCAAAATGCATCAAAAAACGCGCTAGTGTGAATGGGGCCTTAGTGTGACTAAGGCCCCTTTCACACTGGGGCGGTGGGGGCGTCGGCGGTACAACAGCACTATTTTTAGCGCTGCTGTACCGTCGTTCTTGCAGCGGTATTCGGCCGCTAGCGGTGCGGTTTTACCCCCCGCTGGCGGCCGAAAAAGGGTTAAAATCCCTCGTACAGCGCGGTATTGCCGCGGTATAGCCGCGCTGTCCCATTGATTTCAATGGGCAGGAGCGGGGAAGGAGCGGTGAATACACCGCTCCTTCCCCGCTCCAAAAAAGCGGTTTGCAGGACTTTTTTCACCGCCCTGCCTGCGCACCGCTTCAGTGTGAAAGCCCTCGGGCTTTCACACTGAACAAACAGCGGAGGCTGTTTAGGGGCGGTTTTCAGGCGGTATTTTTAGCGCAATACCGCCTGAAAACCGCTCCAGTGTGAAAGGGGTCTAAGGCTCCATTCACACTAGCGCGTTTTTTGATGCATTTTGCATTTTGCAGAAATGCACGGGAATTTTTTAACATGGGTTCCTATGGAACATGTTCACATCAATGCCTTTTTGTTTCTCTGCATTTTTGGAAAGGGTCAGGGACTTTTTTTCATGCAAAATGCAGCGTTTTGCATGTAATATAATTCAATGGACAAGCATCAAAAACGCAAGTGCACCGTTTTTGCAGCGTTTTTGCAGCGTTTTTGATGCGTTTTTGCCGTTTATTTATTTATTTTTTTTTTAATTTTTTTAAAAATTTTTTTTTAGACTGTAAAAAAAAAAAAAAAAAAAAAAAACGCAAAACGCAAATCGCGGCAAAAACGCGGCAAAGACGCCGCAAAAACGCTGCTCAAAAAAGTGGCAAGCATGAAAAAAAAACCTCCAAAAACGCTCAAAAGCAACATGCATAGGTGTGAATCGAGCCTTACACATGTTTCTGCGTGTCGTGCACAGGGAAGCCTATTCACTTTAAGGCTCCATTCACACCTAGCATTTTGCTTTTTAGTGTTTCTGCAGTGCTTTTTGAAGTGCTTTTTGTGTTTTTTAACCGTGATTTTGACGTTTTTTTATGCTTTTTTTTGGCAAATTTGTTGGGCAGATTAAAAAATGCAAAACGCAAATCTCTGCAAAATCACGGTAAAAACGCACAACATGCTTTTCTGCAGCTTCTCTGTTGAAGTCTATTGAACCAAAAAAGCAAAAGAAGCACCATTTTGTGCTTTAAAAAGTCCCTGACCCTTTCCAAAAATGCAGAGGCACAAAAATGCATTGATGTGAACGTGTTCCATAGGAACCCATGGTAAAAATAATTTCCTGCGTTTCTGCAAAAAGTATGCAAAAACGCATTGGTGTGAACCAAGCCTAAAGGACTACTCTAAGCATAATTTTTTGTGTCAAAGAAGCTCACACACCATTTTGGGTGAGCTTTGTATATATATATATATATATATATATATATATATATATATATATATATATATTATATGTATATACATGTTTTGCAGTGATTGCCATGCTTTTTTGTCATTCAACTATCGCAGCAAAATTGCATTGCGTTGTAGGTGCCATTGAAAATTTTGCCGTGATTGTCTAATGACAAAAAAGCATGGTAATCACTGCAAAATGCTAGGTGTGAATGGGGCCTTACATTTGTAAGTAGAAACATTGTACCTACTGTACCTGAGCAGGCCATGGGAATCAAGTAAACACTGGTGCTTGGTAAAGGCTCCAGTTCATCTTTACTGACAAAATACTATAATGCAAAGTCCAGCAATGAGTTCCAATGTTTATTATATCCAAAAACAACTTACATTACACAGTCCACTTACACATTTAGGCCATTTTTCAGAATGGTCAAACGTCAGTCCTCTGACAACAGCAGGATGGGTGGTTAGAAGAACGGCCCTGCTAAGGTACAGATGGGTCTAAAGCGCTCTAGCTAAAAACTTTTTGATTGAAAATCACCATTGATCTTTTATGACATGTAACTATGTTCACCTCTTCAAATTCTTACAGAATGTACACCATGTCCTTCTGGCCAGTGGTCCAAGTCAGGAAGCAAAGCCTGCCAAGATCCAGCCTTTTTTTTTCTAACATGGAGGAACTATTATGTGATTGCCCTTCTTATATTTATGGGACTAATCATGGTCATTATTGGCACAGTGGCGGTGATCTTATTCCAGAATTGGCACACCCCTCTGCTTGTTGCTTCTGGTAAATTTGAGAGCTTTATGACTCTGCTAGGTCTGGTATGTATGTGTTCCTCCATTTTCTTTTATATTGGAAAACCTTCTGACAAAATGTGTTTTCTACAGCAGCCCATGCTTTCCTTGAGCTTCACTATATTTCTTGGGCCGATACTGGTCAAATCTATGCAGCTTCAGTTTAATTCCTTGTCTACTGGATCCTGTTTGTATTGGTTACTTTATCCTGGAAGATGGAGCATCCTAATATGTACATTCCTGGGTCAGTTTTTCTTCTGTGCCTTGTATATGAAGTCCTCCCAGCCCTTCTCGGTAAAGCTGGCATCACTTGACGTGAGTTCTCTGGCCATTTATCTTAGTTGTGAATGTGAACCACTGCTCCAGTTTGGTTTGATGTTTGCCTACAATGGGCTGCTGGTCTTGTTATCCTTTATATGTTCTTTCATGGCTGAAAAACCCATCCACCAGTATCACATGGCAAGAGATATCACCATAGCCATGCTGACTGTGATTCTTGCCTGGATCATTTTTATACCCACTTACGTCAGCACAGACATTGGCTACAAATCTCTAATTCAGATGGTTTTTATTCTGAGCAGCTGTCTGGGGGCTCTGTCTGCTGTTTTCTTCCCGAAATGCTACATTTTGCTATTTAAGAAGGAAATGAACAACGGTGAATATTTCAGCACTTGTATTCTAAACAGTCAAGAGCAAAAGGCAAATGAGTAGACACAATTTCATTGGCTATCTTTCCTGAACTTTTGTTAGCATAATAAAATATCTTTAAGAATCAATGTTTTGGTTTTAATCAATATGTAAATCACCAGGAAACAATGCATTGCAAATGTTGGTTGGAAGTTAAAGTGGTAGTAACCCTAAAAAAAGAAAAAAAATGGATCCTGTTCTTTTAAAGCACAAATAACAGTACAGTACTTGTGTTTTGTAATGTGTCCCTTTCTATCATCTAAAATACCTGGCTGATCCTGCTTGGTGCTGCCCTCCCCTCTGTAAACTGACCACGTTTATCAAGACTGCTGATCCATGATTACTGTGGTCAGTTTACATGCTTCTGTCGTCCCGCTGTCTCCCCTCTCTCCCCCTCCCCCCTCCCTCCCTGCCTGTCAGCTAGTTTTTGCTGATCTGCTCCCCGCCCCTCCCCTCCTGCTGCTAAAATAACTTTGTTATCTTCCTAGAATCCCCTATGTTTCATTAAGTTATGTGCCCCTGTGTATGTTCTATATAAAAAAAATGCCGCTTTATACCTTATTTCAGAGTGCCGCTCGGTGCTCACATGACTGCCCGCCCCTCTCCTCCTTTCCTCCCCTCCTCCTGGCTGATGTCAGCAGGGGATTTTCAGACCCTCCCACTGTAGCTGGTGAGGAGGAGAGTGGCAGGCAGTCACTTGAGCGCCGAGTGGCGCTCTAAAATAAGGTATAAAGCAGCATGTTTTTTATATAGATGTAGCGCCTACCCTGATTTTCCAGAAGCCTGGTGGTGACTACCAGAGGTAGGGAGGGCTGACATAATTCCTCAGGGTGCAGGTTACTAGGCATGGTGGGTGATGAACAAGAAAGTTGGGCGCCAGTCACTTTAATGCTTAAACAAGAGAGAATTTTATTTATCAAACAGGAAAAATGTGGGAGAGAGGGGATAGGGCACAGGACACCCTTAGTAGACATGTGCAGGATGAAAAAATTTGTTTCTTTTCATTTCGTTAAATTCGTTGCATTTGTTACATTCGTTTTCGGGATTCGTTTAGTTTCGTATTCAAATTAGAAAAAATGTTACCGCATTCTAAAAAATCTACCGCATTCGAAAAAAAAATCTACCGCATTCGAAAAAACTATCAAATTCTAAATAATTCTACCGCATTTGAAACAATTCGGCCGAATTTGAAAAAGTAAACTATATATAACCATTTTCCAAAATTCAAATTTCGTATAGAATGAATTAGAAAAGAATAGAAAATAATAGAAAAGAATACCTGTAGACTAGAAAAACAATAGACCAGAATAGAATAAAATATGATATATATTATATTTTATTCTATTCTGTTCTATTGTTTTTCTATTTTATTCTTTTCTATTATTTTCTACTCTAATTCAAATTCATTCTATATGAAATTAGAATTTCAGAATTTCTGAAATTTCTAAAATTTGAATAGAAAAGATTAGAATAGAATAGAAAATAATAGAAAAGAATAGCATAGAAAAACAATAGAATGGAATAGAAAAAATATTATATATTTTATTATATTCTGTTCTATTGTTTTTCTGTGCTATTCTTTTCTATTATTTTCTATTTTATTCTAACCTTTTCTATTCAAATTTGATTTTATTCTATGCAAAATTCGAATTTTGGAAGATGTATATTATATTTTTCTATGCTGTTCTATTGTTTTTCTATGCTATTCTTTTCTATACTAATCTTTTCTATTCAAATTCGAAATAATTCTATACAAAATTTGAATAGAAAAAAAAATATTTTATATATATATATATATATATATATATATATATATATATATATATATATATGTATATATATATATATAACCATCTTTTGAAATTAGAATTTTGTTTGGAATGAATTTGAATAGAAAAGATGAGAAAAGAATGGAAAATAATAGCATAGAAAAACAATAGAGCAAAACGTATATATATATATATATATATATATATATATATATATATATATATATATATATACACACACACACACATATATATATATATATATATATATATATACACACACACACACACATATATATATATATATATATATACACACACACACACATATATATATATATATATATATACACACACACACACACACATATATATATATATATATATATATATATACACACACACACACACATATATATATATATATATATATATATATATATATATATATATATATATATAATAGGATTTTTTACTTACCGTAAAATCAATTTCTCTGAGTTCATTGACAGACACAGCCTTCTTTATTCAGAACGGTAGGATTATATCATCTCCGCAGGAGTAGGACAAGGCAGAACAAAAAAACAACCCCTGGCTACGCCCATGGGCTGTTCTCCATCAGTATATAACCCCCTCCCTGCTCTAGGTATTCAGTTTAGTAGCAAGCAGTAATAGAAGTATCAAAAAACTCCATAGGGTGGGTGCTGTGTCTGTCAATGAACTCAGAGAAACGGATTTTACGATAAGTAAAAAATCCTATTTTCTCATTCGTTCATTGACAGACACAGCCTTCTTTATTCAGAATGGTAGGGACGTCCCAAAGCAGTGCCGAACATGAGGGGTGGGACAGCGAAAAATCCCATGGCTAACCCAAAAGCCAACCAGGTAACAGGAGCTTCACACAGGACAAGCTGGAACCCAACCTGAACGATACTCCTTCAAGAGGGATTAGACCCTCTTAACAGCAGCCTGCAAAAAACTTGCAAAAAACTTGCGGCCAAAATAAGGCATCCGCAGATGCCAAACCATCCATTTTGTAGAAACTTGTAAAAAATGTGCCACGAACGCCTGAAGACAGAAGGCCCAAGACGCACTAGGCGCCCGAGAAGATTGCGCTGTAACAAGGAAAGCAGGAACCCATTTCCTCACAGAATAGCCCAGAGTCATCATCTGTCTGATCCATCCAGAAGAAAGTCTCAGAAGAAGCAGACAGCCCCTTTCTTGGCCTGTCCATGAGTACAGAGAGCCTGACCTCCAAAAGACTCAGTGGCTGGCAAATACAACCGAATCCCCCAAACCACATCCCGGGCAGATGACACAAGAAAGGAAACACTATGTCCTTGTTCAAATGAAAACCTAGGGACGGAATTATAGATAAGGGCGAAGCACCGCCTAAACCTGGGTAAGGTGAACGAGAAGATAACGCCACCATTTTCGACATCCTATGAGCAGAGGTGAAAGCCACCAAGAGGCCACCTTCCGAGACAAAGTAAGCAGTGGAATCTCCCTATATTTTGAGAGAGGATGAGAGAGAGAGAGATAGAGAGTGGCTCCTGGAGAGCCGAAAAGTTCAGATCCCACGGCAGTAGAAGAAAACCACACCTGTGGAAGCAGACGTCTAACCCCTTGAATAAAGGGTACGCATCAGGGAGCGCGAAATCAGGGGATGCTGAAGACAACCACTCAGGCTGACACCTGGCCCTCAATGGTACTCGAGGCGCATTCCTGCTCAACCCCCCGTAAATGAGGGTCGGAATTGGAGCCACCTAGAAAGAACAATGATGAATGCCCGGTGATTCACACCAGGATATATGCACTCTCCACATCCGGAGGTTAAAACCAGCCTGTTAAACCCAGTGACTCTAAGGCAGGATGGAAGAACGGCCCTGGGACCATAGATCCTTCCTGAGAGGCAGTCAACAAGGAACGCCGGCGACCAGGCACATCCGGTCAGCGTACCCAGACCGACTGGACCCATCCGGGGATAATAGAATTGCCGGAACCCCCGCAGCCCTGATCCTGCGTAAAAAAAGCCACAACAGAAGCTGGAAAGGAGGAAAGGCATAGAGAAACATCACTGGCCCCATGGGCCACCAGAGCTGCCAGAGCAACCCGTGACCTTACCAGAAACATTGGTACCATCCAGTTGAACCAGGACAACAAGAGAACTACCTCATGAGTGTCCCAGCGGGAAGAATACACGGCCCGGTGAAGGGCACATCCATGGTCCAACCCTTGCCAACTGATGTATCTGCTTGTCAGCATTCCACTCCTGGAATGCATACACTGGAAAAGGGCCAGACAAAACGTTCTGCCCACCGGGGAATACTGGCAACAGCCAGGGCCGCCACAGCCTATTCGACGTGCCCTGGCAAAGGGCATAAGCCATCGTGGTTGTCGTGTCCGACTAGAACCGTACCGGTAACCCCCGAAATCGAACCGCCCATGATCCAGACCTAGCCTGATCACTCTAAGTTCCAGGATATTACCTGGTAGTCCGGATTTCACCAGCGTACAATGACCCAGAGCAGAGCACAGTCCCAGGACATCCTACCCGGACCGACTGGCATTGGTGGTCACCCTGTTTAATACAAGGGGAGAAAGGATTTATCCCGCCCAAGAAATGCAGAGCGAGCCACCAGACCAGGGAACCCTGGTTTCCTAACTCAGCCGAATCCGATTGTCCCGAGACCTCGGGCATTTGTCTCATGCCAGGATCTCCCCGAAGGAAGCTTGTAAGGAACTGCGCAAATGGAATCGTTTCAAAAAGGTAGAAACTCTCAGACCTAACACCCCCACACAGGTTTGCAGAGGGCCTACCTGCTGGACAGAAAAATAAAAAACGCAGCGTGCAACTTCTGGAGTTTGTCCAAGAGAAGAAAACACACTGGCGAGAGCTGAAGCTCGGGCTCAGATAATCCGACGTTCTGGAAGGGCCCAAGCAGATTTCAGATAGTATAGATGCCTACTGAAATCAGTCAAGGTATAGAAACTACATTGCCCCTCGGTGTAGTCGAGAAGTGGCAGAAGAAGATCGTCCAGGTCAGCCAGGACTGCAAACCCCCACTGATGCAACCACACCCGATCCGGGGCCAACACCTCGGGGCCAACACCTCGCTAATACTTGAGGAGTGGTGGCCAGACTATGTGCTGATAATGCGCCAAACTCACAGCAAAACGGAGGAGGTGCTGGAGTCGGGCACATAGCGGAATGCGTAAACAAGCATTCGTGATGTCGATAGAAACCAGAAGGTCCCCATGATGAAAGGGTGCTATCGCCGTGCTAACGGACTCCATCCTGACCTTCTGTACCCACACAAGGCAGGTCAGGGCCTTAAACTGTTCCCGACATGGGAACTGTGACAGCCACACTCTGCAGCAACAGAGCTTGCACACCCCCCCACGGAGAACAGCAAGCGGTCCAGCAGTAGACGCCCATTGGAAGTATTGACATCCAGGGTAGCCCCCAAAATACCTGTCTAAGCACCACTGAGGAGACTTCAGAAGCTCAGCAACCAGGGAAACTACGGCCAATCTGCCTAGCTGACATACTGTAACGCCTAGACCAATAGGCAATGCAGCAAAGGCAGAGGAATTCCCAAATGGGTACCTCAGAGCAAGCGTTTTTTTTTTGTTTTTGTTTTTTAGAAACACAAATGCACTCTAGACCCTCCCAGTCTTCAAGGACAATTTTGTCAAGATAAGAGGAAAAAGGGAATGATTGCACCGCGTCAGTATGAGGTATCGGCTCTCCGCCGCAGCCACCACTGCATCCCCCATCTTTAAAGGTTCCTGCACAGATGTAATAAGTGCTATAACCAGCGCGTTTTCGTGCCCTACTGCAATCATCCTCACTCCCTGACAAGATAGGGAGCGTGGCCAGCAACCTGCAAGGTGGGCCACGTCCTCAGAGCCAGATAGGTGACAGAGGGGGGAGGGCAGGAGTGCCATATACTAGGCTATATGTCTAAGCGCTACCCCAAAAAACACAGGGGGAGGGGGCCACCAGCTGGAACCCCCCCGCCCGAGGTCCACGTATGGAATGTCCACCAAGGCCCCGCACAGGGGGCACCATCGAAGCCCCTCACAGGGGGCACAGACCAAGCCCCCTACAGAACAGAGCCCCTAACAGGGGGCACAGACTGGGGCTCCTCACAGGGGGCGCAGACTGGGGCCCCTCACAGGGGGCACAGACCGAGGGCCCTTCACAGGGGCAAAAACCAGGGCCCCTCACAGGGGTGCCGATCCAGGAGGCCACAGAAGCCGCAGCCCAATAGGTAGCAAAAAACGCGGCTCAGTAGGCCGCAAAAGCCGCGGGCTAAATTTTGGCCACCCACCAGGAGCGCGTGGCCCACAAGGGGACTGGACCGCCCGGCCGGACACCCAATCGGTAGGCCGCAAGGTCGCAGCCTAAACTTTCGGACCTCCAAGCTGGTAGGTCACAAAGCCGCGGCATAAATTACGGCAACCACTCACCTCCCAGGCCCAACCACTAGATGCCCCCCTCCCCAGTAACAACCCGAAGGTGGAAAAGGGGGACATGTCCACAAAGCCCCTAGGCTGGGAGCCTGGGCTTCACCCAGGATAGGGGGGAGGGGGGGAGGAAGGGGGGAAGGAAGGGGGAGGGAGGTGGAGGAGAACCCCGGAGGGACCGACTACACCAGGGAGTATCCACGGGGGAAGGAGAGGAGGGGACCCTTACTTACCTCTCCAGCGAAAAAGCGCGGGTAACACTCCCAGACAGATCCTCCTTGCCACCAAAGTGGGGGGGCTGTTGGCCATGAGGTACACTGCGACACAGGCCAAGAGCCGGACGTATACGACCTTGCGAGACTGTCCAGTGGGGCTAGTGCATAGCTGTGGTCTGCGCGCGCTCGCTGGCCAGACTCGGGTCACCACTGGATCAAGCGTCCAGCCCGTCGCCCAGCCGGGCAGTTGATTGTAGATCTCACCGGAAAAAAATCCAGGAAAAAGAGAAAATAACAAACAACACAAAAATTACCAGGACAAGAGATCCCAGCAGGGAACTAGGTCCTTACTCCTGATTAGGCAGAAAAAAAATGAATACCTAAAGCAGGGAGGGGGTTATATACTGACAGAGGACAGCCCATGGGCGTAGCCAGGGGTTGTTTTTTGTTCTGCCTAGTACTACTCCTGCGGAGATGATATAACCCTACCGTTCTGAATAAAGAAGGCTGTGTCTGTCAATGAACAAATGAGAAATATATATATATATATATATATATATATATATATATATATATATAAACATCTTCCAAAATTCAAATTTCATATACAATGAATTTGAATTTGAATAGAAAAGATTAGAATAGAGTGGAAAAGAATAGACAGAAAAACAATAGAACAGAATAGAATAAAATATAATACAGTAAAACCTTGGTTTGAGAGTAATTGGATTTGAGAGTGTTTTGCAAAACAAGCAAAATTTGATATACAAGGGATGTCTTGATATACAAGTAGCGTTAAGTCACAAATGAGTATAAAAAAAAAGAGAGGCGCCTCTAAGTGTGGCAATATGGTTACATTTAATGAAGGTACAACATTTAGCAACTCACATCCTCCCAATTCATCATCCTCCGCACTGCCATCATTGTCATCTCTTCCACGCTGTGCTCCACAAGCTCTTCAAACAGTGGTGTTGTTTTTCTAGTTTATTCTTTTCTATTCAAATTCAAATTAATTCTATACGAAATTTGAACTTCAGGAGCCATCTTCCGAAATTTGAATTTTGTATAGAATGAATTTGAATTTGAATAGAAAAGATTAGAATAGAATAGAAAATAATAGAAAAGAATAGCATTGAAAAACAATAGAACAGAATTAAAAAAAAATATTTATATATAATATTTTTTTTAGTCTGTTCTATTGTTTTTCTATACTATTCTTTTCTATTCTTTTCTTTTCTATTCTATTGTAATCTTTTCTATTCGAATTCGAATTCATTCTATACGAATTACGAATCTGAATAGAAAATAATAGAAAAAAAAAATAGACTAGAAAAACAATAGAACAAAATAGAATAAAATATAATATATATTATATTTTATTCTATTCTGTTCTATTGTTTTTCTAGTTTATTCTTTTCTATTATTTTCTATTCTATTCTAATCTTTTCTATTCTAATTTAATTTCATTCTATACGAAATTCGAATTTTGGAAAATGGTTATATATAGTTTACTTTTTCGAATTCGGTCAAGTTTTTTCGAATGTGGGAGAATTTTTTTTTAATTTGATAGTTTTTTGTAATCCGGTAGATTTTTCCGAGTTTGATCAAATTTTTCAAATTTGATCGACTTTTTTTCGAATTTGGTCAAAATTTTTTTGAATTCGAAACTAATCTACTCTAATCTTTTCTATTCAAATTCGATTTCAGTCTATAAGAAATTCGAATTTCATATAGAATTAATTCAAATTCGAATAGAAAAGATTAGAATAGAATAGAAAAGAAAAGAAGAGAAAAGAAAAACAATAGAACAGAATAGAATAAAATATAATATACATTATATTTTATTCTATTCTGTTCTAATGTTTTTCTATTTTAGTTTCCATTTTTTTGAATTATATTCCAATCTATTCTCAAATTCGAATTTATATTATTCGGAATTCGAATTTCGGAAGACGGTCATGTTCTATTTTATTACATTCTATTAAATTCTATTCTATTCTTTACTATTCTTTTATTTTTATTCTATTGCTTTATTGTTTTATGTTCTATTTTATTGTATTTTTTTAAAAACCGAATGTATCGAATGTATGTATTTTTTCAAATTTGTTTTCGAATTCGATTCGAATTTCGTTCCCTTTTTTTTCGATTTGAATCGTTATTTCGGATTCGTTTAAATTCGTTACTTTTCTAATTTGGAAATTCGGATGTATCCGAATTTCCAAATAATGAAAAATTTGTCTGAATTTCGATTCGGAACGAAACGGAATGCACATGTCTAGTATTGATCAGCAACAGGCAGATTGGCAGACTCCTTGGACAAAAATAGGTGAGATTAGGTAGACAGCAGTACAGGAAAAGGACCCTTCAAGCTGATCCAGCACATCTGTACTTTGTAGGAAAGGCTGTCTCCTCTAGTAACTGAACTTTACTCACAGTGTCATACACAGATTCCCTTGCATGAGTTCTCTCTTGAAGTCCTCCCAGCCAATTCATAGCCTCCAGCTCATGAAGAGCCACCTCTGGTGCTTCCTTAGAACTCCATCCCTCTCAAATCGTTTCTGGATCTTTAGCAAGCTCTTCTCAACAGAAACTTGAACACCCGGATAGGCCTCAGATAGGCCTAGCAGCCAGGAGACCACCTGGATAGGCCTCAGGCCTAGCAGCCAGGAGCTGTTTCACACACGTCCAACTAGGCTGCAGCCCTGGGCGGGAAGACTAACATCATGTAACTTCTCCCAAATAAATACCTTTTCCCAGCATGCAAAGCTGTCAGTCTGATTTTCTGAAAAAGGTAATGTCAAAGGCAACAGCACCACCTACTGACAAAAGGGAGAAACCACAGCTAAACAGGATTAGGGCAGAAGCCATTTGACCACTGAACACTTCAAATTAGCCAGGCAGGCTACCACCCGCCATAACTAAATTTACCTGTAGCCCTATTCTAGGATGAGGGTGCTACATAGAATATACACTGGGGCATATAACCTAATGGAACATAGGGGATTCTATGAAGATAACAAAATGGCTTTACATCCACTTTAAGTGGTCATCAGAAACAACTTTGATGTCACAGATTGCTCTTTATACACTAAAACATGTTAAATCCGATTTAGGGGTCTCAAAACAAGACAGATGACGAGATAGTGAGTCCAGATCTTAAGATAAGATTATTAGGTGCTTTATTGTATACAAACACTGCAGTGGAGAGACACAACACAGACCGATTTCCATCTCTACCAGGCGGAACGAAGCAGGAAGTGTCTCTGAGCTTACATCTACGGGTTATACAATTTATACTTTATGAATATGCATAAGCACTAGGCATGTTATAGGTGTGATCGTATAGTTTAGTCCAATCAGCATTCATATCTTCTTAGTAGCAAGGGAACAGTTAAATGGGTGGTTACATCATATGATTGTCAAAGAAAGAGATTTCAACAGTATCTGGTCAGTTCAGACTGGAGCCCTATTTTGAGCAGCTTTCTGGGTTTCTTATCAGAGTTTGTGTCCTCACATATCCTGTAGTTTTGTTTTCAAGGAATTGAAACAAAGAAAAAGGAGAACATCTACGGAAAGTAAACAAATCAAGCATATTATCAATTCTTAAAGTGACCGTCACTTTTATATATATATATATATATATCTCAACATTATTGGACCCCTAAAATTCTACTCAAACATATGTTAAAAAATACTGTAATATGTTACTTTATATAGCACTGGAGGTCATGGTAAATCTATTTGATACAATATGCAAAATATATATAACTATATAATAAATAATTATAATTATCAAAATAATAATAATTAATACATTTATAAATTATAGTTTATTTTCCTCAACAGTTATACCAAAGGGTTGTATTGGACAAAGGGCAATTATGGGTGAAAACTTGAATACCCAAAAGTCTATGCAAACAAACAGTGATGTGATTGTAGCCGTATTTGTGTAATTGTGACAGAGAAAATTGAGTACTATCTGTGATCCTTTTTTTATTTGCACTAACATACAATTTTTCAGGACAAGCTTTCGGGGTATGTCCCCTTGTTCAAGGTCCTTGAGTACTGGTTGGACCTTGAAAAAGGGGACATACCCCAAAAACTTGTCCTGAAAAATTGTATGTTAGTGCAAATAAAAAAAGGATCACGGACAGTACTCAAACAAACAGTAAGAGATTATTAAAACTCCCCAGACAGCACATCGCACGACCATGCCGGCGATGATATTGCTAAATAATATTGACAAAAGTTTTCATTTACAACACAACTGTAAAATATAATTACATATTTTAAAGGTCTGGCATCTCCAAATATAAGTGGTAATGTCATTGCTTTATATCTATAAAGGTATATCATGCTATAATAGCATATGGTTCTCTTGCTGTAACATAACTAGTTAAACTTTTTTTTTTATAGTGTAAGAGAGGATAGAATGCTACCATGGGTTTTTATTGCTGTCTGCTTTTTCTCAGGGAAGATTTCCCATCCTGTGCCAGGGACCACTGTCAAGGGCACATACTTTCTCAAGGGGTGTTTTATCTCCCCCCCCCCCACACACACACTTATGTACCATTTCTTGTTGTATGATTAAGAGCATGCAAGGAATGTTTGCTGCTAGTACTCACTACTTTTTTGCCTTTTTCAAAATACTAATAAAAAGGATTGAAACTGAAATTTCTCACGGGTAATGAAGATAGCAATAACATCTGACAGATGTTCTGCTTCTCCCCTGTTCAGTTGAAAAATGTGTTTTTGTTGTGTGTGTCCTATTGGAGACATCTATCTCCCATTTTGGTATTCAGCATCACTTAGTTGGGAAGTGAGGGGAAATCCTTCCCAATGGAAATTAGAGATGAGCCCGATGTTTGAGTGGAGCGTAAGTTCGACTCGAACATCGGGTGTTCGCCTATTCGCTGAATAGCGAACAATTTGGGGAGTTCACAGCAAATTCGAAAGCCGAGGAACACCCTTTAAAAGTCTATGGGAGAAATCAAAAGTGCTAATTTTAAAGGCTTATATACATGGTATTGTCATAAAAAGTGTTGGGGGACCTGGGTCCTGCCCCAGGGGACATGTGTCAATGCAAAAAAAAGTTTTAAAAACGGCCTTTTTTGGGAGCAGTGATTTTAATAATGCTTAAAACAATAAAAGTGAAATATTCCTTTAAATTTCGTACCTGGGGGTGTCTATAGTATGCCTGTAAAGTGGCGCATGTTTTCCGTGTTTAGAACATTTAGAACGTGACCAAGTGACCCCGCCCCCTCTGACGCTACGGGGAAGCCATAGGGATGTCCCTGTGCGTCAGAGGGGGCGGGATCACCTCACCGAGTGGCCCCGCCCTCAGTTATAAAAGAACTGTCAGCTGAGAGGCCGGTCATTACGGCGGGTGCCTCCCATGGAGTCAGATCGGTGGCGGCGTGCGGCTCTTTTTTTTTTCTTTTTCAGTCCTTTGGAGCGAGAGAAGAAGAAGATGAATGGACTTCGTGGGACACTTTCAGTTTTTTATTTTTTAATAAAGGACTTGTCCCAAGGCGTGTATTGTTGTTTTTACCATTTTCACAACTTTTTTTGTTACCATTTCACACAAGGGGGAGGCCGGGATCTGGGGTCCCCTTGTTAAAGGGGGCTTCCAGATTCCGATAAGCCCCCCACTCACAGACCCCCACAACCACCGGGCAAGGGTTGTGGGGATGAGGCCCTTGTCCCCATCAACATGGGGACAAGGTGTTTTGGGGGGCCACTACCCCAAAGCACCCTCCCCATGTTGAGAGCATGTGGCATTGTACGGTTCAGGAGGGGGGGTGCTCTTTCGTCCCCCCTCTTTTTCTGCGGCCTGCCAGGTTGCAGGTCTGGTATGGATTTCTGGGGGGACCCCCACGCCATTTTTTTTAAAATGTTGGCGCGGGGTTCCCCTTAAAGTCCATACCAGACCCAAAGAGCCTGGTAATCGACTGTGGGGGAATCCCATGCCATTTTTTTCAATGACTATTATGTGTATTGCCGGGACCGACAATTCATTATAGCCGCGAGTACTTTTAAATTACCTTTTTTCCTTTAGAAATGTCATTTTGCTCTCGTACTGTTCTAAACTGAGGAAACATGCGTCACTTTACAGGCATACTATAGACACCCCCCAGGCATGATATTTAAAAGAATATTTCACTTTTATTGTTTCACTTTAAGCATTATTAAAATCACTGCTCCCGAAAAAACTGCAGTTTTTAAAACTTTTTTTGCATTGATACATGGCCCCTGGGGCAGGACCCAGGTCCTCAAACACTTTTTATGACAATAACTTGCATATAAGCCTTTAAAATTAGCACTTTTGATTATTCATGTTCGTGTTCCATAGACTTTAACGGTGTTCGAGTGTTCTGCCAAATTTTTTGCCTGTTCGCATGTTCTGCTGCGAACCGAACCAGGGGGTGTTCGGCTCATCCCTAATGGAAATACAGACAACAATAAAATACATGACTCCCCAAAACTAGAGAAACAAAATGACTAGGGTTATACCTAAATTTATTAAGAAAAACACAAGGCTTTCTGAAACAAATCGTTTCTTGGTATAAGGCAGCATTTAACTTCTTTACATGAAGCCTAGATGTACATTGGCACCACAGACAACCCAATATATTACATAAATACCTTATGGCCTTCTGTATAACTTAAACAAAAATTGCAATTGTATATTCCTATAGAAAATATTCTATATCTATTACTGTTTTTTTGTGCCAGGCCCCTTGTTCATATTGTTCATTTAAGTTATAGAAGCATTAGGATATGGGCTGCCTGATATTGATTTGATTTCCTAGATGTTGTCCTTATAAGCAACTTTTGTGAATAAACATCCTTCTGTTACAGATGCTCAATTTAAAGCGGAGTTCCATACAATAATGGAATTCTTTTCGGAATCCTCCCCCCCTCCGGTGTCACATTTGGCACCCTTTAGGGGGAGGGGGAGCAGATACCTGACTAATACAGGTATTTTGCTCCCACTTCTGGGCATAGATACCCGCGCCACCCGCGGGTATCTACGCCACTTCCCGCCCCCCCCCCGCTGTCTTCTGGGAGACACACGGATCCCAGGAGACAGCAGGGACCAGTGGGAATGTGCAGCGCGAGTCACGCATGCGCAGTGGGGAACGGGGAGGTGAAGACGCAAGGCTTCACTTCCTGATTCCCTTACCGAAGATGGCAGCGGCAGCACCCGAGAGCCGAGGGAAAGATCAACTTCGGGTGCCGACATCGCGGGCGCCCTGGATAGGTAAGTGTCCATATTTTAAAAGTCAGCTACTGCAGTATTTGTAGCTGCTGACTTTAAAAAAAAAAAAATTGGCGGAATGCCACTTTAAGTTTACAAATAGGTATTAAATGAGTCCTGCTTTACTTTACCTATGTCATTTCAAACTATCAGACCATTGCCGTTCTTACTTTACATTTGGGGAGCAATATTTGTACAAAGTGTATTGATACTTAGTGTTTCCATTTAGTTTATGTACCACTTTTACCACTTGTTTTTAAATTGTAAAATCTCAATAAAATTCAGTAAAAGAAATTATTCTAAGATCAAATATAAAAATAAACTAGTATAACATTGATATGCATAGTCAGCATGACAACTGTCTTTATTACAGCACAGAAAACCAAAACAGGGTTGAATCTAACTTTCCACTTTGTGATGCAACTGTACAGTATATTTACCTATACATTCAATATTTCATGTATCTCTATCATGGTCACATAATAGCAGCTTATCTAGTTACACACAGCATGCTAAGTATGCTTCCAAGAACCAAGAAATTATGGAATTTTCCCAACATGTACTACAGACTTGTGCTTGGCTCAGATTGGTCACAGGTAGTTTATTGCAGTTGCTTTTGCTATGGCTTTGAAACACACAAAGCAAAAGGTGAGACACTTAGAGCAGTAATGTGTTTTACTGTGTTAGCCTTATGCTGTGTACACATGACCGGACTTTCAACGGACTGAATCACGTTGGACTTTTTGACGGACAGTCGACAGACTTTTCAACGGACTTCCGTCAAATCGGACTTGTCTACACACAATCACACCAAAGTACGATGGATTCGACTGTGATGATGTACGACCGGGCTAGAATAAGGAAGTTTATAGCCAGTAGCGCCCTAGCGTCGGTTTTCGTCCACCGTACTAGCATACAGACCAACGGATTTTTCGACCGGACTCGAGTTCGTCGGAAAGATTTGAAACATGTTCCAAATCTAAAGTCCGTCACATTTTCAACAGAAAAGGTCTGCTGCAGGTCCGATGAAGCCCACACATGGTCGAATTGTCTGACGGATTCGTTCCGTTGGACAAGTTTGGTCGAAAAGTCCGGCCGTGTGTACACGGCATTAGACAGGAGTAAGAAAGTAAAAAATTATTCATAAATTTCATGTGGCTAGCTAAATATATTTTGAGGCGCAAGCTTTTGCCTTTTCGGGCATGGATTCCAAGCATGCTTTGAAGACGGAAATGAAGTGTTTAAGAAAGCTTGCACATTTATTTATATTCAGTTAGTCACACAAAAGGTATCACCTACATTTTTACTTTACTGACAGCAAACATTTCTCACAGAAGGCATGTGATTCATCTTTTACTTTGGATGAAAAAAGTTAAATTAAAAATTGTCTGAAATAGTCTGCATTCAACATGCCTCAAGAAACAATTTATTACATATAAATAATTCATGTAATATCATTTACCCTGTGCTATCCATTGCCAGTTAATAAATATGATTGGACTTTTAGTGTTTTTTTTATACAACTTACAACTTTATACAATAATCCTTTTATGAGAAGGACTAGTCTATCCAAAAGTCTACCTAACTCTTGTCAGTAGTCACATTGGTAGTAAACTTAAGTGAAGAGCCAACTGGATTAACTTGACGTTTAAACTGCTTACATATCAGGCTAATCAGTTTTCTACGCAGCTTGCTATGTCCAATCAACAACACCAGAGGGCTGAAGCCCATAAAAACATAGGCAGCAAAGTTAGCCATGGGCAACAGGAAGGTGGAAGCAGATGCCCCTTTTGTAAAGTTGTAGAAGTTAACAGCCACCACGTTGGTTCCCCAACAGATGACAAACAAAATAACCAAAGTGGTGATCACCAAGGCTGCTTTCTTCTCAGAAGCCACACGATTAATGGTTTTTTGTGCAGCTATGGCCCTTGAATGCTGCTGCAAAGTGTACAGGGTACCTAGATTGGTGGCCACCATAAGAATAACAGGTATGATTTCATGAATAACCAATGATGTGGTGACAAAGAAAAGGTTTGCATTAGGGCTTGGGAAGTTCCATACACAGCCCATCACAGGTCTGGTACTGGTGCTTATCAGCTGTACTGAAAATGTGGTGTTAGATTCCCCACGGGAAGTATATACCAAAGCTGGTATATAATACAAGCTGTTGAATATCCAAAGTGCAGCTAAGGCTTTAATGGTGGTGATGAAAGAGTTTGCTCTCAGTTTCAAATAATGGCTCCTGATGCTGATATAATGGAATACACTCATGGAGAATGTACCCCAGACACTCATGGA
This sequence comes from Aquarana catesbeiana, assembly GCF_042186555.1. Lineage (NCBI taxonomy): Eukaryota > Metazoa > Chordata > Amphibia > Anura > Ranidae > Aquarana > Aquarana catesbeiana. The sequence continues at coordinate 167,410,833 of NC_133333.1, read as the reverse complement.
CCTCAAGAGGGTCCAAAGAAACATGAAGACCCGGCACCAAGAGGTGGAGAAGAGAAGATCTATTCCCATCTGGAATGTAACAACCAGGACATTCCGAAAGACAGATAATAAAAGGTGAATGACAGTGAGGTTCATAAGTATCATATCAGAAGCTGGCATAGTCTTGTTCTCTACAGCATTGCTTATTATTGTCAGAAGCACCAATGAGTTGCCCAAAATTCCAAAGACTACCAAGACCATGTAAAAAGCAATATCTATTGGTATATCGGCCATTTCAATTAGCTGTTTTCTGTGAAGGAAGTTAGTATATCCTTAAATATTGGGAATAGCCTGATAAAGAAAAAGAATTAGATCAATTATATTGTTCATATTAAAAATTAAATATTTTGAATGTAATAATGCCAAAATTAGCATTAAATGGTAATTTTTTATAAAACAAGATTATACTCCACCTTCCCCCACACACACTTCCATGTTGTACATCCACCCTACCGTCGACCATGAAGACTTGAATTATACAGTCACAATACACACACTCCAATGAACAATTCTCCAACTGATTAAGACAAAAGTCACACTTGTGATCCTGTTGTTAGCAAGAAGTTGTCATTGTTAGGAACTTTAGACTATGCAGGGGAACGCTTACCTGGCAGTGAAATGTTACTCCCTCTCTGCCAAAGAAAGCTTCAGAACATAAATTGCCAGTGAGATAGTGGCCCTTTGCTCATCCATCTAGTGTGAAAAAGACACATGCAAGCATGTAAGTGTTTGACCTCTTTGCTGTGTCCTTCCCCGGCCTTCCCTATCAGAACTCAGCAGCAGCAGGATGATATTAGCCTAATTTGCTATGTCACAAGTGTATTTTTCAGTTGTATTAGAATGAAAGTATAACCAACTCACTTACTAAGGTTTCATGTAAGCTGCAATTGTCAATGTAATTCCAAAAGTAATTTTCAATATTTATTTTAAGAAATACCTAGTGGCCCGAACATAAAAGTATTTGCTCAGGCACTTTCTTTTATGGGGTGACAATGCTCTTTCTCAGTCCACCAGCTGTGTTCCTGCATTATCGCCTTTTCACATGCACTTTTCTGGAAACTACCAGCAACCAAATCAAGGCAAATTAGGCAAGCATGGCCCACTGTTGTCATCACTAGGAACCCCCTTTCTCAAGAAATGACAAGAGATCAGCAGCACTGAAATGCAACAAAGGATGAAAACAATAAAAACATTTTAAAAAGTATTAAAAAAACTATATTTTTTACACTACACAATGCTTTAGCAAACTAAATGTCATTCAGTTAGTGTTTACATCTACTATTAGCCACACATGCTAAAAGTTTGTACAGTTTACGGATACAAAGATTTAAATTACAAATCTCTCCTACTGTATGTTACCTGCTTCCGTGACTGATAAGTCATTTTCGTGCACTTGCTATTTTTTTTTAAGGTTAGTGGTAGGTGAAAAGCCTGTTTCCATTATAATTACATAATTGGAGAGAACATAGCCTGGGTGCAGATATCTCAAAACTGGGGTCTCCAAAACATAAAAGAAACATGAGAAAATCTACCTGCAAGAATACCAGTTTTGGTTGGTCGGGTCCTTTGGACTAAAAGGCTAAGGAAGTCATCAAACCAAAAGAAAGAAAAAAAAAACAATCTCTTTCTTCAACACTCTTGGGCACTAAGTTTCAAAAACAAAATTACAATTTACAACAGACTGGTAAACATTGCTTGCCTGAAAATTTGAATTAGTTGCTGCAATATCCATAGTGAATCTAGGCCAGAGGAGAGAACATACCTGTGATTTTATAAAAAGGTCTTGCTCCACAATCCAAAATCAGAGTCTATTGTCACACTGTTCTTGTGGCTTGTCATTTTCTATACAGGAGCAACAACTGTGCTGATAAATTCCATTTGCAGCCCATTTAACCCAAGCATTGGATGCTTAGCAACTAGATAACTATTTCTTGAGAGCTGGCTTCTGGACTAATCCCAAGACCACTGAGAATTTCAAAACCTTTTCTCTTTCTAAGGATTAACACCTGGGATCACTCACATTTATATTCCTGACACATGCATGTGGCATTCAAGAGAATTCTGATGATAGAAAAAGATAAATAATTCAGAACATTCGTCAGAATAATGGTAATTTTTTATTTTCTATACTGCAACATAATCATTTAGGCTGGTTTCACACGGGCATTCTGTTTTTCTTGTTCAGTTCAGCCACCAATACAGATGTAAATTTTTACATCCATTTTTATATCTGCTGACATCCATTTAAAAAAAAAAAAAAGTGACTTCAAACACTAAATATAGCTGGTTGCTAAGGAGGGGGCCGGGAAGTCGGCCGCTGCATCCTTAACAACCGATAAGTCATCAGCTGCTAACTGAATGTAAAAAAAAAAAAATGGCAGCAAAAAAAAAATAAAAATGGCGTGGAGTCCCCCCCCCAGGTCCATACCAGGCCTTTCGGGTCTAGTATGGATTTGGAGGCAACCAGCCATGCCAAAATAAAAAAAATGGCGTGGGGGCCCCCCTCCAAAATCCATACCAGACCAGCCCGGCAGGTCAGGAAAGGGAGGGGAGAAGTGAGCGCCCCCCCTCCTGTACCATACTGGGCCACATGCCCTTAACGGGGGGTGCTTTGGGGCAGGGTGGGCTCTGTGCCCACCATGTTGATGGGGACAAGGGCCTCTTCCCGACAACCCTGGCTGGTGGTTGTCCGGGTCTGCAGGCGGGGAGCTTATCGGAACCTGGGGGCCCCTTTTTAACAAGGGTCCTGGCCCCCCCTATGTGAATAGGTATTGGGTACATACTACCCCTATTCATTCACCAAAAAGGCAGTGAAATGTAAAAAAAAAACCAAGAGCCGGTTTTTGACAACTCCTTTATTAATAGCTCTGTCTTCTCCCGGTGCTATCCTCTCCCCACGTCTCTTCCCACTGCTGTCTTCTCCTGCTGTCTCTCCTGGTGCCTTCTCTCCCATTGCCATCTTCTCCTGCTGCCGTCACTTCCAACGCCTTCTCTCCCGTTGCCATCTTCTTCCTCGCCGCCGGTTACCCGCTAAAAAAATAAAAAAGCTTTTGTTGCCATCTTCCTCCGTTGTGTTGTCGTCCACCGTCTGGCATCTGTTATATAGCCATATGGCGTGTCTATCCGACCATCTGATGGTCATGCCCCATGGCTATGTAACAGATGTCAGACAGCGGACAACAATACAATGGAGGAAGACTGCAACAGAAGAACAGCAATTTTTTTTAGCGGGTGACCGGCAGCCAGAAAGAAGATGGCAGCGGGAGAGAAGGCACCGGGAGTGATGGCGGCAGGAGAAGACGGTGGCAGGAGAGAAGACACTGGGAGAGACAGCAGGAGAAGACGGCGGTGGGAAGAGAGGGAGCGGCGGAGAGGACGGCATCAGGAGAAGACAGAGCTATTAATAAAAAAATTGTCAAAAACCGACTCTTGTTTTTTTTTTCTACATTTCACTGCCTTTTTGGTGAATGGTTAGGGTTAGTATGTACCCGATACCCATTCACATAGGGGGCAGGCCCGGGATCCGGGGGCCCCCTTTGTTAAAGGGGGCCCCCAGATTCCAATAAGCCCCCCGCCAACCACCGGCCAGGGTTGTCAGGAAGAGGCCATGTTGAGGGCATGGGGCCTGGTATGGTTCAGGAGGGGGGCGCTTGCTCGTCCCCTCCCTTACCTGACCTGTCGGGCTGAATGCTTGGATAAGGGTCTAAGAAGGATATTGGGGGGATCACACACCATTTTTCAAAGCACATTTGGTATGGGGGGTCCCCTCGGATTCCATACCAGACCCGAAGGGCCTGGTATGGACCTGGGGGGGGCCCCACACTGTTTTTTTTTTGCAATTTTTTCTTTGCCGGCAATTTTTTTTTCTACATTCAGCTGTCAGCAGGGAACCCCGCTGACAGCTGATAACTCATCGGTTGTTAAGGACGCAGCGGCCAGCTTCCCGGCCCCCTACTTAGAACCCAGCTATATACAGTGTGTTTAATGAGGGGAAAAAAAGGGGGTTTAAAAACGGATGTCAGCAGATCGTCCGCTAACATCCGTTCTTCGTCTGTTCTGTTTTTGTTATGGATAAAAGAATAAGGTTTTCTTCCGTCATAAAAAACAGAGCTTGGCGGAGACGCATGTTAGCAAATGTCAGCGGATGATCCTCCGCTAACATCTGCTATCCCATAGAGATACATGTATGTCTGTTTTTCATCCGTCAAGGATGGATGAAAAACAGACATACGGAACACTCATGTGAAAGGGGCCTTAGAGGGACATTTTTCTTCTGAGTGGGGTAAGTGATTCCACATTGCAGGAGTAACAGATTTGTCTTTTTAAGCCCTGAAAGACTTGCTAAAAGTGGACTTAGACCAGCCATGCTCAACCTATTCAAAGTGGAAGTCTGGGTTAGAACTAAGCTTAAAACAGCTCCCACCCCACTTCTAACACCTATAGTAACTACTTTGTAAAAGGAAGATGCATATACTTACTATTCTCAGAACAATCCTGTCCGGTCCAGTGATCTCTCCAGCAGCTGGCTTCAGGGGAGAGGAGAAAGTGCCAACAACAGATGGAATAATATGCCTAGGCGGTAACTTTACCCATAGGCTTAGTATGGGGCATCCGCTGTTTACTGTCCCTCCTCTCCATTGAAGCTGGCCCATGGGAGATAATCATGTGACTTGACCAAAGTACCCTGAGAATATATAAGTAAAAGCATTTTGTTTTTACAGGGTTGGTAAGTTAAAGAACTAACTTCCACTTTAAAGCGGAGTTCCACCCATTTAAAAGTCAGCAGCTACAAAAAGTGTAGCTGCTGACTTTTAATAAACAGACATTCACCTGTTCCACAGTTCAGTGATGCGGCTGCCCAAAGCCTTGCTTCTCTCCCCCTTCTCTCTGCGGGCCGGCACTGCAAGTGTGGGCGCCCGGCTGTGGCTTCACAGCCGAGCATGCACTGCGCGAGCTACGCTGCGCTTTATGAGAGGCCGGCAATCTTCTGGACCCTGTGACATGTCCCAGAAGATTGCAGGGAAGGAGGGGGGAGAGGTGAACCTCCACTCTGCGCAACAGCGCCAGGAGAGGAAGTGGGAGCTGGGTACCTGTGAAAACTAAAAAAAACCCGTGAAAACCCCCCCAAAAAAAAAAAAAAAAGACATGCCAAATGTGTCTTGTCAGGGGTTCACAAGTACTTAAAGCGGAGTTCCACCCAGAAATGAAACTTCCTCCCCCCCTCTGGTGTCACATTTGGCACCTTTCAGGGGGGAGGGGGAAGCAGATACCTGGATTTGACAGGTATCTGCTTCCCCCTCCCCCCTAAAAGGTGCCAAATGTGGCACCGGAGGGGGGAGGGGGATCTGGACTTTCGGGGAAAATCGCCGCACATTGCGGTCTACGCAATGTCTGGCAAATCCTCCTTCACTCCCCCCCCCCACTGTCTTCTGGGAGACACACAGGTCCCAGAAGACAGCAGGGGCTAATCAGAATGCGCAGCGTGACTCGCGCATGCACAGTAGGGAACCAGGACTGAAGCTGAAAGTCTTCACTGCCTGGTTCCCTTACCAGGAATGGCGGTAGCAGCACCCGGAGTTGATCCGAACATCGGCTGGGATGCCGACATCGCAGGCTCCTTGGACAGGTAAGTGTCCTAATATTAAAAGTCAGCAGCTGCAGTATTTATAGCTGCTGACGTTTAATTTTTTTTTCCGCCGGCGGAACTCCGCTTTAAAGTGGAAGTTCCACTTTTGGATGAAACTCCACTTTAACAAGGAGGAACTCTTGAAATAGCTTTCATGTCTCAGAAGACCATTGCCAATAATTGCCAATAACATTTGGAATCTACAACTCACTGTACATTAGTCTGAATAGTGAGTTCTGACACAATAATAAACTAAAGAATAGGAAATGTGACATACTTAGTGCATTTGACATGCAGGGCTACTGTAGATAACAAAATCATTTCCTGTAATATTTAAAATATTAATCAAAGGGACAATAATAAAGGCCAAAAAAGGTAGACAGCGAAAATTGTCATTTTCCCTCTTGAACCTTACATTTGTTGTCATTGAAATTACTTTAGTAATTAGTGGAGAAGGGTCTCCTTAGGTTAATGGTCTGTGGGGAGAAGGATCCTCTTAAATTTGTGGCCACTGTAAGAAAGGCCCTTAAGTGGTGGTCACCCCAATCTCAATTGTTTATTACAGTAATCATCACTGTAATAAGCAATTAAAGTGTAAAAAAATCCCTGACCAACCTCCTCCCAGAATAGTACAGTGTCACTGTCACTATAGTGACACTGCATTGTTCTGGTGACAGTATGTTCCAGTATGTAAAATTGTAAAAAAAAATTTGTTTTGTTTTTTACACATACTGTCATGAGCTATGAGTAAGCACTCAGTCCTGAGTGCGAAACGCGTCAGCTTACCTGTACTTTCTGCATGACAGTCTTGTTATTTTGATGATCCCATTTTTTCAATAAAGTGAAGTTTTTTGACTACATCCGGTGTGCGGCATCCAAATCTTCTCCTCCATTCAAGCCTGCTTTGCCAAGCATTCAGCCAGCACCTGGAGCTCTTCTGCTCTGAAACTTCTACTTACACCTGGGTCAGTGTCAGCCTGAGCGGTGGAAACACTTTCTTTGCTTGTCTGCATCTAAGGATACATGTCCGTGATCACTGCCACTACAGTTCCAGTGTCCCTGATCACCACCACATCAGTCCCAGTGTCCCTGATCACCACTACACCAGTTGCAGTGTCCCTGATCACCACCACACCACTCCCAGTATCCCTGATCACTACCAAGCCAGTTACAGTGTCTCTGATCACTGCCACTCAGGTCCCAGTGTCCCTTATCACAGCCACTCCAGTCCCAATGTCCCTGATCACCGCCACAGCATTCATAATGTCACCATAAGGATTTATTCACATGTGCAATGTTTTCTGAAGAGCCCTCCATGTTCAGATTGATCAACAGAGAGCATTGGACAAGCAGTGAGGAGGCATTGTATCACCTCCTTACTACCTGCTTTAATTCTTTGGGGCCCCCCATGTTTTAAGCAACAGACCGCATAGATTCATGGAAGACAGAAGTTGTCAAACAAACCTGATTTCTTTTTATGAAGATGTAGCACCCTGGTGTTTAGGCAGGGTTGCTAATAAATTTAGTTTGTCAGGTATTAATCATTCTGTGATCTGAATCCAACCCCTAATAATTGAAAGAATGAATAGTGGCGCTGCCCACACTGGCTGTGAGAGTGAAAATACCACTAGCACACACACATTCTATATATATCAGCTTCAGTAGTTGAAGCTAAGGTCCGGTCCATCCATTTTATATACCAACATTCACCTGTTGTTTTAGTTTATGAGGTGCTATCTTGTTGTATCATGGACACGGGGACACAGGAAGTGTGCAGACAAAGAGCGATTTGCGCCCGCCTTCAGATTACTCAATTTGCAAAAATTCATGATTGCCTTGCCAGATAGCCAACCCCATGAATAAGTCCCAGTGTCGAAACATGTCGGGGCGTGGCTACACGGCAATCTCACATGTGTGTTAGAGGAAGGAGTGACGGGGGTCAGTGGAGGAGTGATTGCTGCGAACGGGCGAGACGATCGTCAGTGTTCACACTCCCTGGGTCCGCCGTGGCCGTTGGTTGCTGTGTCGTTATTGCTGCATGATATGCTGTGACTTGATCCGGCTGCTGTGAAGTGATTTGCCTACTGTTTTTATCCGCATGTGAGTGTATTGATGTTGGTTTATTTTATAATAAATTTCTCGAATGGTACCACACTATTGGAGCATCTTTTTATCTCACATGTGGAATCACTGCCTTAAGGAGAGCGTTTGATCTATACAGCATGGGATACCAAAGATCGCATGTTAACCCCCATGTGAGTGCGTTGAAGCATTTGTGGTCAAACA